>NW_020837988.1:3323417-3684778 GCF_003676395.1 Aethalodelphis obliquidens
TTTTTTTTTTGAAGAAAAGAAAAGGAAAAAGGTGGAAATGGAATTGCTTTATTTTTTAAGGAGCATTTCTTGATTGCTCTCTTTTCAGTTCTGTATATATGCTATTAAAAAAAAAAACTAAACTAAAGCTAATGGATTTCTGGAATAACAACAATCCCCCCCAAATTAATGATTTTCTGAAAAACTAACAGAGCTCATGATTTTAACTATTAACTACCCCATCATTATAATGCATGTTTGTCCCATCCTCATATATTGATTTTTAAGTGCAACTCATTGTGCTGAATCATCGTCTAAGATTCTTTGAGAGTCTGCTCTTCAACTTTTTTCTCCTAGAGAGAAGATAATTTTTTAGATGAGAAACCATCTGAACTGTCACAGAGCGCAACAAAATCTGTGCCAAGTAAATTGTTATTGGAGGTATCTCACCCAGAAGTTTCTGTTCTGTATGGGTATGTGTTCGGAGGCCTTGCTACGGAGCACAGACCTTTCTTTGCCGGGACATAGTTTATAGCTGATGGAGAAGGAGTAAGCAAAGGAGAAATGATGATGAATGTGTGCTTGTTGCCACAGAAACCTCTTTCCAAAGGGCTGACACTAACAGAAACAAAGGCCAGTTGAAAAGGCAGTGGACCTCACCCTGGACCAGGTGAGCTTGCAGAATCCCCACCTCCCCTGGCCGTGCATACAGAAGGCTGGGCCATCCCTGAATTCACAGCCAGGGTGGTCGTCTGTGTGCAGAACTGAAAGCAAACAAGGGCAAGCTGTAGCCAGATGTGAGGGCTTTCAGGTTCACTGACGATTCCTGGGGTCCTTGGAGTCAAAGCGGCTCACGCACGTTCCTGTTTTTCACCAGGAAACACGGAGACTGGAGACCGAAGGAATCTGATCAGCCCCCGGTCCCCAAGATGGTCTTTTTAAGTCGCAAAAGATACCAGGCTCGCTCTTCTCCAAGACTCCTAAGAAAATGCAAATGCCTTCGATACATCAGCATCTGTTGCTGGATCTCAGATTACTGTAGTGAAGCTGATAAATCAGTGACTCCACCTTATGGCCTAAGATCCAGTAATACATTTCCCATGAGATTACTTCTAGGCCTTTATCCGGACATGAATTTCTGGAGATGTGGCATTAACCCTTTCTACTCAGTAGAGAGAAGTTTACTTATTACATCTTTAGAAAAATGGAAAGAAAATTCTTCTTTTCCGAAGCATCTAATTTGATGTCCTCCTCTTCTCCACATATCCACCTCCAAAATCGATACTTTCATTCGTTCTACAAATTTCTGACCTGTTCTTTTGTTCTGACTTTCTTTCTCACTACCCTCAAATCTCGCCTGATAAGCAAAACCCAGGTATTTTAGAGAGCACATTCATGAACGTGGTTGGTTTTGTCATGTTAGATCAACCTTGTATATGGATTGAGGCAGAAAGACGTCACGTCTTTTCTTGCATATGAATTTAGGGAAGACGTGCAATTCAGTTCTCTTAGTTTCAGAGACTTCAGCCTAACCCTGGTTCAGGGGTCAAGAGTCACTTGCCTCTTCTGCCTTCCTTTGCTTTTTTGTTTGTTTGGTTTTAAATTTGCCTGAATAACTCCATCTCCATGTCCTCGTTTCTAAAATTACATCCCAGGTTGGGTGAAATTAAAAAGTGTAATGTAACAGCGAATTGATTTTTACAAGTAGTTCACTTTCCAAGTGGGCATGGATCTTACCTTTGAGCCTTGAAGACTTTATTGATGTTCTCTATGTCCTGGTCAAAATGAAACCAAATTTCATTTTACCTCTTTGAGAGTCTGTTTACTAAAGTCACTAAATCACCGTGTTTCTGACCTCAGCTTGAAGTTCAAACCCTTTTTCACAGCCATTAACTTTTTCCGCATCCCACCAAGCAGATGTGCTCTCTGTGGCTTAATCTCTTCCATACTGGATCATCGAGCAGGCTTCCATCTGATGGCGGCTTTGCTGCAGTATGAAGACCTCATCCATTAAATCCAGTTTGCTCTTCCCCCGCAGGAAAGTCTTAAGTTTGCTCAGTAATTAAAATAAGAGATACCAGGACTGGAATGGTGTATCAACAGGAGTATCCTTTTGAGTAAGTCTCAGGCATACCCCTCCATCCCATATTTCTTCATACACTTGTTAAATTCACATGGAGGTCAAATTCACATATTAGAGTCACAAACGGTCAGTGGTATCAAATGTTTTTTAAGTAGCACAAATCTTCACCGTTCTGAATCATTGCACTGTGTCAACGGCTATGCTTTGCAAATATAAAATGGAAGGAGCAAAGTAAAGCAATAAACTAAGAAATTGGAGGCATAAGCTAACTGCTGTTTGCCTTATAGAGGCAAGTGGCCTTTTGTTGTTCTGACTGGCAATCATGATTCACATCTTTTTAAAAGTGATATTAAAGGCTAACATGTATATTGCTTATTGCCCAGACCCCAAGTGCTAAGATATTCATCGACCTTGGCTGAATTGCTTCTCACAAACATTATGAGAGGCAAGAATTATTATCCCATTCACCGGATGAGCAAATGGAAGGACAGATGTCTTAGGAAAATAAATTAGCCTCCTCTTCTATGCTGTTGGATCCCTATATTCTATTTCTTAGCCTTTGTGCTGATACGGAGGCATAGAATATCTATTTTGTATTTCTTGGGGGAAAATAAAACCTTACTTTAACCTTGATTCTTTTAGGTCAAAAATGCTTTCTTTCAGACTCTTAACTGTTTCGTTATCCCCATACAAAGGGTTGCTACCTTTGTCCTTAGAGTCTAAAAATGGACTGCTTATAACTTCTCTGACTCCTTCCCTCAACACTGTAATATGTAAAGAAATATATGAAAAATGTGTGAATATGCAGGTGACTTTTGGAACTGCCTTGGCTCTGTTGTTCCTTAGAAAAAAAAACATAATTGTTATTGATTCTCAGCTGATCATTCAGAAATTAAATTCCTCCAAATTAATTCTCTTTCTTATTGGAGGTTCCAGCTGCCATCCGATTGAATTTTCCTGTTGTTTACTTGTCCCAAAGTCTCTGTAAAAGATTTTATTTCTCTAGGCAACCAGCTGGTTTTTCACATAGATAAGGTCAATTAATTTGACCTTTGTTTCAATATGAAATGCATAATAAAAGCTGGTGCCCCATAGACCGGATGTGGCCTTTCAAAAAAGCTACTTGCCAGGACAGGGAACAATAATTTATGACCTCATAAACCCCAGTTGCAGTGCTCGTTGCTGAGCATGGCAATGACAAGGGGCCTGTGTGTCTTTATTTATTTATTTTTATTCTATGCGACAGAGAGATGGGGAAACGAACCAAGCACCTGCAGTCTTGAAGGAGGGGAAATAGCAGAGGCCCAAAATAGGACTGTTTGTTTCTTTAAGGATCCAAGGACACTGTCTGAATTTGCATTTTTCTGCAGCTTGTTTTCTCCTGACAAAAATTCCTAAAGATAGGCTCAGAGAATTTACTGTTGACTTTTTTTTTTTTTTTAACATCTTGATTACTATTGACTTCTGACTGTAATGTCTCATTATCAAAACATAGTTCATAACTCAGGTTTTGAGAGCTGTGTAAACCCATTATGAAGCAAAGTCTAAGACAGAACATTTAAGTTGATATTTACAGTCGATAACAAAGTGATCGGTGCTTGCAGTTTGATGGATGGATCTATCTAAGAATCCAATTTCAACAAGCTTAGGAGGATGTGAGCGTTCCCGTTTTAGCCTTCCTGTAACGGTGTCAGCCACTATTCTGTATGCACTAGCATCCTTCCTATGGGATATGTCGAGAGCGTTTGTTACTTCACGGGAGTCTGTTATAACTGGCATCTATGTCTATTTTTACTCTATGTTTTAAACAGCCCTGGTTGCACCCCTTTTACCTAAATATGTGATCGCATCTCTGATTAAGTCCTAGAAATAGGCTAAGTCAAGGCCTAAGTCATTTTAAATCTATCAATGAACGATTTTCGCATTGTGATTCATTACCTGCAGCCACCAAAAATTTAGGGATCCATTATTATTATTATTTTTAATTTATTTTTATTTTTTGGCCGCGTGGGGTCTTCCTTGCGGCGCGCGGGTTTCTCTCTTGTTGTGGCGTGCGGGTTTTTCTCTCTGTTTGTGGTCTGTGGACTCTGTAGTTGCGGCCGCACGAGCTCAGTAGTTGTGGTGCACAGGCTCAGTAGTTGTGGCTTGCGGGCTCTGTTGCTCCGCAGCACGTGGGATCTTAGTTCCCCCACCAGGGCTCGAACCCGTGTCCCCTGTATTGGAAGGCGGATTCTTTACCACTGGACCACCGGGGAAGTCCCGGGATCCATAATTTTAACTGTTCTTTTGAAATAAGCCCTTTTGTGTACCTTGAATTTTGGGTAAAGGATACTGTAACAAAACATTCTCTCCTCAAGATGTGTACTTATTCCTAAAAAAAAAAAAAAAATCTTTTCTTGGCTCTGGGGGTGCACTTCTTGGAAACAGTTTTACAGATGTGGAGATGCAATTTTTGGGAACCCAGTGGTCATTTTGGATGAAGAGCACTTTCTAAGTGACAATGCAATAGGATGAGTGATCGGGTGTGGTGGAGGCGTCTACAATCTACAAGGCACCAGGGCCTTTTGGGTGGGAGAAAAGAAATACAGCCATTGGGGGAAGGGTAGCTTTAGAAAGAGCGTGGAAAGGAAAATGAAGTGGTGCTGGAAACAAACAAACCTATTTCAAAATTTTTGCACAGTGATTCTCATGGACTTCTGGTGAGAACATAAATTAGGACCACCTTTGCTCAAGAGCCATTGGCCATACCCATCAGAAGGCTTAACTAGCAGATGTGCTGTCCCAGCAAGTATAATTTGAAGCATTTATCCTAAGAAAAGCATCCTAAATATCCCAAACAACTATTTTAGCGGAAAATAACTTATACACATAAAAATGTATTTATATTTTCCAGAGTTTTTCATATACAGATAGACAAATAATTGGTACCATGCATTTTGTTTGCAACCAGCTTTTAAATTTTTTCACCCACATACTAATAAATGGTGATTCCTGGTCTATGATTTTACGTGATGCTAAATTTTCTTCTTTTTCAAAATTTCAAACACAAAAACTTGTTCTGTTTCTAAAAGTCATCAACAAACGCTATTTTGCAATATCTAGAATGGTTCAGTATTTCATCATGAAAGAGGAAGAAATCACTTTTTCCATATTTCTTCATACAGGGTTCCCCATGGCCCCTTGCCACCAAGACCTGGATCTAGGGTTAATGTCGTTAGTACTATGGTTCGAATACATCACTAGTTAAATAGACTTGTTGACTGTCTTAAGAACCTAACCACAATTTATATCATTGTTTCCGTGGGGAAAACCATGTTCCAAGATTCAAACAGCTGACATAAAAACAAATCCAAAACAGCTTGTTTGTACCTTGAAGATTGTCTACATTTTTTTGTTTTAAGTTTTACTACTGAAAACTAGCTGTTACCCTGAAGTCATTAATTGCCTTCAATTAATGAATACAATATACAATATACAATATACCCGCAGCCAGAAATTGTGGTCCCGGCTGTTTTTGACCTCTAGTTAGGAAAGGCTCTTTCTGGATCTTTGTCCTTTATACAGCATTTTTTTCTATGGGGATTTCTTTATTAATTTACTTTCAAGGTTGTCAATCACAACCACAAATTTACTGATGTAGGTTTGAACTATGCCCGATAGAAATCAGGGAAATCGTATTTAAGACTACTAAATTATCTTTCTCGTGACTTTCTTTGTTGGATTTCAGGAAAACCTCAGAAGAGCTGTCTCTCTCCAAAACTCCTATTATATTGATCTCCAGAGATCTAGCTAGCTCAAAATAAAAGACTGCTTGAATAGATCCTATTGCAGCAAAAACCCACCAAAATATTGTCAAATGTGTTCCAGCCATAAAACTCAGGTAATAAGCTGAGTTTCTAGCTGTCTGTGTCCAGACTTCCCTCTCTGATTCTCAACCATAGTTGGGGCAGGTCGAGAAGAAGAGGTTAAGATACATGGCGCTGAAGAGAGAGAATGAAGCTCATAAAAGCTTTGTGAGTTTCAGGAACATGAGACTGTCAGTTGTATGCAGCAAAATTCTCACGACCCCAAAGCTGAACTTTGTAAATAGGCTTGGCATCAAACTCTTGCCTGGAGAAAATAAAGAGGAAAAGAAAGGGGGGGAAAAAAAGACCCCTGCCCTGCTCTGACACACACACAAATGCACACACATATGACGTGCATGCCCTGCTTCACTTGATAAGGACGTGTGTAACTGGCCTTTTGCACGATGAATTACAGGACCTCATGCTACTGACCACAGGATGAAAGCAGTGTTCTTTCCTTTGAGTTGTGCTTCTCAACAGGGCTTTTCATATCCTGACTAGACTGTATTAGGTTGAATGATGGAATTTTTTGTATTGGTGAACCATCTCCAGTTCTGTTTCTTGGAGAGGCTGTTTCTAATGTCAGCGCTAGAAACTCCCTAATGTACGAGGAAGAAATCAAATGTATGATGAAAATCATGGGCTTATGTATTGGTTGATTGGAGCCTCCGTTCAACCAACTTACTCCTTTGAAATCTAATTTATTCTGTTTGGTTTGTTTTGCGTTTCTTTCCCTTAAAACTGTCAAAACAGTAGTATGTGCCTCTTTCAATTATCGTGAGCATTGAAAGGCATGCGCGCCAAGTGACCACACACGTTTGGAAAGCTCAGCTCAATACCCAACTCCCAGTAAGTATACGAGCTCCATGACGGATAGATCTAATAATTATCGTCGTTGTTATTATTATTATTAAGAGGGTATTGCTAATTGAAGTCATAGACCTGGTAAGGATGAATCCCTAGGTATAGAAATCTAAAGCTGAGCTATTCCTACTTTTGTAAAATAGAAATATTTTAAAGGGGGCTCTTTTTTTAAAACTTTTATTTTATTTTTAAATTTATTATTTTATTTTTAAATTTATTTTAAAAAATTTTAAATTTTTATTGGAGTCTAGTTGATTTCCAATGTCGTGTTAGTTTCTGCTGTACAGCAAAGTGAATCAGTTATACATATACGTATATCAACTCTTTCTTTAGCGTCTTTGCCCATATTTTTAAGGCACACCTGCCCTCATATATTCCATAGTTAGAGATTTTAACCTATGACTTTGTTTAGTACAAGAATGTAAGTTTTCATGAAATGGTTTGGGACTCATTTTCAAATACGATTGTTATAACATCTTCCATAGTTTTTATCATACTGCACTTAAACGCATTTTACTGCTGGTCAGTAAATTGCATGGTACAATGCAATGGTAATGACAGCCAACGCAGATGAGTAGCTGAGAAATTCAACATAGGAATATGAGTCAGTATCTCTTTGACATTTTATGTGAAGGGTCTTATGTACTTTAAATATCAATTGAAATATTTCTGTTTCATGATGAACGTGTCTTTCTGTTTTTCATAAACGAAGTGGTTAAATCCCACCGGTAAACAGCTTGGAAATATCCATTTAATACAATTAAGATGCCACAGCCAGTAACACAGTTGTTAATAATACAGTCTCTTCGGTTCATATTCTATAGTCCCTTGACATGTGTTGATATCAGCTTTGACATTTATTAAGGTTATTTTCAATAATTTCAAGGTAATAGGTTCAAACCTCAACCAGCCTCTTACTTTCTCAGATAAGTCAATAAACCTCTTACGCCTACCGTTTTCTTGTATTTTCTATCCTACAAAATGGCTCTCTTCTTGTCTTCGTCTTTTTCAATATTGATTTATAGTACATGTTGCTAATGCTTTCTCTCCTCTCTTGGGACTTACTTCTGGTCTGCTTTTCTTGACTTGATTTTGTTTCAGCCATCTAAATGCCTCTTAAAATGTTCTGTGAAGTAGACTCATTTCATGTTAGATTTCAAAATTAGGCCACAAGATTCATGTACCCATTTTTTCCCATGGACTGTCATCTGACCATCAGAAAATTGTCCCTTACACCCCCGCCCAACTTTGACCTTGTGACAAAATATTGTTCTGTCTTTCTGTCCACATGGCTCTGCTAATTCCTTACCAAGTTTCTGTATGGTAGACTTCTGCGTTGTTGGTTTCCAGCACGCAAATCTGCATATTTACCTCCCCTGTTTTTTCTCATCACGTGTATTTGCAATTCAGTAGGTAACAATTTTTCCACTTCTCTGGTGTAAATCCATTGTCTCCTCTGTTTCATTTCATCCCAAATTCTCAAGGACATTTATTCACTTCAGGTTTGTAAGAAGTTTCTACTAGAATTTATTGCTCTTTTTATTTTCATATTATTGTATTTTTATCTACTAGTTTCTCGTTGCTCTTTAAATACAAACAAACAAGCATAGTAGGTGGTTATGGAATAAATGAATAAGCATTGGTGGCTTCCACCAGTCACCTTGTTACAGAAATCAATTAAAGGGTGTGACATGATTAAGAAATTTTAAGAGGAATTCTTTTGTTTTAAATTTTATTGAAGTATAGTTGATTTACACTGTTGTGTTAATTTCTGCTGTATAGCACAGTGACTCAGTTATACATATATATATCCTTTTTCATATTCTTTTCCATACGATTTATCACAGGATATTGACTATAGTTCCCTGTACTATACAGTAGGACCTTGTTGTTTACCCATCCTGCATATAATAGTTTGCATCTGCTAATCCCAAACTCTCAATCCTCCTCTCCCCCACCCCCCTCCTTCTTGGCAACCACAAGTCTGTTCTATGTCTGTGAGTCTGTTTCTGTTTCATAGATAAGTCCATTTGTGTCTTATTTTAGATTCCACATATAAGTGATATATGGTATTTGTCTTTCCATGTTTGACTTACTTCACTTAGTGTGATAATCTCTAGTTACATCCATGTTGCTGCAAATGGCATTATTTCATTCTTTTTTATGGCTGAGTAATATTCCACTGTGTATATTTCATTATACTACCTCTTCTTTATCCATTCATCTGTCAATGGACATTTAGGTTGTTTCCATGCCTTGGCTATTGTAAATAGTGCTGCTATGAATATAGGGGTGCATGGATCTTTTCGAATTATAGTTTTGTCTGGATATATGCCCAGGATTGGGATTGCTGGATCACGTGGCAACTCTATTTTTAACTTTTCGAGGAACCTCCATACTGTTCTCCATAACGGCTGCGCCAATTTACATTCCCACCAACAGTGCAGGAGGCTTCCCTTTTCTCCACACCGTCTCCAGCCTTTATTATCGTATGAGCATCCTTTTGCAGACACAAATACGAAGAGTTTACTCATAAGTTTTCAATACTAAACCTGCTCATAAACACTCAGCAAACTCTCTGTAAAGATTTGAAGTTTTGCTTATTTGTTTTTTGTTTCTTTTACTACTGGTAAGCTCTTTCATTTCAGCACAATTACTTTTTCATTTATATTTGTTCATTTAAATATCTGACCACTTATTAGGCATAGAAGCAACTGTCCTTGGATGAACATTAATTTAAAGTTTGATGCTAAATGTCCGTCCATTTTTGTTCATGAATTGTCCACCCACAGTAAACAAGTATAAAAAGAGATAAAATATATGAGCCAACTCTTTCCAAGCATTGGACCACAGGTAGTTCAGGGCTATGATCCTTAAGGGAAGGTAAACACATTCCCTGGCTTTCTTCTTGGGGACTGTTTAGACTTATGGCAGAGCAAGTTGGAGCCCAAGTAAAGAATAAATATCTCTGAGCTGATGAGGTAGGAATAAAAATTCCATGCTGCTGAAGCAACTGGAATTTGCAGAACAGAATCCAGAAGATAGGAAGTTGCATAGAGAGGAGGACTCAGAAGTTTGCAGGAGAATTTGCCACGAGTCCTTGGCTGAGAGAAATTGTGTACGCACAGGGTGAGCAAATATGAGGTACAGCAGAAATTGTTTCCTTCAGAGATTAAAGAGCAACGGTGATACCAAAGTCCTTTCAATGATGGAAAGCGGCATTCTGGTCTAGCATAAGTGGAGAAACCTCTATTAGAAACTCATGCTTTCAGGTGAGACCCCAGAGAAGCCACAGTTTAATAATAAAGGCTACATTCTAAATAGAACAAAGACCACACCCCAGGTCTCACTTCAAAACTGAGATTATTACGTCCTGAGAAATAATAAAACTAAGCCTCACAAGAACGATAGTATCTGCCAGTAATTTGAATGTCTGTCAGGAAAACAAAAATTAACACCATTTTAAGAAAGATGGCATAATCCAGACCCCTTATAACACATCGCCATGATGTGCAGATTATAATAAAAATTACTAGATGTGGTAATTAACTGATGGAATTTTTCAAGCTCAATGACTTAAAGGAAAAGCGATAATAATGAATGCGCAGATGAAAAAAATCTCAAGGCAAATTAAAAGAAGCAAATGGGGAATTTGGAACCAAAAAATCCAACACCTAAAATGAAAAAAAATCACGGAGTTGCTTAAGAGTAGTTGGGAGCCTGACTACAAGTGGGTTAGTAAACCTAAATATAGATCAGTAGAAAATGTCTATTTTAAAAATCAGAGAAAAAATTGAAAGAAAATTAACAGAGCCTCAGTGACCTGTGCAAAATTATGAAGTGGTTTCGCACACAGGTTATTGGAGTCCAATACAGGAAGGAAAGATAAAAGGGGGCAGAAAATGTTTTTAAAGAAATTTCCCACCCTTTGGGGTTAAAAGAAAAGTTGTATATCCAAGGAGTTCAATGTACAGTGTACACTGAGTAGGATAACTACAAAAAGCACTATGTCTAGGTATATCAAAATCCTAGCCCTGAAAAGTTAAGGCAAAGAGAAAGTTTAGAATCTTCCAAAGCAAAACAGAGATTTCATTTGGGGATTTGGTATTATCATGTAGAAGCAACTGATGTCTCATCAGCGTGCTAGAAAACAATCAAACCACATCTTTAAAGTGATGGGAAAAAAAGCTGACCTAGAATTCTATATTCATTGAAAGGACCCTTCAAAACTGATGGAGAAATAAAGACAATTCCATTCAAACAAAGGCAGAGAGAATGAATCGTCATCAACATTTTAAAACTGTTGAAAGGATTTCTTCAGGCTGAAGGAAAATATCACTGGATAGAAACAATGACCCGGGAAATACACTGTCCTCAGAAACTCACAATCTGGTACAGCAAGGATCATCAAACGATGTCCCGGGAGCCAAATCCAGCCCGCTGACTATTTGTGTAGTTTTGTTGGAACAGCGCCACGCCCATTCATTTGCATACCGTCTATGGCTGCTTTTGTGCTGGAACTGCAGAGTTGAGTTGTGACAGAGATCGTATCTGGCACTTAACAGAAAAAAAAAAGAAAAGGCAAGTCTTATCATAGAGCATGAAAAACAGAGACTATGAGAAAACATAGCGTGGGCAAAGTACAATATAATATAGCACACACTTCTACAAGGAGGAAACCCGGGGTTTAAAAAAAAAAAAAAAAAAGAGCTACTTGGAGATTTTCAGTGGTAAAGTGAGAGATCGAAAAAGTATGAATGTTAAGGAAAAGGCCACTGCCCAGCGTCTACACATCCACCAGGACAGAAAAATTGCAAATGGTTCTTTGATGCCATCCGGGGTTAGACTCGAGAGATGGTATAAAAAGTAAGATTCTATTGATTTTATTGGTTTTTCGAATTTACCTCAAGGCAAATTGAATTTTGAATTTATGTTTCCCCTGTCCACACAAACTAAGTAAAGAAATGAAGCATTTGTGGGTGGTTTATCTCGCATTCAGCTTTTATAACGCTTATTTCCATAAGGCATTAATTCCTAAAGTTTCTTTCACAGAGTGGAGATTTGTAGCCAAATTTGTCTGGCTATTAGACTTATAACGGCACAGGTGGGAATTTAGGGAAATAAACAGTCCCCATAAGGACCTGTTGATAAATTTGAGCTCCGGCTTCTCCATCCTATAAAATCTTTTTCCTTTCTGTCTCTTTGCACATCTGTGACACTGGAGTTTGGCCCAGAGGAAGAACACACAGTTGAGATAAAGAGTTGTGTGCCAAGGATGCTGAATATTCGGATCAGATGGGATGCAGATGAACATCTGTGCTGAGAAAAGAAAGCCAAGGCCGATATTCTTCAACATTGAAATAACTATACAGAATCCTACCCCTATAAAAGCCCCCTCTTTTTTGCCCTGAGTTCTTCACTTAAAGAAAGAGTGTTTCTTTCTGTCCTTCATTTCAGAGTTATGGGTCCACTCCTCCCCGCAGGTGTGTGTTTGTTTCAGCTTACCAATTCGAAGGCACAAGCACACCTCCTAGGATTTGTAGCCATATTTAAAGTGGGCTTGACGGTCCGATTTTTTGCACTGACAGGCACACAATAAAAATCATGTACTGTTACTAGTTTTCTAGGCAGAATCATTTCATCACAATTATCTTCAAATCTCCAATGTTCTGTGTGCTCAAAACCAATTGTCTTTCTTTTCATAATTAAGTTGAAGTGACAGTGGATGACAGCTGCAATTGGCTTCATTTGTGAGGCAAGCGCCCCTTTCACTGTCACCATGGAATCATGCTGGCTGTGTGTCAGAATATTTAAGCCATTGAATGTAACCAAATTTGTAGTCAGACAAGGTGCACATTTATAGGCAAACACACATTTTGTGTGTGAGTGTGTGTGTCTGTAACATTATACACTTTTTCACCAAATTCCAGTAGCTTTAGCAAGATTTGTAAAGTACACATCTCCAAAATATTTGATAGATGCAAAGGGTGTTTCCTACGAAACAGCTCTTTTCCCACGTTGGCCACAATTTTCTGTAAAAGGCTAGATAATATGTATTTTTGGCTTTGCGAGCCATATGGTCTCTGTTGCAGCTATTCAACCCTGCCCTTACAGTGTGAAAGCAGAGACAATACAGAAATGAATAGGCGTAGATCTGGTCCAATGAAACTGTATTGATAAAAACAGGCAGCAGGGAAAATCTGGTCCGTGGGCTGCTCTAAACATCATTCAACATTATTTTATTTACAGTAGAGTACACACCATTTTAATATAAGTTCTTATTCCCCTTCTGACTATTACAATTACAAAATATTACTAGAAATAGAGAATGAATGTGGTTTAAAAATAAAAGTTTGGGGGTTATTTATGATACCGATATTTACATGGAGTGTAACAAATGACCTCCTGGTAATTTATCTCAATTGATACCTGTAACAACCTCATGAGTTAGAAAGGACAGGTCTCCACTGAAGGCCCAGAAACCTTGAAAAGTTTAAGTGGCTCCCCCGATGTCAGAAATGCGAAGTGTAGAATCAGGATTTGAAACTTTCTGTTTGGGTAGCAAAGCTTTTCTTTTTGGCAGCAGGCCATTTGGGGAGCTGATTTTTGGTGATAATTCTGATTGCATAGAAGTGGTCCTAATTCAGCTCTCGATATGCGATTACTGTTAGAAGTGAAAAAGAAAGTAAATATTTTCTATATTATCAAAATAATGGAGACAGCAAGAATGAATAATTTAAGGAAAAAAAATAGAAACAAACCTCAAATACTCATGTTTTCCTTAACAACAGTATTTCTTTGCCTGAATTGTAGAGGTAATTGCCTCAGTGATCCACTTGGCTTCTTTTTGGAGACAACAACTTAATAGTCTTTCATGCAGGACTCTGAAACTTCAAAAAGAGTCTAAAATGATTCACTCCTAGCCAACTGACATTAGAGCAATCTGTTATGTATGCTTTTGGCTTCTGTACAATTTAACAGTTATAACCTTTATTACATAAAAAGCTGAAAGAAGAGATAAACTACTGCATTAGGATTTTTGATACAGGCATCGAGCTATCGACCAGGAAACTGTGTTTGTGGATTATGTCCATAGCTCTCCTGTCTGCCTAAGGACTAAGCACCTTATAATATTACCATCTAACTTTCATTTATATTGATGGTTTTTCTCCAACAAGAGCAAAATGTTTTGGAGAAACTGTCTGAATATCTTTACCACATTGGTCTAAGATCACAGGGTTTACAATTTCCATTCTTTAATTTTTTTTTTCTTAAACGGCTCTTTTAGAGAAAACTAAGTTAAACTGTTTCACAGTTGTCTGTGTATCTAAAATCTGAGAATCTTGGCCATTTAGAAAGGCTTTGGTGATACTAAAACTACTTAAATAGTAAGATTAAAGCTCTTCGTTAATATAAAGTTAGGTGAAAATGACCTGTATGGGAAATTGTAGGCAGTTGGGGGCACAGTTCTTCACACTGCAGAGATGGCATCACTGAAGTGTAAAATGGAAAAGCAGTCTGATAGATAAAGTCATCTGTTTTCCTCTGCAAACCAGTGTCCAGGGTGAGAAGTGGAGCTGAGGGAAGGGTAGGATCTGAGAGTGACCATATTTCCCCAAATACCCAGATTGAGGCAAAATCACTATCTTCTCAGATATAAAGAAAGTAATATTATTCAAGGAAGCAATTTTCATTTCTTAACCTATTTAAGAAGAGATGATAGTTCCTTAATTTGAGTCACTGGCATTCCCATCTATTGGGATTTATAAAAGTGGCTATGATGAAATGGTTTCCTTATCTTAAAAGGGTGTGTATTATGTTTTGCACCATTTTATTTCTATCAAAAGTTAATGGAAATAGTGCCTGGAAAGCAATGCCATTCAAATTTTATCTGCCTTCATTTATCTCTAATCAGCAAGATACCAAAAATAATTACACAGTATCGTCACTTCAGAGCCCAGTTTTTTAAAAAAAAAGGACCTCTGAGCCTCTCTAAATTATTTTTAAAAAGTGCAGTCTCTAGCTAGGCTAGTCAGTATTAGATTAAGTCAGTGCTGGCAAGCACCATAAAATCATCACGTGTAAAAATCAACACAGGTTCCAACAGTGGTGGGTACGGCGTGGGGCGTTATACGCTAGGGCCAATACAGGGGGACACAGTATGAGTTGAGAAAGTCCTTTAACAAAGGGCTGTCAGATATGATTTACTGAGCTGGCCTCTATTGGGCAAGCCTCACTGAGCACTCTGAATTCAAGCTTTCTACACTGGCAGACTTTTCCATAACCCTACAAAGACGTAGAATTATAGGCAGTTCATAAAAGTGATGTCTTTTGTTAAATCCTAACAGGGTCTCTCAAGAGGGGGGACAAAACCAATGAAGTGCAGAATATAATATGAAATCAAGGTCCCTTCTCACACAGTCCTGAGAATAAGAAAGGATTCTTGTTTCCCTGGGACTGCTAAAACTCCGAATGTCTTCTGGGTGGTTGGAGGAGGAGATCAAGAGAATGTAAGAATATTTTTAGCTTAATTATTTTAGGCATTTCATTTTCAAGCAGGTTTAGTGCGTGTTTCATCTGTTTAAAGGATCACAGAAGTCTGAGTAAGATCATTTTTCCAGATACAGGGGGAAGTAGTTTGAGAGAGGGGTTATGCTTAATGAGATCCACTTTCAAAAAAACATTATATTAGTGGCTGAAGAAAAGGACCAACTCTAACCACTTAGAGTAATTTCGGAACACAATGATGTAAGGACTGTGTTGGGTGAATCTGTTTCACAGCAGAGATGGGTGGTGAACACTTTTAGCTGAACTTAATTGTTTATAAACCATGGTACGTCTGACTATGTGGCTTTATTTCACATACAGCTCTAACTCTGGTGATGTTAGAAAACATAGATAACATTAAAAATCTGATTATTCTCATTAAGAGAATATATTACACAGACAAGGAAGAATTACTTGTTCGGAGACTGCTATATGATAGGGAACATTTTACTTCAACTGTATACTCTAGATCTCTCTATAACGTTATGTCCAGCCCCGCAACTCCAAATAGATATTCCTCTATGTTTCTTCCAGAAATTTTCTTTACAAGTTGCAAATTAGCTTGCACCAGCCCCTTTGAGCTTATTTGTGACATGAGATTTTTTTTCAGTTTTTTTAATATGATAGTTTATTCAATAGTATAGGTAGTATCTATTTTTACCTATGCTGCAGACGGATAATTCTTAAAATTATGAAACAGAGTACCTGAGCATCAGAGTATCGATTTGAGCGCTCCAAGAAACAGACATCAAGATGGAATTAGATAAGAAAAAAATTATTGGAGAAATACCTTTGAAGGATAAAATGGAGAGAGGCTAGGAGTAAGCAGATACAGGTCTGACACCTATGAAAGGAGAGAGGGGAGGGGGAAGTTAGGGTAAGAAGAGCCTCAGACCGCAGTGCAACTTAGGGACAGTGTCAGCCACGCTGATGGGGGCTTCAGAAGGCAAATCACCTGTAAGAAGAGTCCTGCGTTCAACAGGAATGGCTGAGCTCTGATCCCTGGGCTGTGCTGAGCCATCGTCCGTGATAAGCCCAAAAGGAGTGTGGCCCGTATCCCTGCGGTGTGGCCGCAAGGCTACCAGCCACCTATATGCCTCTGAATAGGCTCTCTCGAAGGGCAACCTGAGCCTTATACTCTTCTGGTTGCCACAACCTAGAAATCTCCTTTGTGGAATATTGTGGCATATTGATACGGTCAACCTGAGGAAGGATTACACAGGTAATCATACTGCAGGTGTGATTCCAACACATTTGATTCTCACAGAGATAAGATAGGTATATATGATGCAAGACATATTCATAAAAAAATCTAAAATTGAAATAATTTCACCCATCAATTGTTTTTCTTAACGCGGGGAAAGAATGTTAAATTCAGCTTTAGCCGCACGAATCCTTGCTGATCTCCAAGCAGGTCAGAGTTCAGTGGGGTCATACTTTCGTAAATACTAGTATAGGTTACAAGTGTCATTTTTCTTAAAAGTATCATTGAAAAAAATTACATTCATGATTTTAAAAAAAATGGTATGTATTATGTACCAATGGTGCCCTGCTGGTGTGCTCTTCAGGGGGAATAACCCAGAACAAAAGTACAAAGAAATGTGTCTTCACCATCTCTTTATTCCTCTTCGACATGCTAATATTCTTTTCGTCGTCCCAGTTTCCCAGAGTTGCTTTTCATTTTGTGCTGCTTCCAATGGCTAAGGGTTCACTAGAGCAACAAGTATCCATAAGACTTCCTCCAAATGTTTCCCCCTTCCAGATTCTACAACCCCATCTTACATTTCATATATTAAGAGCCTCTTTTTCTTCTAAGAACCAGATAAATGTGTTGAAAACATAAGGTGCATTAGTAGGTAGACCCCAAAGCAAAGAGCTCTCCAGCTTACCTCCAAGATGAGGACTTTATGACATGGGTGCATGAGAAGGCAGGAGGGTATCATGTACTCTGGGTGCCAGCACTTCCAAGCCCAGGATGTATCTGGTGCTTCATGGAGAGCCAGACCCAGAGCTCAGATTTATGTAGAGTATTATCTGAGGCCGGGGAGGTTCCCCTCCTGGGTATACCTCTCAGCCTCACTTCTCATAGGAGAGACTTGGTTCAGGCCAGTTTGTCCAATGCCAGGCAGAGTGTCGGACTGAGTCACTGCAGGGGTGGTTGTCCACACACCCCACGTCTCCATCGTGAGCGTGATCTGTGCATCACCCCCTGGACCCGTCAGTGGCAGCTGTGCCAGCAGGGTTATTTGCTCATTGCTCTCATGGCATGAGTCAGAGCTGCTTTGTACATGAAGAACCCTCAGGGCTGCTTTCCTCAGAAGAGGGCAATTCGAATTTTATGGACTCTCCAGTACAAGTGCTAATGTTGATAAAACCTAACTCTGTCACTCCTTGTGCTTAACTGCATTTAACCATTGTTTCAATGCCTATAACTCAAAGAGCTAGGCTTGCATTCCCGCCACCGAGCTCTCCTTTGCCTCCAACCGTGCTGCTGCGTGTTCCTCTTCTGCAAAGGTCCAGACTCGCTCCTCAACCACTGGCTACGTGCCCTGGGCTAATCATTGCCCTTTTTTTTGTAACTGAAATGAACTTCATCATCTCATCTTGTCATGGATTTTAACTTCTGTTTCTAGTGCATGATCACGATTTTTTAAATGACAACTTGGCTCTCAATGCAGGTTACTGTGTGATTACTGAGGATACGAAATTCTTTGCAGCTCCTATGTGGCTCAGAACCGCGAACCAGTGAGGGTGTAAGGCTGTGTCTGCCAATAACAGGAGCCCAATAAAGTTAATTGTTTCTCCGTTAGGCACTTTGCTAGTGCCCTGAACACATGGAACCGATTATCTGGCACTGCAATGTTGTTAAATAAAATGTGCAAAAAAGAAAATACAATTATTACTAAAGTAAAAACATACCACCAGGGGTTATTAAAAAAAAAGCAAGATGTTTTACATTTTGAGGATGTTTCGCTGCTACATGTGTGTGTTTGGTGAAAAACAATTCGCTGCAAGACACTGCAGGGCCAGCATTAAACTTTTCTTTCTGTTCCATTATCTTCCAGTTGCTTAAAATCAATGGAAGCAGACTTTTTCATTCTGAAGGAAACTTCTTTTTTTTAATTAAAGGCATATTTTGCAACATTGGAACAAGAACTACTCACTTAAAACATTCATCTTATATGATAAGTAGGATGATTCTTTCATTTAGGAACCTGTTTACTTCTGTCAGTTCTCTGGGCAGGTCTGAATTGCTTTTGAACTCTGCAATGCACAAATGGATAACATCACCTAAGGTAACTGCATTCTGGTATAGACAAGAAATTACTTGGGTAGCCTGGAAAAACATAACGATAATCCTGTTTAGGTTAGGCTTAAGCGAACCGTGGGGACTTAATAAATACAATGTGTTTATAAGATGAAGAGTCATAACCAGCTTCCATTTACCTTCAAGGTTTTCCCATTTCTCACCAACAGTTTAAAATAGTATTATATTGCCTAAATGGAATGCAGTAACAGTTACATTGGCCATTTTTTATTTTAAATTGTTTTTCCCATATTGCAAATAACTGTGATCATAGATATTTAGCCGATGTCCACTAGAGATTAGTAACAAAACGAGAATGTTTTGTTACGTTTGAATTTTGTATGAATGGCCTTTAAATAATCAACCTGTATACATTTCAGTAAAACACTAAGTTAACCCATTCGACATTACAGACCGATTCATATATTAGGCTAAAAAAACCTGAGGACCAGAAATTTTTTTTTTAAAGTTTTGGATTTTATTATCTATGTCTTCAACTAAACAAAATGGTTTTTAAAAAAGTTTCTCTAAAGTGCCCCAAATCAAGTAAAGTACCATTAAAGCCGATCTGAATAAACGGATCTGGGACCTGGCTATCAATTGTCCTGATACAAACGTGGATATGTCTTTTTTGCTAACCGAAGACCTACAGATCAGGACTTAATGTCAATACA
Organism: Aethalodelphis obliquidens; assembly: GCF_003676395.1. Classification (NCBI taxonomy): domain Eukaryota; kingdom Metazoa; phylum Chordata; class Mammalia; order Artiodactyla; family Delphinidae; genus Aethalodelphis; species Aethalodelphis obliquidens. The sequence goes on from NW_020837988.1 coordinate 3,342,717, forward strand.
GTAATTGATTTTGCTTAGTTTTCTTCTTGTTATGTTATGAAGAACTAGAATGATCAATACTGAGAGTGACTGGAATTTCCGAATAGAACATATGTCGTTCGAAATTGTCATGGTACTTTTCATTACAGGTGGGCTCTTTTTGCAATCTTTCTAAATGTAACACTTTTCAATTAATTATTAGTTCTGTACTTGGGTTGCTCTATAGCTTCCTAACATACTAAAAGAATGCTCAGGCAGACAAGAATCTGAAAATGAACAGAAACAGATCGCTTTTCTCCAATGGGCAGGATCAGGGGGTTAAATCTTCGTAGATCTCTAAAGACAATCTTCTTTGAGGCAGAACTACAAAGTACTCCGGCCACATTTAACTAGAAAAGCATTAAGCCATCCTTTTTTTCTTTTTTTTTTTCGTATTTTAGTGGAATTTGGCCCTCTCTTCTCCACACTCTGATCACAAATTTAATAAGGACTTGTGAGATCCGAGCTTTTTTTTTTTTTTTTTTTCCCTGTATCCTTCTTTCGCTCTAGTTCTCAGGGAATATTTGATACGAGAAGGTCAGGATTGGCTAGGTCAGCAGGAAGCAAATGGCACATTTGAGAAACCGGATGAGCCTGGTCTGAATTTACCATGGAAACACAGCCTTCACTTCTCTATTAAAGCTCAGAGAGAGCATGAATGAGAAAATCAAGTGTATAGCCTCGCTGTGACTTCAAATTGTTAAATATAATATGCTTACAGCTGCATAGCATGATTTAAATGATATAAAATACAAGGCTGTAGCATTTCCAAGAGGAAGTAATTTAGGGTAATGGCTTTAAACCGCCCCCCCGCCCTTGACTAAAAATGCAGCTAGTTGCCAACAATTTAAAAGAGACTTTGTTACCACTGAGAGGCAAGTCCATCAATTTCAATGAGATGATGATTCACTACTGATAACCCTGATTTCTTTGAGATTTTGATGGGTAGAGAAACAAGATGACTTGGCTATTATTAATAGGCATTTGTACAAAATAGAAACAGTCATCGTAAAGCATGAAGCCGAGGCTATTTGATAGGGGATCTGGAAGATAATTATAGGATTCCATAAATGACATAACTAGGTTTTGGCAGGTTTTTAGAAAACTTTGCAGACAGATATTGGATATTTAGTAGGTTAACTGAATCATCCAAATTACTCTTTTTATTCGTGTTACAAGTAATGTAATATAACTACCCTATATTTTATAGATTTGACATAATCAACATGATTTAATATACTTACATTCACTGTCTACCCAACTTTTCTATTCATTTCAAGTACATTTAAAAGAAGTTAAATTTTGAAGTTTAATATGTAAACGTATTTTTTTAATTTAATTTTTCTTTTATATTGGAGTATAGTTGATTTACAATGTTGTATAACATATAAACATATTATGTGACTACTACCTTAAAGGAAAGAATATTTTCTCTTAAAAAGTAAAGGTAATCTTTTAGAGTTGTTCAACATTAAAATCCTTTTTATCAAGGAAAAAATGAATAAATATTTATTTAAGACTTATTTTCCCAAGTTGGCTCCATGATTTTCAAATTTTTCACAGGGAAAAGTATATTTTACAGCCAATCTTACTTGAAATCCTAATATATGAAACAAGTATTTTATTAATATGTTTATTTAATAAATTTAACGTTTATAACTTCTGATTATTACTGAATCATTCAATGGGAGTTATGAGATCACTTTGCTTAACGGGGACATCTCTGAAATCATGGCTTACAGATGACAGTGGTAATTTTACTTAAAAACCAATCTACTATCTATTCCTGTATTTTTATTTGGTTTTACAATATGCAGGACAGCTTGACTTATTAAACCAAATAATAGAGGGTAGCAGATTTAAATCACTACTCTGCAATTTCAGGAAAAGCATCACATAATAGAGATATTTTCTTATGAGATCTGGGCCTCGATACGTTCGGTTTACAGCACCAATAAACATGTTGTCTCCAAAGTGCAAACATTTTGCACATAACACATTTGCATTTGTCACAGTGTTAAAGGCAGTTCGCATGTAAATCATATATATTCTAAAAATGCTGACTCGTGTTTGTAGAATCACTGAAGCATCTTCTGTAAACTGCAGGGTTCTCTGGAACACAGCATTTTCATAACCACAATGTCCTTTGGAGAAAAATATTATTAATTATAACAATGATAATGCTAATTTTGTCCTTAGCGTTTATGATGGATTTAATGAAAGCACACATGGACATAACTTAATAAACGAAGGCATCAGAAGTTCTATTTGTGAGCAGCAGAGAAGCCCTAGTAAGAGTGAAATAACAGATATAAGTATATTTCTCTTACAGAAACAAAATCCAGAGGTAGGTGGACCCATTCCTGCTCAAACGTGGCAGAGCTTGTATTACTTTCCATCCAGTAAGATGGAGACAGGGGTTCAGAGGGGTACATGGCTGTTACTTCTTAAGGACACTTTCTGACATTGTCATGCTGTTCCTACTCACACCCCATTAATCAGAAATAAGTAGCATGACTGCACACAATTGCAGGGGATCTGGGAACTGTGATCTTTACCCGGCCACTCAGAACTTTCAATTCTTCCAAGAGAAGAGGGAAACAGCAACGCTCCAAGTACGAAGAACAACTTAGTTATCTTTTGTTTTACATTTCACCTGTTACTCTAAATCATGGCACATTTAGTTAACATTTGGGTTCTATATTTCTTAGAAAACACCCCACCTCTGTCCTTTGGTTCTTCAAACCATATTCGTTATGGGTTTTCTATGGAAGTTTTAGCTGCACCCACCCCCCTTTCCCAGACCCAGAAAGATGCACGAGTTAGGCTGCAAGCAATGACTATAGAAAACTTCTGATATCCTTTCTTTCTTTCAAACGTCAGCCCTCACTCATTTCTGTCTTGTTTTGGTCATTCTCCAGTGTCTCCTGATAATTATTTTTTGCATTTTGTCCAGAGTTTCTAGCTGTTATCTGTAGGCTGTTAGTCCCAGAGTAGCTTATCAGCCATAACTAGGAGTAAAAGCTCATGGAAGTGTTTTTCCTGATATGTGCACGTCTGGTTTCTTCCTGTCATTCAGATTCAAAACAAATGTCACCCCTTTAGGCAGAGTTTTTCTGACCTTAATTTAAAGTAGCCTTCAATCTCTCTTATAGGATAGCAGGCTGTTTTAAGACTGCGCACAGCACGGCATTTTCCTTAGTCATTTACAAGGGCTCTCCCCGACTCTTCCTTCAGACCTCTGAAGTTCAAAGGTCTGTGAATCAGTGAGACCTTCTCCGACTGTGATATATCAAAACACTCTGCTAGCTTAGTACACACACTTGCACACACACATCTAGAGTGAATATACGTCCCGTTTTGCCTGGGATAATCTCCGACTATTCTTGTCATGACATCATGATTAATAACATTTCCTATTGCTGTCAGAATTTTCTAGATTGGCCTGATAACTCATATGGTAAGGTTAACAATTCCTATTATACTGCTTTATTTTTCTTCATATCACTGATCACCACCTGATATATTAGAATTTCTGCCTATACATACATAGAAATATGTTTAACATATTATTTAAAATATATGTCTATATATTAAAGTATATGTCTGTCTCCCCATACTTGGATGTAATCATATGAGGGTAGGAACTTTTCTGTTTCTTTCACTGATATATACAGGACAGCTACTGGCACAAAGAAGATACTCAATAAGGTTTGTGGAAGGGACAAATGAATACCTCAATTTCTTTTCTTTGTCTACTCTAACAGAATGTAAGTTACATGATACTGAGACTTGATATTTATATTTCTCCAATTTATCCCCTCTTCCTGGTATATAGTAGGCCTTCAATACATTAATCCGTTAGTCTTACAACATGGAGCTAACTCTCTTCTTTTTAAGTTGTTAACTAATAATATTTGAGTGACGAGCTATGACGTCTGTATAGGCAACTTGATTGAGTTTCTTTTGCTGCTGGGTAGACCTTGTTTATCTCAGAGACCCTGAGTCTTATCCACACTCGGATTTGCATTTCCATTGTATGGACAGAGAGAACTAAGGCAGTTTCTAAACTGCCACGATAAGGATGGCTTTACTCAGTGTGATCAGCAGAACAATGCCCCTCTGCTCCCAAAGATGTCTACGTCTATGTCTACATCTATGTCTACATCTATGTCTATGTCTATGTCTATGTTCTAATCCTCGGAACCTGTGAATATGTTACCTAACATGGCAAAATGCACTTTGAAGGTGTGATTAAGTAAGATTTTGAGATGGGCAAATTATCCTGGATAATCTGGGTAGGATGCAACATAATCACAAGAGTCCTTGTAAATCAGAGAGAGGCTGGAAGGTTAGCGTGAGAGAGAGATTTAAGATGCTCTGCTTCTGGCTTTGAGGAAGAAGGAGGGGGCAGGAACCAAAGACTGCAGTCAGCCTCCAGAAACTAGAAAAGGCAAGGCAGCCCAATCTCCCCTGGAACCTCCAGAGGGAGCGCAGCCGGCTGACACCTTTGTTGCAACCTAATGAAACCCGTTTAAGACATCTGACCTCCAGAGCGGTCAGATAATAAACTGGTGTTGTTTTAAGCCACTATGTGTGTAGTAATTTGTTACAGCTGCAACGGGAAACTAATACGCTCTGCATTAGGCTTCTTTGGTGTACTTCACTTCTGGATGGAGAAATATTCCTACTGATCTACTGGGAAGGAGGGAGTAGCTCAGCCTCGGCTCTGACCTTCTTCCAGGCCCGAATCCACACAGTAAGCGGTGGCTTTCAGGGCTCCAGCTGGGAACAAAAGCAGCAGCCACCTGCTTACTGTTCCTGGAGGAGAGGAAGGCACTGGCCCATGTAGCTGTCCTCCGAGAACCCTAATGCTTCCTGCTCTACAGCCCCGTCATGCCCCGTTGTCTTCTCCATGTTCACCAGGTCTGACCTTGCAGCCAGCTGCTGCAGTGCCTAGAAGAAAGGAGCATCAACTCAACTTCTGATTTGGCTTTTGCATCTAAATTACACACTGAGGGGTGGGATAGGAAGGGTGGGAGGGAGACGCCAGAGGGAGGAGAGATGGGGATATACGTATATGTATAGCTGATTCACTTTGTTGTACAGCAGAAATTAACATGCCATTGTAAAGCAATTATACTCCAATAGGATGTTAGAAGAAAAAAAAATTACATCCCGTGTCAAAAAGAGAAAAACAAATATTGTATAATATCGCTTATATGTGGAATCTAGAAAAGTGGTACAGATGAACTTATTGGCAAAGCAGAAATAGAGTCACAGATGTAGAGAACAAACATGTGGTTACCAAGGGGGGGGGAAGGGAGGGATGAATTGGGAGATTGGAATTGATATATATACACTACTATGTATAACATAGATAACTAATGAGAACCTACTGTTTAGCCCAGAGACTCTAGTCAATGATCGGTGGTGACCTAAACGAGAAGGAAAACTGAAAAAGAGGGCATATATGTATATGTGTAGCTGATTCACTTTGCTGTACAGCAGAAACTAACATGAGACTGTAAAGCAACTATACTCCAAAAAAATTAAGAAAAAAAAGTTCTCAGTTTTTAAAATCTCTGACAGCACCCTTTATCCTTTATTCCTTTTTTATTTTTTAAAATGGTGCAACCACTTTATTTATTTTTAATTAATTAATTAATTAAGGCTGCTTTGGGTCTTCGTTTGGGCTTCCCTGGTGGCTCAGTAGTTGAGAATCTGCCTGCCAGTGCAGGGGACGCGGGTTTGAGCCCTGGTCCGGGAAGATCCCACATGCCGCGGAGCAACTAAGCCCGTGAGCCACAACTACTGAGCCCGCGCGCCACAACTACTGAAGCCCGCACACCTAGAACCCGTGCTCCACAGCAAGAGAAGCCACCACAATGAGAAGCCCGGGCACGGCAACGAAGAATAGCCCCCGCTCGCCCCAACTATCCTTTATTCTTACTACTACCATGGAATCCCCATTTTTAAATAGTTTTATTGTCATTTCAGCAGGATTTGGGGAAGAAAATTAGGCAAATACATGTGTTCAATCTGTTATCCTGACTTAAAAATTTGTGTTTTATACTGCTTTTTCTACACTTTTGGTTACTTTTTGCTCTACTCATCCCCATGTGTCTCTACTTGTGAAGTATTGGGAAATTATAAACGTTTTTTTTTGTTTGTAGCAGTGGTGAAAGATTCTTGGGGCAGTGCCCTCATTATCTGTCAGGCCAGGCATCTATGATTAAGAACAGGTGCAGCCAACTCCTTGCTTGACCTGTCAGTTCTGCCTGCATCAAATGAAAAGCAGGATTATGTTTTCTGGGGGATCTTGCCCTCCCTCTCAATTCTCTTATGCTGGAGAACTTTCCAAAATATTGGCAAGGGTCTGGATTTGTGGCTGACCAATGGTCCCACATCCTGCTGTGGCCCCCGCTGACTTTGCAGCTTTGAGGGAGGAGATTTTGATGTGGTTCTACTGGAGTCCTATCCTTCATGTAATTTCAATGTAATCAGCTGCCTTACATTCAGTGAATTATGGGTTCATTGATCTATCTTTTATTAGTCTTCTATGATCAAGTAATTCTTTGAAATTGCTATACATGGACGGCAGCATTGCCTTATTACTAAATCAGACACTGATGCTCCCTTCTCAATTCTTTGCCTGTTCCTTTAGTTATTACAATTGTAGGTGGGGAAGTGAAAGATGGAGTTTCAACATTTGTACCCAAATCGCCACCTCACAGAGAAGTTCAGATATGTTAATGTGATCAATAAGCTTACGAACTCTATTCTGTCTTTTTATAATCAATTAGCTTAGATGTCAGTTTATCCATTATGACTTCATTTTATAGTTTAATCCTCAGTTGCAGTGGAGGGTGTGGGGGACTCAAGGTCTGCCTGCATGATGCTTCTGTGAGCTCTGGGATATCTTAATGATAGAAGGAAGTCTAGTCTAGTAGACAAAATATGGTTTCTCATGCTTAGGAAAGACGGTAAGTGATGCTTGGATTTTGCTGTCTGCACCACAGCCTCAGCTCCAAAATGTGCCCAAAATGAGAAAGGGTAACCCTGAAGGAGACAGAACTCCAGAAATGTTCTGTTACTTGGAGAAGGAGATATACAAGTAGTTTCACGATGCTGTCAACAGACAGGAAGGCCCAAGTTTCTGAGCTGAATTATAGGAAAGAGAATTGGTTCAGAAAGAAGGAGGTGTAGGTACCAGGCCTTATAGACAGGGTTAGAAACGAAGAAGAATAGCTAGAAAATGACACCAGTTTATCTGACACACTATCATTTGCTTATAAAGTCAATAAACTAAAAGTAAAATTGTGAAACCACCAGCCTTATGGAAAGCATCGTTACAAATTTTATGGCTTTATTGGTAAGATATTTAATTGAAGTTTATTAACTGGCTGGGCTCAGATATGTTTATACAAAACATGTTTTGACTTCTTTAAGCCTAGGCTAATAATGTTCATCTTAATCTGGTTGGCCTTTATTATAAAAACTCAAAGTCCATTATCGTATCAATAAAATTTTTTAAAATGTATTTAGGCACTATAAATAATTATTTCTTATGAAATGAAGTAGAGATTCCCTCAATGGACAAACAGGCAACTGTTCCCAATTGTATGACTTTTTTAAATAAAGGATTCCCAGCAAACATTCGGAAGAAATCTTATGCCTTCCAGGGACAAGCAGCTGGGAAGAGGGAAGAGATTAATACAGAAAAAACTGTGGACCATCCCGGTCGGTCCTATTCTTCAGTTCCTCGATTGAAGGCATTAAGTTTTATTTTATTAACTTCTCTCCTGCCCTTCAAAAATTGAGGGTGCTCACTCCAGGGCTTGTGTAGAACTGCCCCAGGGAACCTCAGTGCAAAGGTTTGAAATCACAGCTGGCTGTGATTAGACGGATTGCGCGAGATCAGTGCTTGATTAACTTTCAGCTGCTATTGGTTTGCCTCAGTTCCTGCAGGAGAATTAATCCGTAGGTTCAAGCAAATTTGGGATCTTAATGGATACCAGATACATTGAGCCCACCCAGACCACCAAGATCTAGCAACCCCTTTCCTCACATTTAAACTGTACAAATGAATTCATTCCTCCTTACCCAGTGGCCAAAGTAACGCCACCTCACTGTTTTTCTCCTGTGGCTTTCACTTTATTATGCCTCCTAGTCTAAGAAAGTATAGGTTCTTCAAGGTAAAGTGCAGGTCTTAGCTATTGTAGTTTTAGAAGATGAATTTAATTCCTTTCAGAGGAATTTAGTTCCTTCCACTCAGAAGAGTTTGTTGGATGAATAACCATCATTCTGCTTCCTATCTCTTAATTTGCTTTCGGGGCACATGAAACTCTTCTAGCTCTATAATTAATAACCTTCGCTCTCCAGTTCTATTGTACATACGAATTTATGCCATGCTGGTTAAGGATTCTTGAATCAGAGGTGTATACTTACGATCTTAAATCATCATTATCTTGATAACATTGAAAGGTATTAGGTCATTAAATATTTTGACAAGAACGCATGTTTTGGGATCCTTACAACCTTTACTTTATTGATAAATTTCATAGTGAGGGGAGGGTCTTCATTTAATCCCTTCCTTGCTAACTGAATATTCTTATACTTGTGTGAATCAAGGAACTCACTCAAAAGAGAAAACTTGGCCCAAAAGTAACACACACATTTCTGTTTAAACTTCAAGAGACTTATATTTTTCTGATAGATTATTATGATAGCACTGACCAATGAGACCCACACTGTTAAGATCAGAGACATGTAAATAAAAATATTCATCAACGTAAATAAATCAAACAGAAATTTTCCTAACCAGCGTGTAACTCATTTCCTTTTGGAGAGTCTATTTGCAGGAAGTAGTAGGAAAAAAAGCTGAGAGAACTCAAAGCTTATTGTCATGCTCATGTGTTTCTCGGAAATTGTAATGTAACTAAGTCAAAGAGGTAAATTTTCAATTGGCGACTTCTCGAATTGCTATGATCAACTGGCTTTCAGATTCATATGGTCGGTTTATTCTCTCCCAACAATTTTTTTGCTCTGTACTAACATAAATTTGCAGGGCTAAATATTTCTTAGAAACCATGAGAGTTACATGCTGCAAGCATCGTCCTGTATGTCTGAGCTTCTCCTCTCCCGATATCAGACCAATTTAATGCATGTATCTATAGATCTCTGTCTATTTATATCATGCTTATTTTCTTCTCTCAGAAGGCTTGCTTCTGTTCAATTGACCTATTCATTTTTCTCTATTAATGTGGTATTTATTCCACATTTTGGCCTTGCTCAAATCACCTCTCCCACCTGCCATGCCCTACCCCTTGCTACTTGCTACATCCTAAGAGATACCCCCGGCTCCAACTTAAGAACCATCTTATCCACAGGATTTTTCTTGATTTTCCCAGGGTTTATTCCCTCTTCTTCACTTCAATAGAACTTTTTGTTTGAATCACACATTCAGCACTTCCTGGATTCTTGGGTTATTATTTATTATTTTGTGACATTATCTAGCCTTATTGTAACCTCTCAAGGTAGGTGGTATACTTCTTTAAAAAAATCACATTTCGTTCATACAAGTAGTATTTTTACAAATATTTGCGAAGTATGATGCTTGCGGTGCTAACAGAAGAAATAGTATAATGCCACTTATATTTTCTATGACTCAGAATAATAACTTGCAAAATCTTACATGTCCAGGAAAAATATCATTTGTTCGTATCTACAGATACTGCTGCATGGAGTTCTGGAAATGAAATGACAGATAAGTGGAGGTTATATGCTTCCTGTTAGATTGCAGGTACCATGAAAATGGTAATCATAACTGTCCTGCTTACTACTGTATTCCAGTGTATAGTGTAACACATAGTACATAGGTGGTGGTCAGTAAATAATTTTGAATGAACCAAATGATTGAACAAGTAAGTAAAATAATCTAGATAAAACACAAGTGTAAAAGACAACTTGCCTATCTTTCTTATGATTACTTATGATGGATAAAAACAGTGTTAGCAATGATGGAATGACTACCAATATTCTGATACCGGGAATCATCTAGATAAATGTCCAGAGGTAATTTAACCTTGCTTTTCTCAAGAAAATGAATGTGTTAATATCTTTTAAATCCATTGAGAATTAGACAAAAATGAAAATAAATCTCTGGGTATCAGTGTCTTTGCAGCTTAACTTGGCTGACCTTTCACCTTTGCTAAGGGAATTAGGATTTTGAACATGTTAGAAAATTCGTATTTCCAAGGTCATTAAATCCATCTTACTTCCTCAGTAGTTGAATTTGATCACTAGAGTCAGCAAGGGAAATTCTCTCTAGGGTGAGCAACGGTTTCCCTGTTTTTTCTGATTCCCTTTCCAATCTATGGCCTTTAACAAACTGAGTGAATTACCGACAGTGCATGAACGACTAAAGCCCAGAGCGGTTGAGTGTGTAAGAAGCTAAGGATTCAGGGGGATTAAAAGGGACAATGGATGCTTCTTCCTGCATTCAGCTTTGCTGGATGACCCGTAGCACAGATGTACCTGCTCTCAGTACTTACCTCTAGGACCTAGGCTTAGCTGATTTGGGGAACTTGACCTCTATTTCTCTCTCTCATTTCATGAATTAAATTTAATTCATTCTCACTAAAGCCTGGGCATCTGGGTCATAGCTTCTAGAAGACAGTGTTTAAAAGTTGCGCTAATTAAATATACATCTATATATCGGAACTTCTTCAAGATTTTCCAAAAAATTAGATTGAAAGCAAAACAACAAGTTTCTTCTAAAAATATTTTATAACAGGCTGGTATTTTTTAAGAAGCTGGTTCATAAGAATTGCTTAAGTAGGCATTACTTACAAAACGGCTTTTCTATTTTAATTCCTTAACTTTCTCCATGGGGGTCACATTTTCTACAACTTCTCCCATTCTGTGTGTCTTGAAACCAGCAAGCCAGACATTATCCCCGTAGTCAAATATGCATGGCCCTGGTCTCGTTAAGACAAGGGGGATGTGAGGAAGGGGACTCTATCAACAGAAATAATAACTCCAGGAGCTTTATGTCTACGAGTTGGGGGAGTAGAGTGTCAGCGTGTGAGCTTGCTGGGGCAAAGGACAGACAGGAAGGACAGAGTGATAGTGAAATACACTACGGATCTTTACTATGTTGGGAGCTTCCAGAATACAGGTCCTACACAATTCTCCTGTGGTTACAATCCATCATTAGTCATTCAATGAATAAGTTATGACAGAATGAATGTAAATAATATAAACCGTAGCCTTCTAGAAAAGCAGTCAGGATTTTTGAAATCTATCATATGTGTCACATCAGAAGTCAAGAAATATGGACAGTACATAGAATTGTTAGAAAATTAAGTCTAAAGAAAACACGCTTTAAAAAGAGAGACGCTGAAAAGAAGATACTCTAAACGTCAGGAAATGATGTTGAGACCCAAGTTTCCAGCTTGGAGGAGAGCAAAGACCTGCAAATAAAGCCTTTGCTATGTATAGCTCAAAGTATTTTTTAGAAGCCTTCGCAGTAAAAACCATTTATCAATAAGCCATTGTTGAGAAGAGATGGCATCCATCATTACTTTTCTAAAGAACTGCAGTCTGCTAACAAGATTATATAAGAAAAGATTTGTGGGATTATTTGAGCCCAATAGGAAGTTGTCAGCGTTTAAAATGACGAAGGACCTCTTTGTCTTGCTGGAAACACTGTATTTACATCCACTGTTGCATTGGCCTCGCAGATCCCGTTTTGCTTGTTTCTCCAGGTATGAGACGTCCTGCTACCCTTTTACCTGTTCCTCATTAGACGCCTTAAGGGTGACTGGCAAGCAGTGGTCTTTTTATAGGAATAAGGGCCTGGCATGAACGTGTCATGGAGCTTGAATAACTTTCTCTTCCCCTAGGATCCAGCAAATCAAGGTCAGGGTCCATTGCCAAAGACTCTGGCTCACTGGAGGCAGCGCCTGGAAAAGAGGGGGGTTATCTTTGCACTGGAGTGTGTCCTTGCTGTGTCTTCCCTGCTGTTAAGCTCCAGTTTTCAGAGGCTACTGACCCGGGAGCTTTCATCAGCCCTAAATCCACTTTTAATAACAACAAACTCAGGGAATCTGGGGAGTTGTTCACCCACATCTGGAACCCTGACAAACATCTCCCCATCGTTCTGCCTGGTGAGGTCCACCACTGCTTCATGGGGCATATCTCCTCCCCAGCACCAGTCCTGGAGGTAAAACCAAACATCACCTTTTGGAATGAAACCCGCAAATAAAAACAAATTAACCCACCACGCCACCAGCTGCACCCTCCCTCCCCACCCCTGGAGGTCTATTTGGAGTCCAGCACTTACTTGAATGTTGTGTTTTATCGCTTTTTGTGCTGAATTCTTTGGACAGCCACCATCCTCCCTCTGATTCAACACCTTCACTCATCACGATGGAGCATTCTGCTCGTAGGAGCCCAGCCCATGGACTCCCTTCTCCACTTGCAGCGCTGCTCAGTGCAACAAACAGGCTGCAAAATGTCTTGACCAGCACGTTAGCCTCGAACTGGGGGCCTATCGGGTGAACGATTCAGCAAGTCCAGCGTCATCCGTCTCAGGTTTCCCTTCTGTGATGGATGGGACATGAGATCTTCCAGCGCTGCGATAGTGATTTGGATTGAACTGCTTGCGGATTCTGTCTGGAGACTGGATCTGCAAGATTGATGGACGAGCTTCAGGGGAAGCAGTCAATGTCCTGAATGCAGTGTTTGCTTCAGGGATTTTCTGAGTCAAGATCAAGGGGACACAGTGCTGGGGAGGTGTGTTGATGACCTCACCTGCTCACTTTCTGAGGGTTCACAAAGCTCCTATTTCTACAGTTATTCTCCTTATCCTCCAGAGTGTGTATTTCTGTCGTCCACCCTCCTTATCACCGTGCAGGCGATCACACGGCTCTTCTTGAATCGGATTCTTTTCCTACACTCTTCCTTTCCAATGACCTAAGTCATTTCTCACTTTTCTGGAAGCTCTGCTTCCTACAGAGTCAACACCCAAAAGTTCAGCTTTCCATGTTCTCTGCTTATTTCAAGTGTTATTTTCCTCTCACTGGTCAGACAACATGCTGACACGGTGCACTGCAGAAATTTCCCAGTGCAAGGTGAGCTGGAGAGAATCGCTAAATGTTATACGTGCTTTATCTGGTAAAACTTTAGGAGTAACTACTGAGGATCTCAGAGTCAGAGAATTTTCCTGTTTGTATCAGGTAACTTTCTGGATATGATGTGAGGCCAGAATTACACATGAGTATCAGTATTAAAGAGTTCCAAAGGTCAGGTTCTGGTAGACTGTGAAGACTGGTACAGGGAGAGTATTTTCAATTCCTCCAGTTCAGTGGCTCCCAACGGGGGAGGTTTTGCGCCCAGGGGACATATAACAACATCCAGAGATATTTGGGGGAGAGGGGTTGCTAATGACATCTAGTGGGTAGTGGCCAGGGTTGCTGCCAAACATCCTAGGATGGATTAGAACTTCCTCACCCCCAAACAAGAAGTATCTGGCCCCAAATGTCAATGGTGCCGAGACTAAGAAGCTCTGCCCTAGTCTATGCCAATACTTAGCGAGGTGCTTTAATAATAATACGATAGAATACATAATAAATGAATTGCAGTACGTAATAAAGGCTTGAGGAGTAAAGACACGACTGAATTCCAAGTTCTGAACTCGAATTGGTGTTCCGTTCTGCTCACTACTGCTGCCTTATTAATCCAGTTGATGCTAGATCGTGCCTGTCTCCCTGGGCTCACGTCACTTACCACTTCTTCCTGCCATCCCTCACTTCCTGGGACTGGCCTGCTCCAGTCTGGCTCTGTCAACTCCTCTCGCCCATGGCCCCAGGCCTGCTTAACCCTTAGACTCCACCTTGACAGCTTGCAGACCCAGAAGCCCGGAGAAGCAGGATCCATAGAAGATCTGGAATCAGGAATAGCAACGGTCGCCACCACCTATTCTAAACATTTAAGTCACTTGATGGATTTCGGCAACTTTCCCATTTTATGCCAGGCCCTGTTGATACAAGTGCTGTAGCTGTAATGAAGTTAAACTCAATATATTTTTTTCCTCTCGTTATAACTGGCAATAATTTTGCAAGTTCCCAGCTACCGTGGAATCCATTTGGGGCAGGCAAAGAAAGCAAACAAGCTCCAGTCTGAAATGTAATTGTGGTTTTGCCACATGTGAAAAAGGTTAGCTACTAACTTTTCTTGTGAGCTTTACTCTGGTTAACAGACACTCGCTTTTGCTTCAACCAAGTACATTTCCCTAATAGGAAATGGAGACAATTATCTGGGCATTTTATTTAAAGAAAAATGGCTTTTCCTGGAAACATTCAGATTACAGAGACAAAATGATTCTTAAAATATGTTGCCAGAGGGTGTAACAACATTTTCAGATTATTTATCAGAGAGATGTGGAAATCCACTCTATGCCCAGGTCCGGAAATGTGACTAGACACAGTTAATTAGTACATGCATACTATATGCTGATAGTATTATTTTTTTTTTTTTGTCCATAAAAGCTTTAGGAACATAGGCACATATACATTTACATTCAAGTTTGATAACACTGGTAGTTTCATTTCAATACAAATTATGTTAGAGAACTCAGTTTTCAGATATGGGCATATAAATGGGCTATTTGAAATTCTTTTGTTTACGTTTTATCGAAGTGTAGTTGATTTACTATGTTGTGTTAAATTCTGCTGTACAGCAAAGTGATTCAGTTATACATATATATATTCTTTTTCATATTCTTTTCCATTCTGGTTTATCACAGGATATTGAATACAGTTCCCTGTGCTCTACAGTAGGACCTTGTTGTTTATCCATCCTGTATATTACTAGTTTGCATCTGTTAACCCCAAACTCCCAATCCTTCCTTCCCCCCCACACCTTAGCAATCACTTGCGAAATTCTTTTTTTTAAATCTAGCTACAGAGTTTGGTAGTGAATCTCTTGAGGAAAGATGCGCAGTTAGTTTGTCCCGGAACTCGTGGGGATAATTATACTGGTTTATGATCTGACTGCTCCAGGGCCTCTTTATACCCCTCAGGCTGCGTATGGCTTGCCATGCTGATGCTGCATTAGATGGGTCTAGTAGCAGACACGTGGCTACAAGACAAGATCTCCCAAGTCCTCCTTAACAGTGGATTAAGGTTTTTCAGTCATTTTAAAGCAGATTGCAAGCTCCTCCATTATTTCATGTCAGGAGTCCGTCCATCTGGGATTGGACGGTAACTTCATACTGATGGTAGAGCTCCAAAAGATTTGGAATTTTTTTTTTTTTTCCTTGCGGTACGCGGGCCTCTCACTGCTGTGGCCTCTCCCGTTGCAGAGCACAGGCTCCGGATGCACAGGCTCAGCGACCATGGCTTACGGGCCCAGCCGCTCTGCGGCATGTGGGATCTTCCCGGACCGGGGCACGAACCCGCGTCCCCTGCGTCGGCAGGCGGACTCTCAACCACTGCGCCACCAGGGAAGCCCTGGAAATATTTTTTAAGCTTTTTTTAAATTGAAGTATAGTTAGTTTACAATGTTGTGTTAGTTTCAGGTATACAGCAAATTGATTCAGTTTTATATATATATATATATATATATATATATATATATATACACACACACACACACACATATATATATATATGTGTGTATATATATATTCTTTTTCGGATTCTTTCCCATTATAGTTTATTATGATACATTGAATATAGTTCCCTCTCCTATACAGTAGGTCCTTGTTGTTTATCTATTTTATACACATAGCAGTGTGTATATGTTAATCCCACACTCCTAATTTATCTCCCCGTCACTCCCCGCCATTCCCTCTGGTAAACATACGTTTGTTTTCTATGTCTGTGAGTCTGTTTCTGTTTTGTAAATAACTTCATTTATATAAATTTTTTTGATTCCACATATAAGTGATAGCATATGGTATTTGTCTTTCTCTGTCTGACTCACTTCACTTAGTATGATCATCTCTAGGTCCATCCATGTTGCTGCAAATGGCATTCTTTTTTCATTTTCATTATTTCATTCTTTTTTATGGCCGAGTAATATTCCATTGTGCATATGTACATCTTCTTTATCCATTCCTCTGTCGATGGACACTCAG
Organism: Aethalodelphis obliquidens; assembly: GCF_003676395.1. Taxonomy (NCBI): domain Eukaryota; kingdom Metazoa; phylum Chordata; class Mammalia; order Artiodactyla; family Delphinidae; genus Aethalodelphis; species Aethalodelphis obliquidens. Next base: position 3,358,882 of record NW_020837988.1, read on the forward strand.
GTTGCTTCTGTCTGGAAATATTTCGATGGTTTCCCTCTGGTATAGAAAACAGACTTGTTGCAGGCCTCACCCATTCAACCATCTCCATGACCCTGTAAGATGCATAGTGATATTTTCATTTTTATAGTTGAGGACACTGAGACTCAGAGAGGTTGAATAATTCCCAAGATCACACAGAGAGGGAAAGAGGCTTCACTTAATATTAGAAAGAACATGGAATAAAACCTTAAGTTCACTAAGATTATAGAAAAATCTTACACAGCTATTAGAACGTTTGAATGCATTTGACATTGTGAGATATCCCTAAATCTTTAGCAATAAATGCAGTCTTCTATTTTCACCAGTGTCAAGTTCCCACCAGTTTAAAATTCTGTGTCTGTTCCTCCTGTTATCCATTCAGTTAACCAACTTCATGAAAGTATAATTTATCTCTGAAATTTATAGTTCTCCCTCAGCCTAACAAACGCGTATCATCGACTGTTTTAAGTTCCTTTCAAGGTAGATTATTTTGCCTCTAAAAATCATATGTCAGTAACTGAGCCATGTTCTAGCATCTCATTTAAGTTTAGATTTGTCATGATAAATGCTTCATTGTGTCATTAGATGGAATTCTTCGGCCACTTTAAAACAAATATTTAAAACGCCACTTCCTGAGGATAATGTTCCCATGGGTAGAGAAGATACTCTGTACCAAAAGAATAAGGTACAAAAAAAAAAACCCTCAAGGTACTTATAGCCACTGCAAGTTTCTTAATCGTACTTAATTCATCTTGTAAGACAACTATATTTGTACAAGCGAAAGCACACATTTTATTTAAGTAGACCAATTTGCAAAGAGCCCTGTACATACATTTGTAACCTACTATAAACATGAACACAGAGAGTCCTTTTATACTTTTTTTTATATTTTTATTTCATATCAAGGATTTCTACTGGCGTCAGTGGCAGTCTCAGAATTGGAAGGAGCAGTAAGGATGTAACAGGCAGTAGCTGAGAGGATTTTAGCTCATTGGCTGAAGAAAAAATCTTGCATAAGTGATCTAACCAGTGAATCCTAATCTAAGAAATTTCATCCATTTCCATTTTTATGAGTGGAGTAAACAACATCAATAATAAGAATATTTGAACGAGGCTTACAGTTTTGGACCCTTGCATGTTTTAGTTGGGTGGAAGCTTGTAATAAATGACTTTCTGTCACAACCCAAGACAGCGCATTGCCACTTCCAAATACTCTTTACTAGAATTTCCACAATTAAATAGGGAAACAAAGGATTACGATACACATAAAATTCAGTTGTAAATTCACATTTTTACTGACACTTGAACATTAGTCTCCATTGAAATAGTCTTCCCATTTTAAAACTAGCATCTATTCCGGTCCAGTTTGCCAACATGCTTTTCAGAAAGTTTCTCAGAGATGTTAAAAGTATCCACAAGATGGGTTGGACCGTGAAATCCTGCATCTTATATAGGGTTTGTACTTCCATAACAGGGAGGGGATTATAACTTGCTAATTAGTCATATCAGTCTCTTCTGGTTTAAAAATAGCCTTTTTCATGTAATTCAGTCTCTGGCAGGAAAAAGTAGGCTTCATATTTCCTCTCCCAATGTCTTCAAATTGTGTCTGGGTACACACACTGGGGCCAGAGATCACTTTATTGACCTACGGACATCAGAGAAAGGGCTTCCGTTTATATGGTACCAAAAGAAAACCTAATACTGTCGTATAACATTGTGAGGGGGCGATGTACAGCCCTTGGAATAGTTAATCTAACTTATTTGAAAACCCTGCCTCCTTTCTGATAAGGAAAGCAATCAGATATCTTTCATACTCAACCATCATGCAGGTCGTTTTTGAGTCTTCAGAGAGGAAATCAGCATTACTTAGAACCCAGAGCTTTCCAGTCATTTTAATAATACACAGAAGTTGAACGTGCATGGAGGGGGGATGGGAGGGTGGGCGGATCAAGTAAAATCAATTTTGTGCATTTTTTACTCCTAACTCCACTCGTCACTGGCCATTCCAGAAGTGGCTGTGAATTTATGCTTCTAGAAGCAGATATTGATAATTCATACATCCACACTATCAGTTATCTTGGGAGGAGAAGAAAAATGTCTGGCTTTGAAATTGATAGGGGTCTTGGGGTAAAAGGGGGATCGGTTTCCTTTTGCGGAATCCCTAGTGCACGATGCCGCTTAAGAGGAAGCTTACATTTCTCTTTTTCACTTTGTATGAAAAACACTATTCTCCCTCGAGCCCTGTGGTGAGGTTGAGGCAGCCAATGTCCCAGGTCTGCATTCCCAAACTCGTCCCCCTTTTTGCCTCGGAATGCCGTTCCCTTGCTCCCAGTGAATCGCACATCCGTTGTTTTACCACCCAGCTTATTTGATCCCCGTGGAAGATGAATGGCTTTGACTAAAAAAATTAAACAATGGCAGAACTAAAGTGCAGCACAGACTAAACCTTACTGCCCCGCAGAGTTTCCTTTCTTTCTTCCCATTTCTGAGATCAGGTCTGGGTTTCTTTGCTATCCATGCGTATTTGCTGGAATTCTTTAAAATCACTGGTGTTTCTTTTTAGAAATTCGAAATTATGGTCATTTGTCTTTCGTAGTTTTCTTTTCGGTAGGAAGCAGCGCCACGTGTGAATGGTCCACCAGATACAGAGTGTGGAGATCGGGGATGGTGCCTTGTTTCTGTCACGTGACTCTTTGAACCTAGCTCCCAGATCTGTCACTTCAGAATACTTGTTTTCTCACTTGCAAAGTGGAAGCAATAGTTGCCTTGCTTTGACCTTTAGGGTAGTTGGGAAGATACAAAAATATGATGTATATAGAAGCAATTTGAAAACTTTAAAATGCACTAAATACGAAAGGAATTAGCTTGATAAAACTTAGAGCAAACTTATAAAATACATGTGAGTAGAAAACAAGCAGGGAAATATAACCTAAGTCTGTTGCAGTGTTTTATGGAATATGAATTAATCGGTGCAGAGATACCTAATTTTTAACTGGAAAATAGCATTTCTGAGCGACTGCTGCTACAATGACATTTCAGATTTCTATCTTGAGAGACAACCTGAATGAGGACCAAATCCTCATCACATACAAAATATTGTCACCAATTTCCATCATCCTGAAAATACAATCACTAACGTACTACATGGCTCAACAGCTAATAAAGTTTCTGGAAAGCCATTGTGCATTCTCCATTTCTTGCTCTCAGAGCCTGGAGGTTAAATTATCGGTATATTCAGTTTGGATGCCAGGATGAATGGCAGGCAGCCCTTCTCAGGGACTGGGACTGGTGAGTCTTTATGATGGAGGTCAGGGGTAGCACAGCGTCCACAGTGGGCGCTCTAGGATAATGCCGAGCTGACCTGAATGACCCTCCTCTACACAGCCCAGCAATGAGCTAGCTCACCGGGGGGAAGGCTGCAAGGCTGCTAGTCTGTGAATTCCCCAGGCATTTGGAGCCCTAGAGCGTCCTGTTTCAAAGGCTAACACACCTGAAGATGCAAACTTGAGCTCTTCCAAATCTATCAGATGATCCTCGTTCCTTCCCACATCCTCTGGACATAGGCAAGGAGGCAGGGATTTAGGGTCCACACTCAACTTAACGACCCATGGTGAGTCTAGACGCATCTCATGAAATGAGGAGTTTCTAGAAGACAGCATTCACCCTACTTGCCCAGTGCCTGTAAATTTCTGCTTTTAGCCTCACCTTGTGTTGGGAGTACTTGCATTTTTCCTTTGCTTGGCAGCAGGACAACAAGCAAGATAAATGCCATTCACCCTGGGGCCACAGCCTTCAGGAAGCAGCCAGAGGGTTTGACCCACCCCAGGAGTGAGAGAAAAACACCCTTATGAATGTCAGTGGGTCACGTGGCCTAACTTAGATGAGACTTAATCTTACATACATGGATCACTGAAACACCAGGCCAGCCTGGGGAGTGTGAGCTATCCCCAGGGATGTGTGGCAGTAGCCTGACCACACGAGCACAACGGGTTTCCAGGTGGTCAATGTCATGTTCACATACTGCTGAAGACCTGGAGAGATGAATATACTGTGAAAGAGAACCCTGGGCATTGAGGCCATTGGAAAATTTCAGGTGGAGCAGATTTCTCCTCCCTGGGCTAGGATGGGGATGGGATAGTACTTGCAGGCCTGTTGCCCCCTTTGGAAGAGGAAGCACGGGGCTGAAGAAGCCTAGAAGGTAGTCCAAGTCTCCATATGAGGTGGAGAGATGTGGGGCCCGGGCAGGCAAAGACAGAGATGACTGGTAAAGCTCTTCTTGATGCTCTTTTATAAAAGTGTATGTGCCTACGCTTCTTAGAAGAAGGGATTGGAGAAGAGGGAATTGAAGAGATTAAGAAAACAAACAGAACTATTGGGCAAATGTGGAAACCAATGGTATTTAAGGAGATGTAGAGGAAAAGGACAGCAGGGAGAGAGAGAACAGAAGACAGATTAATCTACAAATTACATCAGTTTTTAGGAGATTGGACTCAAGAGTTTCTTGAGGGATGTTTCTGGAAGAAAAAGATTAATTGCTAGGTGCCTCAGAATATGACCCGTGATTAAACCCTCCTTGCCACATTGACTCAAGCTTCCAAGATTAAGGAGCCGAGATGAAGCTCTTCTGCTTCCTTGTCAAGATTGTTTATCAAGTAACAAGTGGCAGGTATTGATGGGATGCAGCTGCACCAGAGAATGGACACTAGTTAGGTACCCCCGAGGCTGAGGGAGAGACATGACTTAAAAGGTTTGAAGTTAAAGGAGCCTAGAGCTTATGAATTCCCTGAACAAAGGTGATCCATGACCCTCAGCATGGTCTCTTCAATCACACGTGTCCTTGGTATAGGGTGACTGAGACCATGGGATGCAAAGTAATGGTTGTTGCTTGTCTCTATCTTTTCTTAAAACGAAATAAACCTGGCACTGAGTGGAGCCTATTATGTCTAATGAATCTGACTGTCCATTTGAACTCAGAATGACTGCCGATGGTCTGATGGCTCTGAACAGGGGAATAGTGACAAGAAAAGAAAAGAAAAGAAAAACTTCTGCAAACTTCTAGAATCAGGCCAGGGGTGATGGAGAAACAGAACAATAATGAAAATATCCTGGAGGCATTATCATAGAATTTGGATAGCTCAGGTAGGTACACAGGTGGAAAGTCCAGAGAAGGATGACGATGTGCTTAGCATGAAGTGAATGGTTCAAAGCTTCTGGGAAGAAGAACATTTAACATGTGAATTCCCAGAAACAATATAAAATAATTTATGTCTGTGTATCCTACAGAGGGGAAAGGAAGTGAGAAGAAGAGCTGCCAACATGAAAATGTCCCACCTAAATACTGGTGACATGGTGTATGTTTTCCTAGTATTTTCCTAGTACCCCAAAGAATCTATTTGAATAGAAAAATAATAGAAGTTCATGACTTACTTAAACACCTGTGGTTTGGTGGTTTTGGGGTTGGATAAAACATCACTTTCCATACAAGTAATTTAGGTTAAAAGGAATTTCAATGGCCGAGAGCTGCACGCTGGTTTCCGTTGCTTTGGGGTTCACTTGCTAGTCATTCATTTACAGCACATCTCCTACGGATATTCTCCCATAAGTCCCTTTTTGAAAGCAGTCTCCTCTGACCATAGTTTTAAGGGAAGTAAAACATAGTAGTGATTCAGGAGGCTCTTTAACAGATGTCATTAGTAAGAATTATAAGGCCAAAGACAAACAACATAGGCAAAATCCAACATTTCAATATTGACAAGAACGTGGACCAGATGACAAGAAGGCTGTGAAAATAATTTAGACAAATCAGGCAGTGCATAGAATAGTAGCATTCAATCAAACACTTAACTAACTTGGGTAGATTCAAATTTAAAAAATGAAGTGAGGTTGGTTAGTGTTTTAACTTTAATTCTTGGACTTTGTGTCACGAGATCAACTCACGTGGAGGAGATGCACTTGGAATCTAATGTCCATGATGGCTAATAATGACCTCAAGTTTCCAGGGAATGCCAGGTGAATGATTACCTTGCACGTCAAAAATCTCCCATCAGTAAGGAGCTTCAGACTAGTAAGAAGAATCTCCAACGTTCCTGAAATGATATCCTTGTTTCTATCAATGACCTATCACTTTTAATTCTGAAAAATTTGACAAGAGATATAGTTAGATACACAAAGTTAATAAACCCAAGACATTAATTCATCTTGCGGGGTAATCTGTACTGGTGTTCACAGGTTGTGTAATGCATAGAGGCAACTTAATATTTTAGATAATTTCTTAGGATAGCCTTGGAATTCTGACGTAAAATAATTGAGTAGCTGACCTTAGAATTGGGATTTTTAAATGGATTCATTTCATTTCTTTAGTATATTTATAAGCCAGAACATTTGCAAACATTTATTTATGGAAGTCATTTTTCAATCAGTGACACCACTGGAAGGCAGTTACAAGGACTAAGCAAAATAAATAATTCACTAATTCCTTGTTTCAGGATAAGAGACAGTGGGAAGACAGGGAGAAGGTCCCAATTAATGAGACAGTGGGAATCTGATGTTTGGAGACTAACAACTTAGTAACCTTCAGTTAAAGTTGCAGCCCTGGCATTTCTAAAAGTATTGTGGTTCCTAACATTCTAACTGATTCAGACTTAAAGCAATAGAGAAAAACCTTTGATCCTTTATAAGGTGTAAATTAGTTGTTGCCCCAATAAATTAACTTACTATTTTCTTTTTTTTATTAAAATAATTTCATCTTTTAGCAAATCAGTGTGCTATATCTACTTAGCTTAAAATAGTTTTGTGCTAAACTAGATGTTTCTTTTTAAGGTGCGGTAATGCTGTATGTTTCAAAATCATGGTCCCAATTTTATGGAGTTCAGTCCTTGGGTTGAGGTCAGCAGGGGGCTAGTGTGGCTGTGAGGAGTGAAACAAGTGAGTGAGGGGCAGTGATGTCTCTGGGAATGAACCCACCAGAAAGCAAAAGAACTGCAAGCTCATCAATGTACCCTAGATCTGTCTTTACACATTTCAGATCAAAACAACTCATTATGCAGGCATCTAAATTCCAGAGCAGCGGGGGCATCTTTCCTAAGTCTCTTCTAATCCTTTTATAGTAAAGTTTCTCTTTGATAGATATGTTTTTGTTTCTTGAACAACATTCAGCAATGTTGACTTCTTCCATGCCTTACCGAACAGTGGGCTTTTGTCAGAATATTTATTTCTTGACATCCCAATTACAAGTTATGCCAGGTGATATGGTTGTCATTTCTCCATGTTTCTTAGTGCTTTGAAAATTTCAAGCTCAAGACCATGCTACATTGCCCACTTTTTCTGAAATGCCTTTTCTTCACATCATCCTCATTCTGCTCATTAAAAGAGTATGCCCTTTTTTCACGGAAGTAGAACAAACAGTCCTAAAATTTGTATGGAACCAAAAAGACCCCAAATAACCAAAGCAATCTTGAGAGAGAAGAACAAAACTGGAGACACCACACTTCTTGATTTCAAACTATATTACAAAGCTCTAGTAATTAGAACAGTATGATATTGGCATAAAAACAGACATGTAGATCAATGGAACAGAATAGAGAGCCCAGAAATAAACCTATGCATATGGTCAATTAACTTACAACAAAGGAGGAAATAATATAGAATGGGGAAAAGACAGTCTCTGCAATAAACAGTGCTAGGAAAACTGAACAGCTATCAATACATGCAAAAGAATGAAACTGGACCACTATCTTACACCATACACAACAGCAAACTCAAACTGGATTAAGGACTAGAACGTAAGACCTGAAACAATAAAGCATCTAGAAGAAAACATAGATGATGATCTCCTTGACATAGATCTTGGTAATCATTTTTTGAATATGACACCAAAAGCAAAGGCAACAGGAGAAAACATAAACAAGTGGGACTACATCAAAGTAAAAACCTTCTGCACAAAAAAGGAAACCATCAATCAAATGAAAAGGCAACTTATAGAATGGGAAAATATCATTTCAAACATGTATCTTATAAGGGGTTAATATCTGAAATATACAACAAACTCATACAACTCAATAGCCAAAAACCTTATCTGATTAAAAAACGGACAAAAGATCTGAATAGACATTTTTCCAAAGCACACATACAGATGGCCGACAGGTACCATCATTAATCATCAAGGAAATGCAAGTGAAAACCACAGTGAGATACCACCTCACACCTGTTAGAATGGCTATTATCAAAAAGACAAATAACAAGCATTAGTGAGGATGTGAAAAAAGGGAACCTTCTTGCACTGTTGCTGGGAATGTAAATTGGTGCAGCCACTATGGAAAACATTATGGAGGTGCCTCAGAAAATTAAAAATAGACCTACCATATGATCCAGCAATTCCACTTCTGGGTATTTATCCAAAGAAAGCAAAGACACTAATTTGAAGATATATACACCCTCATGTTCATTGCAGCAGTATTTACAATAGACAAGATATGGAAAAGACCTAAGTGTCCATAGATGAATGGGTGGATAAAAAAAGATGTGATTATATGTATATATAATATGGAACATTATTCTATAATAAAAAAAAAACAATGAAATCTTGCTTTTTGTGACAGCATGGATGGACTTTGAGGGAATTATGCTAAATGAAATGTCAGAAAAAGACAAATACCTTATGATCTCTCTTATATGCAGGATCTAAAAATCAACCAACCAACCAAGCAAACAAAAAACAAGCTCATAGATACCAAGAACAGACTGGTGGTTTCAAGAGGCAGGGAGTGGGGATGAGAGAAATGGGTGAGCAGGTTTTTTGTTTTTGTTTAAATAAATTGAACTTAAATAAGGTTATATCCTGAAGCCTATATTAACCCTTTCCTGGGATGCATCTTATACAGCTCTGACTCAAAGATCAAGCCTTCAGCTTCACATACTCCTTAAGCTCATGGTCTATTCTGCAACCTTCCAACAGCAGATTGTATCTGTCAAACACGTGAGGCGGGCAGGGAACACTTTTATTTAGATTTAAGCCAAAAGAAAAACAGAATTCCTACCTCTTTGCTTACAAATGAAAGTAGGGTTGAAAGGATCAGAATCATCTGAATGAGTGCCTTATTTTTTTGTTTTTCTTTTTTTTTTTAATTGTACTTTATATTGGAGTAGAGTTGATTTACAATGTTGTGTTAGTTTCAGGTGTACAGCAAAGTGATTCAGTTCTACATATACACATATCTATTCTTTTTCAGATTCTTTTCCCATATAGGTCATTACAGAGTATTGAGTAGAGTTCCCTGTGCTCTACAGTAGGTCCTTGTTGATTATCTATTTTATCTATAGTAGTGTGTGTATGTTCATCCCAACTTCCTAATTTACCATTGGCCCCCTACCTTGCCCCTTTGGTAACCATAAGTTTGTTTTCTAAGTCTGTGAGTCTGTTTCTGTTTTGTCATCGTCTGAATGACTGTCTCATTTTTTTATGCACTTAAAAATATCCCCTTATGGAGATTGATTCATGCCAGTACACTCACTGTCTTGCCCAAAGGCAAGTGCTGGCTACTGAATTAAAGATATAATTCACGTGATTTGCTTATTTTATATTTAATTCTCAGCTTGAGTTTTTACATTGGATATTTCTCAAGTAACCACCAGGGCTTTCTGGCCCTGCCTCAGACCTAGATTTGTAACTGATTTGAAGGGTCGGCTGTATCTGGCTTTCAATGAAAGGTCAGTTAGAACTACCAGGCAGCCCTCCTCCTGCTACTCCAGGTTGTCCGTACGATAATGAAAACAAATCTTTTTGATGCCAAAGAGCAGCTTAGTTCTTCCGATGTCTCCTGTCTTGCTCCCTCCCAATTCCTGCAGGTTCTTAGACTTGCAAGTTGGCAAAATACAGCTAGGGTGAACATGACTCTTTCCTTTCGTCCTTTACCTGGGCTGAACAGTTGGTTTATTTTGGGTGTGTGTGTGGTACGCGGGCCTCTCACTATTGTGCCCTCTCCCGTTGTGGAGCACAGGCTCCGGACGCGCAGGCTCAGCGGCCATGGCTCACGGGCCTAGCTGCTCCTCGGCATGTGGGATCCTCCCGGACCGGGGCACGAACCCGTGTCCCCTGCATCGGCAGGTGGACTCTCAACCACTGCGCCACCAGGGAAGCCCTGGGTTGAACATTTTGAGCAGAGATTCAGAATGATTTCTAACATCAATTAATTGTCCAATGTTGGACAACCATTTCCATAAGAAAAGTACTAATCTGGAGTCCTTTCTTCTATTGAGAAGAAACAGACTCATCTAACCAGTAAGAGCAAATCTTATAAAATGTTAAATTCCCTTTTCACAAAGATTCGAGATGAGACTCTATCTCCTGTACTAGAAATGGTGGTCATGAGGAGAAATATTTAGCTGAAAGAAGCCTCCTGGCGACTGGAAGAGGAACTAATAGCTCAGTGAAAATATAAAAAAGACATTCTGCAGAAAAACAAAGCCAAAAGAAGCTAAGGATATCTACTCCAAATGTGAAAAAGAATGAAGAAATGAAAACTAGAGAATAAAGGTGAGAGACAGAGACAAGGAGAACAGATACAAGAACCCCAATAACAGAAATGGTGGAAAGGAAAATACAGAACATGCAAAGAAAGAGCAAACAAAGAAAGAAAAACCCCAGAAAATAAACAATAAAACAAAACAAAAAGCAAATCTCCAAGCTGAAAATGAATGTGCTCTTTCACATTAAAGGGTTATAGCAAATTCTAAGAAAAGATAATGGAAAACTACAAAACAAACTATATGTACAAATGTATGTAAAATATATTTTTAATTGAAAGACAGATGGGGAAAAATCCTACAAACATACAGGTGTAGGAGAGATTAAAAACAAAAAGTTTACCAACTAATGAAATGAAAAAAGTAGGTGGACATGAGATTTCTTCTCCCAGAACTAAATTTTGGGGGATAATGAAGTATTTTATAATGAAGTTAAGGAGTAGAGGAAGAAGTCCAATAATTTTCTATTCAGCTGAACTATTGCTTAGGTATAAAGTAAACACTTAAATATGTTTAGAAATACATTTCAGAAATGCAAGGGCTCAGAGAATGTGTAACACCCAATTACCTTTCCTGAAGGAAGCATAAATAATCAAGTGATGGGAAATCTATGATAAAAGAGAAATGATGATGAACAGTGAAACCACTAAAATATTATAATATCAGTCATTGCTAATGTCATTATGACACTTTAAGAAAGTGTATAAGTAATCAAAGAAAACGCAAAATCAGAATGTTGTCAGGAAGAAAAAGAAAATTCATGCTGACTAAATTTCATATACTTTTTTCATAACAGAGAGAGTATGAACAGTTTTATCCTCATTAAGCACAGAGAAGGAGACATTCATATTATATTGGACTTACCTGACTATTCACTTACAAACAAGAAATCCAGCTCTGATTAAGTGGGCAGGGAATTTACTGCAAGGGTTTTAGGTAGCTCTCACAATTGACAGGGAGATTGTAGGAAAGGGTTCAGGCAGAATCAGAGGGAGGCAAATCACAACCTATCATGACTCTGAACGGATGATTTATATGCCTACACCAGAACCATTATCCTGGGAAACCTGCCAGCTTGGTTGGCACCAGGGCTCCTAACACCCTGACCAGCTGTGGGGTCTTAATTACCCTGTAGCCACAGGGAATCAGCTCTCCTGAAACTGCACCTTGAGAGCATGACCAAATGTGCAAAGCCTTCGGGAAGCACACCCGACTGGCTAGACCAAGAACATTTGTCCACCTCTCAGCTGCCAGAAGGATCCAGCCACCACTATCTTGGCCCTGCCTTCTCACGACTGGGATGTCTGTAATTTGCAAAGGGGGAAAGGACAAATGTCCACTCCAGGAAAAGGCACACACAGAAATGTACATGGACAGCCTCGCACTTTTTAATGGACTGTGAATTGGAGCTCTTTGGTAGGAAATTTGAAAAGCGCTGGACTAGCTGGTATAAAACATATCTACCTACCTATCTATCTATCTATATGAGGTGGACGTGAGATTTCTTCTCCAGAACAAAATTTGGGGACAGCAGTTAATGGAGTGCATTATGAGGATGTTTAAGGAGTAGAGAAAGAACTCCAATAATTTTCTGTCCGCTTACACTATTGCTTAGACATAGTGAAAACATCTAAATACTCAGTATTCTCAGAAGTGCGTTTCAGAAATGCAAGGGCCATATATATATATATATATATGTATATTTTTGACTCAAGGTTTTAGAAGGGTGACCATTATTCTAGGCATGACAGTTAAAATCAGAGTAAGATCTCTCATTTTCTCTTCAGTAGGTCCCTACTGCTCTGGCCTAGGGTCACAGTCACACCTACATTTGGCTTAAAGACCAAATGTAGGGCTGCAAAAATGAGGATTTATGTCTCTAATATAATGAGGCTTCAGATTCAGGATAACCTAACACGACTCTTTTCTCAGTGAATTTTACCTAAATGTCAAAATTTGTGTGCCAGGACTAGCTCCAAATATTTTCCTTGCCACCCTGATCTGGCCTCCAGACAAGAACATAACTTATAGAGGTTCCAGTTGCAGTGAATTTAAAGTGGATCACTTTTATTTTTACAAGGATTTCCCTGCCAAGTTCGAAAACCTGGAAGCTTCTGTTAGCATGCTTGAGACGGCACTCAGGGCAAGGGTTTGAGTCCTCACTGACTTCTACTTCTCAACACTTTTGGAAGTTTAAAATAGCCGTGATTTTCAACTATTTCAGGTAGTATTTTGGTTCCTTTGCTGCATCTTCAGATTTGAGGATGTCAAGATAGTATTTGTCTGATTAGATTTTCTATTATTTAGATACTTTTGCAGTCACACCACATACAGCTTTTCTTCTGTACGTCCATGACCAGTCTCAGAGAACCTGATCTCCAGCATTCATCTATTCTTTTCAAATGTAGATTTTATCCTGATGCCAAAAACCAGAAAAAAATATCATCAGAGTGGAAAGTTGTAATATTTTTGACTGTTATTGTCAAAACATAAAAATTATTTCAACTCCTATCAGGGCTATAGGACCCAACATGCATATCTAAAGGTATGATATTTCGCTGATGAAGTTGATGATGGTTTTTTCATTAGTAAACAAACACTTACTGATTTATCTCTGGGTCAGACACACCTCTAGGCACTGGAAGCACATCATTGTATCGTAAAAACAAAACCCTGCTCAGGGGCAGCTTCCATGCTAGTGGGGAGAAGCAGAAAATAAATAAGTCAACCAACTTATAGAACAGGTTACCACATGGTAATTGATGTGGAGCAAAACATACAAGGAAGAGGGAAACGGGTTTGCGATTTTCAATGAGGTGGTTGTGAACGTCTTACCCTGCACTTAACTTTACCACATGGACTTGAAGAATGTTGGAGATGATGACTGTGATGTCTGGTCAGAGGAAATAGCCTGTGGAAACACTAGAATGAATAGCCTGTGGGAAGATGACCATTTCCAAGCATCAGGAAGGGACTAGGGTGGCAGCAGAATGAACATGGCAGGTAGGTGATGACGATGGTGGGGACGTGCCTGAAAGCTTATCCATGTTCCCTGACTCAAAATATGTCATGATGGCTTCCCTGGTGGCGCAGTGGTTGAGAGTCCGCCTGCCGATGCAGGGGACATGGGTTCGTGCCCCGGTCCGGGAAGATCCCACATGACGCGGAGCGGCTGGGCCCGTGAGCCATGGCCGCTGAGCCTGCGCGTCCGGAGCCTGTGCTCCGCAATGGGAGAGGCCACAGCAGTGAGAGGCCCGCGTACTGCAAAAAAAAAAAAAAAAAAAAGTCATGAGGCTCCAAGTTCAAGGAACGTGGTGCCAGTGTCTCCTGTATTCAACTCAGCAGAGAAAGGGTCCTCATAGCGAAAAGGAATCCTCAGGCTGTTACATCCACGTGGATGGAAAGATGCCTTAAGTACTAAACATTCATGGCATTAATTTCGAGCAAGTCCGTGTACGCAAAGATGCAAAGTGAAGAAGACAGGAAATACTTTTTTCCAGGTTTTCGTAACAGTTTGTATACAGATTCTGAAGCACAAAGAAGGGGCATGCTGGTTGGCTGTACGTAACGGAGGAGAGAGAGATTTGAAGTTCTGAATAAGAAGTAGAGAATTGCAGTCTGGCTAACAGCCTGGGAGAAGAGTGAGGCTTGAGGAGAATGCCAGAGAGAGGCAGCCCTGGTGGTTCCCAAGGATCTGGAGGACATGAAGACTCGAAATGAAATTTCAGTTGAGAATTAGATATAAAAAAAGGAAGCAGACAACAGAGTCTCCGCTCTTAATCTGGTAGGAACACTTTACCTTGGCCAAGAGCGTGAATGTATCAACTCTTACCTATCCTGTAGAGCAGGTGTCCGTAAATAGCTGTTGAATCAATTAATCTGATTTTGTCATACCTAACAAAAGTTCTTTGAGACACCGAGTTCCACACCACATAAAAACCCATCTTGTCTACGTTTCCCTCAACAGCTCTAGACGAAAGCTTTCCATCAAGAATGAAGACTTTGCCAAATTGGCAGGACTTAGTAGTTTTCTTCTTAGTTTTATAAGCCCATGATCCATCTTGGTCCTTTTCTGCCTGATGAGGTTGTGATTGACTATAGGTTGCTTCCCAACCCAGATGTGGATTTTTTTTTAAATTGTTTTTATGGTCTGTTAGCAGATCCATGCCAACCTGATGGGCTACAACCATGCCAACCCTTGCTCCCCTGATAATATTTACATCCTGTATAAAAAGAGAGGATAGAAACTAGTATTTCTAAGATTCTGATGTTTCAAAAACAATGCTCTATGATCTTATTCATAATTCATCATTGCTCTTTGAGGCAGGTTCTTTACAAATCAATATAATGGGGCTGAAGAATGTCAAGGCTATGCTGCTTATTATGTATAATTGATCACATCGACCTGATTCGAAAATCTGTGCTGTTTTCATTTCATTGGATTCATATTGTTCTCATTCCCCAAAGCTGAGTTCCTCTGTCTTGACTGAATCGGGATTTTGCCTGGTTCTTTCCTTACCTTTTTACCGCTATCTCTGTAATACCACAACTTAAAAATCTTTTCTACTTGCTTAATGAAAAGCAGAAGCTGGAGGTGAGGGACAGTTGGACACCAAGATATGTTAAACTCCTACCACTTGGAGGTAGGCTTTGAGAGGTACCTTTCATCCACCATGTTATGTCCCCTTTAAAAAACCTGTGCATTAAATGTATTACAACATTTATGCATTATTACATGAGGATCAGAGAGGATAGTTCATATAGTTGTGTTCAAGCTAATAACTAGCAGAGCTGACATTGCACAAAAGTCCATCTCTCCTCAAAGTCCTTGAAATTAATTTTTTCTATGTTACCGTCTTCCTTATATTCTTCAGTCTTCTGCCTGAATTCTCCCTCTTTTCTGAAGACTTCAGTACTTTTAAAAAATGTATTTTATTGAAGTATAGTTGATTTATAATGTTGTGTTAATTTCTGCTGTACAGCAAAGTGATTCAATTATACATATATATACTACATTCTTTTTCATATTTTTTCCATGATGGTTTATCACAGGATACTGAATATAGTTCCCTGTGCTATACTGTAGGACCTTGTTGTTTATCCATTCTATATGTAATAGTTTACATCTGCTAATCCCAAACTCCCGATCCATCCCTCCCCCTCTCCCCTCCCTCTTGACAACCACAAGTCTGTTCTCTATGTCTCTGAAGACTTCAACACTTTTAATGCTGTTAATTACAATAGAGAAAGTCCTCTGGTAGCAGAGGAAACTCTCCTTGACAGTGGCTGGGAGTCTGGGGCAGAATGTCCTTAAGTGGGAGCAGTATCATTAGAGCATCTCTTCAGCTTGTATGTCCTCACGACCAAATCACCCTCGGGCAGGGTTGAGAGTAGAATGCAGCGAAATATTTACAAACAATCACCATTCTATTAGCAGACAGACTTAGAGATACACAAAGAGAAAGACAAAAATAAGAAAGTGAGTTAGATATTCAGTGTTACTCATAGACCCACCATCCCTTTGAATAGGTTTGAACTGAGCATAGCAGGCCCTTGGACTTTCTGTATCAGACTCTGGGGACATTGGCAGATTGGTTGGCAGGTTGACCTCAGCTTTGTGGCCAAGTCATCCTGCAAAGGAGAGAATACACATGAAAAGCCCTGGGCAAAGTTTATTTTCATACACAAACTATTATTTTAAATGTGAAATATGCTCATTGCGTATTATTAAAAATATACAGAAACTCTCTCCTAAACCCGTCAATCATAGGTAACTTCTGTGAATAACTTCCCACGTGCTTTACCAAAATTTTAAATACTACATTTGAAAAATATAATATGGCCTATAATACACTTCAACTTACTATATTGCATGATATAACATATAGTGCACAACTTTCTATTTTGTCATAGAGAGAGCTAGCTCTGTCTCTTTCATGACTGCATTGTATTCTAGTATTTAGTTATCACTTATGCATAATGTTTTAAATTTTAAAAAATAAAGGTGAAATAAATATATTTGCACATGTATCTTTTGTTTTTATGTCTCTATAGGGTATTAGAATTAAAAAGAATGGCTGTGTATGTGCCTTATATAATTAGATGGACATAGGCTAGTTGCTCACCAAAAGTTTTCATACTTTAAACTTCCACCAAGAGTTCAAAACAAATGACAGTTTTTTCTAAAGTCCTCCAAATTGGATATTATCACTCTTTTTGGTCTTCCCAGTTGGATGAATAAAAAATGATATGTCATTGCTAAAATTTATATTACTGAGTTTGATTCTTTTAAAAAATTTAATTAGCAATGTGTATTTTTTCTGTGAATTGCCTATTTACGTCTTAATGTAATTTTGTTATTGGAATGCAGACTAATTTATACCTGACTTTCTGGTTGTATTTTACACATTATAAGCATTAATAATTTATTTGTTTATTAATAGGTGTTAATAATTTATTTAATTAATTATTAATAGTTTATTATTTTATGTGTTGAAAATATTTTCTCTGGCTTGTCTTTCAAGGGTCACCCTGGTGTTTGGTCTTCTTTGTTTATTTGCTTGTTTTTGGTTATATAAAATGCTGTTTTAATTCCATTAGAATAATGAATATTCCCCTCTTATTTGATTTAATGATACCCTTAAAAAGAGCTTTCCACTTAAATTTTATTTTAAAACATCATCTACATTTGCTTTTATTCCACTAAAGTTTTTGTCTGTTTGTTTTTGGGTTTTTTTAGGTAGCTTAACAGAAATTTATTTTCTCACACTTTGGAGGCAGGAAGTCCAAGATCAAGGTGCCAACAGGGTTGGTTTCTGATGAGAGTTCTCTCCTTGGCATAGAGACAGCTGCCTTCTCACTGTGACCTCACGTGGCCTTTACTCTGTGCCTATGCACTCCTGGTGTCTCTTCCTCTTCTTATAAGGACACAGGTCCTACTGGCTTAGGACCCCACACTTATTACCTCATTTAACCTTAATTACCTCCTTAAAGGCCCTGTCTTCACATGCAGTCATCTAAGGGCTAGGGCTTCAAAATGTGAATTTTGAGCAGACACAGTTCAGTCCAAAACAGCACATGTGCGTGAGTTTCTTTGGGAAGCTTATCAAGAAGTGAAACTGCTGACTCCTAGGGTGAGCATATGGTCAGCTTGAGTAGATGATGGCAAACTGTTCCCCCAAGTGGTTGTACCAATTCACACTCCTGACCAAAGTGCTTGAAAGTCTCTATTGCTCCTCATTCTTGCCAGTCCTCGGTATGTCAGTCATTTTGTTTATGTATTTATTTATTTGCGGTACGCGGGCCTCTCACTGTTGTGGCTTCTCCCGTTGCGGAGCACAGGCTCTGGACGTGCAGGCTCAGCGGCCATGGCTCATGGGCCCAGCCGCTCCGCGGCATGTGGGATCCTCCCAGACCAGGGCACGAACCCGTGTCCCCTGAATTGGCAGGCGGACTCTCAACCACTGCGTCACCAGGGAAGCCCCATGTCAGTCATTTTAAATTGTGCTGATGTGGTGGGTGCATAATGACATCTTCTTGGCTTTCATTTGCATTACTCTGGTTATTCATGAGGTTGAGTGACTTTTTAGTTTTTAGTGCCCATTTGGATATCCTCTTTTGTGAAGTACTTGTTCAAGAGTTTTGCTCATTTTTCTGTTGGGTTGAGATTTTTTCTTACTGATTTGTGTAGGAGTTTTAAAAAATATATTAATGATAGTCCTCCTGTTAGTTATATACAGCATTACAAATATATTTTCCCCCTCTGTTACATATCTTTTTATTTTCTTTATTATGTATTTATCTTATATTCCTTTATCATGTATTCCTTATCATAAAAAGAATCTTAGTTTTAACATAGTTAAATTTTATCAGTCTTTTTTTGATGATGTGTTAATGTAGGTTTATTTTATTTTTTTATACAGCAGCTTCTTATTAATTATCTATTTTATACATATTAGTGTATATATGTCAATCCCAATCTCCCAGTTCATCCCACCACCACCACCCCACTCCACCCGCTTTCCCCCCTTGGTGTCCATACTTTTTTTCTCTATATCTGCCTTGCAAACCAGTTCATCTGTACCATTTTTCTAGATTCCACATATATGTGTTAATATACGATATTTGTTTTTCTCATTCTGACTTACTTCACTCTGTATGACAGCCTCTAGGTCCATCCATGCCTCTACAAATGACCCAATTTCATTCCTTTTTATGGCTGAGTAATATTCCATTGTATACACGTACCACATCTTCTTTATCCATTCGACTGTCATTGGGCATTTAGGTTGCTTCCATGACCTGGCTACTGTAAATAGTGCTGCAATGAACATTTGGGTGCATGTGTCCTTTTGAATTATGGTTTTCTCTGGGTATATGCCCAGTAGTGGGATTGCTGGGTCATATGGTAATTCTATTTTTGGTTTTTTAGGGAACCTCCATACTGTTCTCCAAAGTAGCTGTATCAATTTACATTCCCACCAACAGTGGAAGAGGGTTCCCTTTTCTTCACACCCTCCCCAGCATTTGCTGTTTGTAGATTTTCTGATGATGCCCATTCTAACTGGTGTGAGGGGATACCTCATTGCAGTTTTGATTTGCATTTCTCTAACAACTAGTGATGTTGAGCAGCTTTTCATGTGCTTCTTGGCCATCTGTATGTCTTCTTTGGAGAAATGTCTATTTAGGTCTTCTGCCCATTTTTGGATGGGGTTGTTTGTTTTTTTTAATATTGAGCTGCATGAGCTGTTTATATATTTTGGAGATTAATCCTTTGTCCGTTGATTTGTTTGCAGATACTTTCTCCCATTCTGAGGGTTGTCTTTTCATCTTGTTTTATTCCACTGAAGTCTTTATATGTACCTTTTAAAGTTTGAATTCCAACTTCGTACCAGAGAGTATTAACTCTTTAATACAGAGTTAATACTCTTTGGTACAGAGAGTGATGATAGAATTCAAACTTTAAAAAAACTTATATTTGTTTTTAAATAGCTATTTTTAAAGTCTAATGGCTCACAACCAAGAGAGTATTCTCCCACAGATTTATGTTTTAGGGTGGATAACATCATGAAGTGTTTTTATGAATATGTATTTCACATCTAACAAATATAACTATATAAATACATGTATATACTATATATATATATATATAAACTATATGTATGTATGTCTATACCTACACATGGTTATATTTTATATTAGGCCTGTGTACATATATATAAATATAATCTTATCTATCTTCCAGATATTTTAATTGCCTTGCACAAATATTTTTTAGCAAAATATAAACTTTTTAGAATATTACAAAACTAAAGTAAATTTACACGTAAAATTTGAGTTTTATAATTTCATATTTAATGTAGTCAACTGACAATTTATGTTGGCTATTCTTTTCAACACATTTTGAATTTTTTTTTTAACAAACTTTATAAATAGGTTGGTTTCATGGTCTATTTCAGGAACCAACCCAAAGAAACATAAAGTTAAGATAAATGGACCTAATTAGTTAAAATGATGTATTCTGTCCTTTTAAAAAAGAGTTGAATATGTACTTTATCTCATCCCACTTAATAACATAAACAGACATAACTGAACACTTTAGTAAAATAACACCCTTGCCAATTCATTATCCAGAACTGAAACTTAAGTCTGGTTTATTTTTCGGGTTCATATGTAAATTGATTTTCAAATGGTGATTTTTCATTCCTAATAATATTTTAACGTATTTCCTTTCACAAAATGTGGAGGCTCTGTAATACAAAAGTAATAGTTGATCTTATCTCGTGCTGAGGAAATTTCAGAAATTTAAATAAAGGAGTCTCAGACAATTGAGCTAAATTGATCTGCTTTCAAAACAAAAGTTAAAATCAGAATAACCTCGGATAATTTTTGTTTCCCGTAGCTGCTGCTGTTTGTTAAACTTATACCAGGAACCATAGAAAAAAGAAATTCCTGCTACATGAATACGTCACCTAATATGTAGACGTTTATTGACTCATTAAGCATCTAGCACCCAAGATGAGTTCTAAAAGTGAAAAATGGCAAGGCTCCATTCCAAAGGGAAAAAAAAAGATTGTTTCCGCTCTGATTTGTTTTTTAAAAAACACCAGTGTTTATCCTAATAAAATACATTCCATAATTTGCAGTTTCCTCACAGTCAGACCTTAAGTTAATAAACATGTAAAATAGGTGAAAATATTCCTCCATGAATATTTACTCACATAATTTCTAAGGGAGAGGTCATAAATACCACTTTATGCAGAAAGAAATGATTTATTTTACTACATTCTCGCAATTTAAAAAGAAAAATCATATTACAAAGACTATCTTGAACATCCTTTAAATTGTTTTTTTTTCTGTCTTTGCTTTGCTCTGCATTTTAAATTAACCCAGAGAAATAAAAAGAAGAACGAGAGAAAACCAAGGCATTATGACAGGCATTATTTTATGTATGAGTCTAAATGAGATTTTCAAAAATGGATACCGTATTCCTTAAATGGATCTGTGTGGTCAAAGACCATTAGGCAAGTTTGGAAGATTCCATGGGGAAACCTGAGGCCAGACGTTTCAACCCCACCGGACTGAGTCCACTGTTTGTCTTTCTGCATGGAAAATTAATAAATGTATCAATCTCCTACCAGCGGCCCTGAACTAGGGCACATAAAGGAAATAGAATAAGTGGGGAAAAAAATTGCACATGTGCTTCCCACCCCCATCGTTTCTCTTCTGTGTGTTGAACTTATTTTTCCTTCAGGTCTTTTCATATTCTTCTTTTTTTTCCTTGTTATTAGTTATGTCTCTTAGCATTTATGACTACATTGCGTTTTGTCTGCCTGAAAATGATGTCTCATAACTTGGACAGGGGCTGTAATTTAATGGAATTGGCCACCTTTGCATACTTTCTGCTCAGAAGATCAGTCAGTGGCCTTGACGAGTCAGATTTCATTAAATGATTTTGGTTTCAAGGAAAAGAAAAAAATTAAAAGGAAAGTTAAGGAAACTGCAGTCAGGAAACAGGTATGGTGCCAACAGCCATAGAGCCTGGGATTCCAAAAGTCGTTTCAGCATTTCGGAACTGATAAGCTAATTAACTATTAAAACAGAAACACTCTTAGGATACCTATGACCAAGGTTATAAATACACTTCTTTTCAATTCCTCTTTCTTTCCTTTTCTATTCTGTAACTGCTGAGTGTTGCCTTTAAATTGCACCAAGGTGATTCTAGGAAGTCAATTACAAAGGTTTCAAATCACGCGAGGAATCAGAGGAGCTAACAAGTAATGTAAATTGCATTAAAAAAGTGGTAACAGGATTTTTTTTAACACCTAAATTTTTGCTTTATACCGGTTTAAAACTCTGCTGAAGTATAATTTAGAAATATAGTGATAGGTATTGTCTATACGCTTTTCTTTTTATATCAGCTGAATTTCTTCCCCATCCCTCTGCTTAAAAGTACAATAGTTGTTGGTCCATAACTCCTTTTGCAAATGGCTGGTGGGTAAAGATAGTGAAAATACAACAAACCAAACAAAATTAAACAGTTCTGTGAATTGCCTGTTTATGAAGGAGAGTTTATTTGTGTGGGTTTGTATTCTTGAAAGCTTAAAATAATTCCCTTTAGGTATTCTGTTTTTCTTTAGTCAAATATAATGATCAGTCATTGAGATGTGAAAACATAGGTGCCAGACAGAGACAGAAAGGGAAAGGCAGAACAAATCTAAGAGCTGAGTTGTACTGCAACAGAAAATATTATTTTTGTGTTCTATTCTCATTTTGAAAAGGGAGAAAAAGCAAGCTGGGTGTCATGATTAGAGCCTGGAGTTCAAGTTTGTTGAAAAGATCAAGGGAATTTTAAAGCACATAGGTATTCGGTTTTATATTCTTGGCATCATCATGATATAAACCTTTCTATCAACCCCAAAATTTAAAAAACCTATTGTACCTAAAATGAAATGAAATGAAATAAAATAAAATAAGGTATCTGTTTATTATCAGTTTGGTGTTATGGGGTTCTTTGTGTTTTTTTTTTTTTTGAGAGGGGGATCCTTTGATTTTTGGAGAAATAAGTGAAAAATAGGCGCTGGACCCTAGTATGTCTGGAACTCGTAGGAGGGGTCTTCTGAAACTGGAAGCTAGGCTCAGGTTTCTGAGAAGGGAATGCTATGTGATGGATAATACCTTTGACAAAGCGTTAAAAGCTGGCTCTGGGGGAACTAGGTGAAGCTAGAAACTGGACCCAATTAGCTAGAAGATGCTGAACTAGGAGCAAATGCTGTTCTGGGTTTTTTTGGTATGAATTTGTTTTTGTTTCCAGTTTTATTGAGATATAATTGACATACAGCACTGCATGAAAGTGCACAGCATACTAATCTGACTTCCGTATGTCATGAAATGATGACCACAATAAGTTGAGTGAACGTCCATCACCTCGTATAGATACAAAAATAAAGAAATAGAAAAAAAACTTCTTTCCTTGTGATGAGAACACGTAGGATTTATTCTCTTAAGTGTTCATATTAATTAACACTATTAATTAATTAATTATAGTTATCACATTGAGCAAATGCTGTTGCCTGTATAAGGAGCTGTTGTTGGGTGCTTTGGACAACGGGGAGCAGACAAGAAGCAGTTCTCCTGCCCCTCCCGCAGGCTTCCAGCTCTGTCTTAATGTCATCCATTGTATAATGTCTAACAGAAAGGCAGTTGGCAAAGGAGAAATGTGGTCTGCACAATATCACAGGGCAGAGTATCAAAGGGTGAGTTTGGAGATAAGAGACAGTAACTTAGTATCTGACCACACATCAAGGTGGCGAACCAACGAAAAACTGAACCAAGACAGGAGAACCAGGATTGAAGAGCTCGTAGAAATTGGTAAAATTCTCCCCGAACCTTGATTCTGTGTAGCGACTAGAAGAGATCTGGGACCCCTTCCTCAAGAGGAGTAGAATCCTGATTGGCTTCATTTGAATCTCAAAAGACAAGAGTAGGAGGAAATTCCCCAGCAGTCCAGTGGTTAAGACTCCTTACTTTCATTGCCAAGGGCATGGGTTCGATCCCTGGTCGGGGAACTAAGATCCCACAAGCCACGTGGTGTGGCCAAAAAAGAAATAAATAAAAATAAAGTCAATCCACTAAAACAAACAAAAAAAGAGACAAGAGTAGCAGCGTGATGGGTCCAGTCAGGAGTTAAAGCATACACAATGATTTTTTAAAAAGAAGCTAAAATGATGATTTTTTGAAAAGGATTTTGTGTGTATTAGGCTTTCCTAAACCTTTGGGTAGATAGACAGGTTTATATCACAGTGACACCAAGTACATAAAACTGAAGTTCTACTTCTGTGCTTAAAAAGAAGAACCGAGTATTCTGGGTGCCTGGCTGGGGCAGAGCATGAAGAAAAGTCCTCACGCCCACGCTACTGACCAAAGGGCCAACCGTAGGACCAGCAAAAGGAGCTCCCTCCAGCAGCCTCTTCTGAGAAGATGAATATTACGTAAACTGCTGAGGAAAAAATGCCTAAAGGACTCCCCTCCCTTACCACAGAGTGGGTTTTTGCAGAGCGAATTTAGGTTGAGAGACAATAAATTGCTAACTGGCACACCAGGGTAATTTAGCTGACCTTTCTATTATACAGTGATTACTAACCCTTGGTTGTAGCTACAAAGCAGCAGGAATAAATCTGTCAAAAAAATTTAAAAAGCAAAGTAAAATAATATTAAGAATGCAGAAGCACCTGACCTTTTAATTTCACATGTCAAATAATTGGATAGACGCTAGCTCACACGTACTATTGTGGGATAACCTTTATGCTTAATGCATGAACTAAAAGGAGAGGATGATTCCAGTCAATATCCCACTAAAAACACAATGTATGGATCCAAAAGGAGGCACGTATTTTTATCATGAATTGTAATCACTCCAAAGGAAGTAGCATGCGTGTTAGCACATGTTTACTTCCTATGCATACAGCATTTTCAATGCAGGTTCATTCCCAAAGTGTGGCAACTTTGATTAATTTACCTGTTTTTCCTCGACACAGAAATTGAAATTAGGTTTTGCCCTTCTTTGCTGTTTTGTGACATGCTAACAGCATTCCTTCTGCGGCTGTCTGTAACAATAGAAGAAATGAGAAATTTTTGTGTATCAGCCAGCTAATTACATTAACCCCCCCACTTTTTCAAGAATGGTCAAAGGCCCAATTACATCCATTCTTTTATTCAACATCTATTAAGTGCTTACTATGGAACAAACATTGCTACATAAATTGATTATTGCTTGAATTGTCACCACAGTTTAATTTTAATTTTTAAAATGTATAGGTATCCCTGGCTCCAAGAATACTGATGGTTACTAAGCAAAGATGAATAGACAGTTAAGGAAATGCAGAAAACAATTACTCTGAAGGGAAAAAGCATACTTAGCGCTAGTTTAGGTTTGAGCTGAGCAGTTTCGGGTTCCCCGTTTCACAGGGGCTGATATAAACACCAAGTCTGTGTTTCAGGATCTGGGTTGGCACGTTCCTTACTATTAACATAAATGAGAAAAGTGGGCTTTGGCGTGTTTCTAAATGCATTTCTACATCCTCAGCCTAAGACTGGCTTCTGGAAGCTGAATGTGGAGATTTTGGCTGATTAGCTTCTGTAGGCTTTTACATTTTTCACTCCGGAGCAGAGATGACAGTATGTTTGCTGACAATTTTTTCTTTGTTGAGATGTTTATGTCTCATTTGACTATATATTTGAGTGTACCACTGCTTTCTAAATAATCTACAATTAAACAAGCCCCTTCTAATGCAGTAGAATTTCATGCTTTTTACATCTTGTTTTTCATTGATCTTGGAAGTTCGTTTCGTCACGCATGGATAAACAGTATTTGTAATCGTTGATTTTATTGAGACAATGTCACAGGCCACAATGTTCTAATCACACTACATGAATCCACTCGTTGAATCCTCATAACACCTAACTCCCTCTGGGGTCAGTACTACATCTTGGTTAAGTAAGAAATTTGCCTAAGATCCCACAACAAATATGAGTCTAGAGGGCATATTTGATTATTAGGTGCTACTGGCTCTAACAGTTAATACATATTGACACATTTCCACGCTAAGCTCTGTATACATCAGTCTATTTATTTCTCCCAGGGTTCCTATATGTTAGAGGCTGTTATAACCACTCGTGAAAATGCGGAAAGTAAGGCCAACGCAGTTAGGTAAGGTCGTATAGCTAGTCAGCAGTTAAGACACCATTTTAACCTGGACAAATTGTCTCTAGCTTCTGTTGCCTTGATCAGTCTGCTCTCCCAGAGTAAACAGTAAAAGAAAGATCTAGTCGAATTGGCCAGAAATACTGTTTATATCATCATTTCTGCTTTGGTTTTAGAAATGAAAAATCTAATGTTTAGAATGAATAGCGCTGTTCTCCACAGAGAGAAGCTCCACGTGGTAGTATGTCAACGCTGCTTCGTTCAAGAAACCCCCGTGAGAAAACTGGACACAAGGGGAAACAAAGAAGGGCGTGGATTATCTGCACAGGGCGTTAAGATGTGTATCGTGTTTAACAAGGAAGCAAGCCTGGTGCTTCCTAGTCAATGTCTCCTTTTCTTGCTATCCCCATACTCATCACGAAAGAAAAGTTCAAGGTGGGATTATCTAATGCATTGGATTGATTGTCAGATAAACCAGAGTGCTCAGATTATAGAGGGAAGTCTGACCTTTTTTTTTTTTTTAACATCTTTATTAGAGTATAATTGCTTTACAATGCTGTGTTACTTTCTGCTGTATAACAAAGTGAATCAGCTATACATATACATATATCCTCATATCCCCTCCATCTTGCGTCTCCTTCCCACCCTCCCTATCCCACCCCTCTAGGTGGTCACAAAGCACCGAGCTGATCTCCCTGTGCTATGTGGCTGCTTCCCACTAGCTATCTGTTTTACGTTTGGTAGTGTATATATGTCCCTGCCACTCTTTCACTTCATCCTAGCTTACCCTTCCCCCTCCCTATGCCCCCAAGTCCATTCTCTATGTCCGGTCTTTATTCCTGTCCTGCCCCTAGGTTCTTCAGAACATTTTTATTTTTATTTTTTTAGATTCCATCTATATGTGTTAGCATACGGTATTTGTTTTTCTCTTTCTGACTTACTTCACTCTGTATGACAGACTCTAGGTCCATCCACCTCACTACAAATAACTCAATTTCGTTTCTTTTTATGGCTGAGTAATATTCCATTGTATATATGTGCCACATCTTCTTTATCCATTCATCTGTCAATGGACACTTGGGTTGCTTCCATGTCCTGGCTATTGTAAATAGAGCTGCAATGAACACTGTGGTACACGACTCTTTTTTAAAAAAATTTATTTATTTAATTTATTTTTGTCTGCATTGTGTCTTCGTTGCTGCGCGTGGGCTTTCTCTAGTTGCAGCGAATGGGGGCTACTCTAGGTTGCGGTGCATGGGCTTCTCATTGTGGTGGCTTCTCTTGTTGCGGAGCACAGGCTCTAGGCATGCGGGCTTCAGCAGTTGTGGCACGCGGGCTTCAGTGGTTGTGGCATGTGGACTCTAGAGAGCAGGCTCAGTGGTTGTGGTGCGTGGGCTTAGCTGCTCCATGGAATGTGGGATCTTCCAAGACCAGGGCATGAACCTGTGTCCCCTGCATTGGCAGGTGGATTCTTAACCACTGTGCCACCAGGGAAGCCCATGACTCTTTTGGAATTATGGTTTTCTCAGGGTATATGCCCAGTAGTGGGACTGCTGGGTCGTTTGGTAGTTCTATTTTTAGTTTTTTAACGAACCTCCATACTGTTCTCCATAGTGGCTGTATCAATTTACATTCCCAGCAACAGTGCAAGAGGATTCCCTTTTCTCCACACCCTCTCCAGCATTTACTGTTTGTAGATTTTTTATGATGGCCTTTCTGACTGGTGTGAGGTGATACCTCACTGTAGTTTTGATTTGCATTTCTCTAATGATTAGTGATGTTGAGCATCCTTTCATGTGTTTGTTGGCCATCTGTATATCTTCTTTGGAGAAATGTCTGTTTAGGTCTTCTGCCCATTTTTGGATTGGGTTGTTTGTTTTTTTGATATTGAGCTGCATGAGCTACTTGTAAATTTTGGAGATTAATCCTTTGTCCGTTGATTTGTTTGCAAATATTTTCTCCCATTCTGAGGGTTATCCTTTCGCCTTGTTTATGTTTTCCTTTGCTGTGCAAAAACTTTTAAGTTTCATTAGGTCCCATTTGTTTAGTTTTGTTTTTATTTCCACTCTCTAGGAGGTGCATCACAAAGGATCTTGCTGTGATTTATGTCATAGAGTGTTCTGCCTATGTTTTCCTCTGAGTTTTATAGTCTGCCTTACATTTAGATCTTAAATCCATTTTGAGTTTATTTTTGTGTATGGTGTTAGGGAATGTTCTAATTTCATTCTTTTATATGTAGCTGTCCAGTTTTCCCAGCACCACTTATTGAAGAGGCTGTCTTTTCTCCATTGTATATTCTTGCCTCCTTTATCAAAGATAAGGTGACCATATGTGCATGGGTTTATCTCTGGGCTTTCTATCCTGTTCCATTGACCTATATTTCTGTTTTTGTGCCAGTACCATACTGTCTTGATTACTGCTGCTCTGTAGTATAGTCTGAAGTCCGGGAGCCTGATTCCTCCAGCTCTGTTTTTTCTCAAGAGTGCTTTGGCTATTTGGGGTCTTGTGTGTGTCCATACAAATTGTGAAATTTTTTGTTCTAGTTCTGTGAAAAATGCCATTGGTTTGATAGGGATTTCATTGAATCTGTAGATTGCTTTGGGTGGTATAGTCATTTTCACAATGTTGATTCTTCCAATCCAAGAACATGGTATATCTCTCCATCTTTTTGTATCATTTTTAATTTCTTTCATCAGTGTCTTATAGTTTTCTGCATACAGGTCTTTTTTCTCCTTAGGTAGGTTTATTCCTAGGTATTTTATTCTTTTTGTTGCAGTGGTAAATGGGAGTGTTTCCTTAATTTCTCTCTCAGATATTTCATCATTAGTGTATAGGAATGCAAGTGATTTCTGTGTATTAATTTTGTATGCTGCTACTTTACCAAATTCATTGATTAGCTGTAGTAGTTTTCTGGTAGCATCTTTAGGATTCTGTATGTATAGTATCATGTCATCTGCAAACAGTGACAGCTTTGCTTCTTTTCTGATTTGGATTCCTTTTATTTCTTTTTCTTCTCTGATTTCTGTGGCTAAAACGCGCAAAACTTGTTGAATAATAGTGGTGAGAGTGGACAACTTTGTCTTATTCCTGATCTTAGAGGAAATGGTTTCAGTTTTCACCATTGAGAACAATGTTGGCTGTGGGTTTGACATATATGTCCTTTATCTTGTTGAGGTAAGTTCCCTCTATGCCTACTTTTGGGAGGGTTTTTATCATAAATGGGAGTTGAATTTTGTCAAAAGCTTTTTCTGCATCTATTGAGATGATCATATGTTTTTTTCTCCTTCAATTTGTTAATATGGTTTATCACATTGATTGATTTGCATATATTGAAGAATCCTTGCATTCCTGGGACAAACCCCACTTGATCGTGGTGTATGATCCTTTTAATGTGCTGTTGGATTCCGTTTGCTAGCATTTTGTTGAGGATTTTTGCATCTATGTTCATCAGCGATATTGGCCTGTAGTTTTCTTTCTTTGTGACATCTTTGTCTGGTTTTGGTATCAGGGTGATGGTGGCCCCCTAGAATGAGTTTGGGAGTGTTCCTCCCTCTGCTATATTTTGGAAGAGGTTGAGAAGGATAGGTGTTAGCTCTTCTCTAAATGTTTGGTAGGATTCACCTGTGAAGCCATCTGGTCCTGGGCTTTTGTTTGTTGGAAGACTTTTAATACAGTCTCAGTTTCAGTGCTTGTCTGTTTATATTTTCTATTTCTTCCTGGTTCAGTCTTGGAAGGCTGTGCTTTTCTAAGAATTTTTCCATTTCTTCTAGGTTGTCCATTTTATTGGCATATAGTTGCTTGTAGTAATCTCTCATGATCCTTTGTATTTCTGCAGTGTTAGTTGTTACTTCTCTTTTTTCATTTCTAATTCTATAGATTTGAGTCTTCTCCCTTTTTTTCTTGATGAGCCTGGCTAGTGGTTTATCAATTTTGTTTATCTTCTCAAAGAACCAGCCTTTAGTTTTATTGATCTTTGCTATCGTTTCCTTCATTTCTTTTTCATTTGTTCCTGATCTGATCTTTATGATTTCTTTCCTTCTGCTAACTTTGGGGGTTTTTTGTTCTTCTTTCTCTAATTGCTTTAGGTGTAAGGTTAGGTTGTTTATTTGAGATGTTTCTTGTTTCTTGAGGTAGGATTTTATTGCTATAAACTTCCCTCTTAGAACTGCTTTTGCTGCATCCCATAGGTTTTGGGTCATCGTGTTTTCATTGTCGTTTGTCTCTAGGTATTTTTTGATTTCCTCTTTGATTTCTTCAGTGATCTCTTGGTTATTTAGTAGTGTATTGTTTAGCCTCCATGTGTTTGTATTTCTTACAGCTTTTTT
This sequence comes from Aethalodelphis obliquidens, assembly GCF_003676395.1. Classification (NCBI taxonomy): domain Eukaryota; kingdom Metazoa; phylum Chordata; class Mammalia; order Artiodactyla; family Delphinidae; genus Aethalodelphis; species Aethalodelphis obliquidens. The sequence goes on from NW_020837988.1 coordinate 3,388,948, forward strand.
GCCTGTAATTGATATCTAGTCTCACAGCGTTGTGGTCGGAGAAGATACTTGATACAATTTCATTTTTTTTTTAATTTACCAAGGGGGAAGTCTGATCTTTATATCCCAGAAAAAAGACATCTAAGAAAAGACAACACGTTTCATGGGAAGAATTAATGAAGCAATCAAAGAAGCCAGATGAAGAGATTCTAGAATCTTAATTCCCAAGCCCCAGAAGAGTTCCCAGAATTTAAAGGCCAGTGTCCTGATCCCCAAGCCATTCCCTTCGTTCCAGCTCTCCCCTGCGCCCTCCTGTCTGCAGGCTCTCTGATACCCAAGGGCAGTCGTGTTTTCTTTCTCTTTTGGCACGTTGTAGATTTAATGTTCATCTGTTGGGGCACATCGAGGTGATTTGCCAAATAACTCCTTTTGGCCAGAAGAATGTGCTGGGTTATTATTCTTTGGTCCAAATGAGCCAGACTGACTGTCTGCATGGTGGGAATATGCCAGATAATTACTTTAACCATGTCTTTCCCTTTAGCTGTGTACACATGGTCCTCGTAGTCTAGATAAACTTGGTTAAACCTCATATTGAATAATTACTGGCAAGTGGCCATGTGCTCAGAGTAATTTAATGTTCATCTTTGGTTTCTACAGGGTGCTAGTGACAAAAGCAGGTTTTGTTTATACTTATGTTAGAAAGATTTTCTTTTCATAATTCAAAAGAAAATCTCCCAAGAAAGGAGGACTCGGTAAAAAAAAAAATGGTTTTGATTTCAAGTTTTCCTCAAAAATCACAAACACAGTGCTAAGAAAAAGCTGATATAGTTTAGCTTTTAGAAGCAGAAAGATGCTAGGAAAGATGACCGCATTCCTACTGCCTTGCAAGTCAAGCGATTTTTACTACATTGAAATTAATGTCTGATATTATGTTGTTCTCCCTTTTGAAAGTGTGGACCAATGTTGCTGCATTTTATTACAGGAGGCAAACAATACGATTCCCCATGACTTGCTGTATCTTGCAGTCTCAGAGTAATAGAAAAAGCCCTAGAATGGGAGGCGGAAGGGAGGGACCCAAGTTCTGACTGTGTTATGTATTGGTTTGAGAGCCAGATGCAAGAAATTGGACACCTCTCTCTCCTTTTCCTTGGGAAAATGAGAATAACATCATCCTCATCTTGCAAAGCATGTTTAGGAGGCTTAGATTAGATCACACAGAACATGATTTTATCAGCTGTAGAACACGGGACATCCTAACAAAATGACAGAAACTTGGTTTAAGATCTGCACACAAGAACAAAACACAAAACATGTCATGCTGAGGTGAAGATGGGTTAGGAGGGCAAGGGAATGTCGGTGAGGAGACAGACAAGCCTGGGGATAATTAAATCAGGAAGGAAACCACCCTCAAGCAAAGCTGTACTTTCCTCTCCTCAACTGCCGCAAAGGAAACCTAGGAATTCCAGAGAGAAGAGGGAGAAACATGAGTGGGAAGCAAGTTGGCTATATGTTTTCCAAGCTTTCAAAATGTTCGTTCTCTTGGATCCAGAATTTTCCTTCTAGGAACTCTCCTGAGTACACCATGATAAATAGTATTTTTTTTAATTGAACTATGTTTGACTTATACCACTGTGTAAATTTAAGGTGTGCAACATGCTTATTTGATGTATTTACATATTGTAACACGGTTGCCATTGTGGCCACATTATCACCTCTATCAGGTCATGTGATTATCATTTCTTTTTTTGTGGTGGGAATAATTGAGAGCTAGTCTCTTAGCAAGTTTGTTGGTTATAACACATTGTTGTTATCTATATTCTCTATACTGTGTATTACATCTCCAGGACTTATCTACTAGTTTCAAGTTTGTATCCTGAAATAGCATCTCTCCTGTTCCCCCTCCCCACAGCCATTGATAATCACCATTTTACTCTGTTTTTACAAGTTTGGCTTTTTTAGAGTCCACCTATACAGGATATCATACAGTACTTGTCTTTCTCTGTCTGACTTACCTCACTTAACCTTAATTGTCAGGGTCCATCCATGTTGTCACAAGTGGCAGTGTATACACCACATCTTCTATAGCCATTCCTCTGTTGACGAGCACTTAGGTTGTTTTCATAACTTGGCAATTGAAAATTATGCTGCAATAAACATAAGAGTGTATATATCTCTTCCATACCCAATTTTCATTTCCTGTGGGGACATATTCCAAAGTGAATTTGCTGGGGCTTCCCTGGTGGCGCAGTGGTTGAGAGTCCGCCTGCCGATGCAGGGGACACGGGTTTGTGCCCCGGTCCGGGAAGATCCCACATGCCGCGGAGCGGCTGGCCCCGTGAGCCATGGCCACTGAGCCTGCGCGTCCAGAGCCTGTGCTCCGCAATGGGAGAGGCCACAACGGTGAGAGGCCCGCGTACCGCAAAAAAAAAAAAAAAAAAAGAAGTGAACTTGTTGGACCCGATGAACACTCTTAGTCCAGAGTCTTAAAAAATACAGAAAAGTATCCTCATGTCTAAATGGATAATATTAGGAGAACAGTGAAGTAAATTATGGTGCAACCATGTGATGTTTATTATATAGCCACAGACATAAGATGTAGATAAATATATAAATGAAATGGGAAACTTTTTGTCATAATATTAAGCTAAAAATTAGGAGCCACCAATTATATCTATGGTCAATACATACATCTTAAATGAGTCATCAGGAAAATAAAATTTTGGAGGTGCCTCTGAATGTTGGGATTATGGAGATAGTTGTTAGTTTGTCCTTTTTTATACTTTTGTTATGGTGTTCAGATTTTCTATCGTGACTTTCATGGCCAAACATAAAAAGTTAAAAAGAAAAAGTAAGATGGGATAGACATTTTTTCCCTGTGGCCAAGAGTGAGTTCTGGGGTCGCAATGATCCCCTAAAATTTTAGGACATTTGTGTAGTGAATGAATGCACATTATTGATGAACCAGTTATGCTTTCTGGAGATCTCACATTACTCATTACTTGGATTCAAAAGTTTTGATTCTTGAAGGTATCAGAAAAAGCACAATTTCCTACTAGAGCACTGCCAGTAGTTCGTTTGAAATCTCTGCTCTTATTTTAAATGCTATTCTGTCATATACAACATGAAAAAATGGGCATATTAGGGTCCTATAAATTAATGTTGTTATCATTTCATAGCCTTTTTAGTTACCGATATGAGCTCTACATATAAGAGTGGCTTGGAGTATAAAACTTACATTAAGACACATATATATCTCAGCTTATGCAGAAGGCCAAATGATGTAATTGATAACAAGGTTTTTCACTTCAGTTATGCACTAAGATTATCAACGTACCTAAATTTTCTAGACAAGTTATACGTTCCATTTTCGGGGGGAGGTTCACTGAGATGATATTTTGTCTGTTTGAGATCATGCTTTAAAAACTCTCCAGGGGAAAATTACTGTAGCCATGGATGTAGACACATATGTGTTCATGTAGGTCTTTGGGGACTGGTTTCCCTCATTTCTCTGTGTGTAGAAGTAGACTTAAATTTTTAGAAGTGAGTTGAAAGTCAGTTCAGGCATATTTTCTGGTTAGGGGCATTGACAGAGAAGACACTTGGTGTTGCCAACTCTCTTCTTCCTGGACCCGCCGGAAAACTGCATTTCCTAGACTCCCTTGCAGTTTTGTTCCAACACTGGGACTGAATTTTGGAAACTGAAATGTGGGCAGAGAGGATGTTATTCACATCACGCAAGGTCTAAACACCACCCTCAGGACCTTCCAAACTCCTCTTCCTATTCTATAGTGTTCAAGAAAGCCACAACTTCCAAATGCCCTGGTGGCAAAGTGAGCTTGGAAGAGAGCTTGGAAGAAAGCTTCCAGATTATCACGGAAGGAAAGTCTTACTGGGCCGAACCACTGAGATTTGGCATTTCTTTTCTCCTGCAGTGTAGTCTACTATCCTATCCTGACATATAAACAACCTGACTTCATAAGTTGATGTTAACTCTATAATCTACTCATTTGATTGAGTGGATAGATTTGCCCTTATTTGAGAATAAAATAAAATAGAGCTTCCCCTCTCTCCTTTTTCTAGCCAGAAAATAATCCCATTCAAGAATGTGTTGTCAAATGATAAACTAAAAGTATTAATGATAAACTAAAAAATGAGTCCATTGATGATTTCTCCTATGGCATGGACTCCTTTTTCTAGCTGCTTACAAATTTAGCTTTGGATTAAGTTAGGCTACGAGAAGTCTGTATACTTGGACCCAATTATTGGGTCTTTGTGGCTCTGTTATTTCTCTCTTTGCTCCGGTGCTCTTCCTATTGATACTTTAGCAAAATCCTCAAGAGAAAGAATGACAGGTGAGAGATTTATTTTTGCCTTTGTAGTTCTAGATTCTAATCCATCACGTCAGACGACACCATCCTTAAGTTCGGCTGGTTTCTCTTTGTCTCATCAAATATTTTCTGATGATGGCAGGTCTGCTTCTCCAACCGCCACCCGTGCTGAGACTAAAACATTGCTCCAGGTATAAAAGAAGTTCCTGCTTTATGCTTACTTATGAAAAGTTCATCCTTCTCTGTAACTTAGTTCCTTCTGGCATTTTGGCATCCACTGTTCTTTGAGGACTTTAAAAAAAAGTATAAGTTTTAGTTAATCTGGTGTTTTGATGGATGCAATAGTCTCTTACAAACTTCTACTTCCTATTGTAAGTGGAACTCCAAAAATAATGAAAGGTTTAAATATTTCACTCTGTATTGCCTCTTAGTATGGTGAGTTTCCCATGTTCCTCCCCTATTAGATTACATATACCCTGAAGCCATTCATTCATTCATGTGTGTGTGCATTTATTCTTTCATGTGTTCTTCCCCCAAATAATTACCCACTGCAAACTTACTAGACTTTAGGGGACTTTGACAGCTGCAGCAAACATGCATCCTGCCCTTAGGACTTCACAATGTTGTTTGGGCCGGTGATGAGCACTTGACACAAGCCAAAGCAAAATCAATCTATCCCTGGTCATCTACGATCAAAGCTGAAATAGACTCACTTTCTCTTTGTCTATGTTTTTATTGTTTATGCTTTCACTTCTCTTTGAATATGTAAACTTTGGAGCTGTGAGCAAACATCTTCCACTTTCCAAGTCGAAGTCGAAAGATAAGAAAAACATTTTCTTTTTCCAATGAAGAAAAATGAAACAAATGCACAAAGAGGATTTCAGTTCAAAGAAGGGTTCATGTTAGCCTTCTGGAACACGACTCTAGTCCTTCTCAAACTAGAACACAGCCTCGTACCCAGGGGACCTCAGTCAATATTTGGGGAGTGAATGAAGAGATTTTATGTAGACAGGATAGCCAAGCAAAGACATGAAGGTAGGACAAAGGGGGTTGCATGGAGACAATGCTGGGTTGGAGCAAAGGCTGTATGAAGAAGGAGAGGGGCAAAGAGAAGGGAAACGGTAGTTTCAGGTCATGTGAGTGAGCATCTTGAAGGCAACAGCAATATGTCATCAACATTCGGATGAGGAATCCCTAGTCCAATTACATATGCACGTGTTTAATATGGTAGTGACCCAGTTTTAAGAGGAGCAGTGTAAGCGTGTTGCCTAAACCGTTGTGAGTGACATCAAGGAGGACTTCCTGTTGACACTGTGATACTAAGGTGGCGAGCACAGTATTTTACGGCACGCCCTTACAGCTCCTTGAAACACTCTGAGCTAAAGAAATCATATAGAAATTCCTGTATTTAATATGGATAAAATGGACACAAAAACAGATACACATTTAGTGTCGAGTGGGTCCATTAGTGGAATGACTTTTTGGTTAGCTGCCTGCTTCACATGGAGAATTTCAAGCAGAAAGTTAATGTATTTTATATCAAGGAAGACAGGCATATTTTTTACCACATAATTTTAAGTATCCATAGCAACTAGAATCACATTGACTTGATATAATAACTGGCATTTCTGAAGATGATTGAAGTATACCAGTTATTTTGTACCAGGTTACTTTGCATTAAGCTAAGTAACTGTATATTTAGGGAATGTAACTCTATGTTAGGGAAACATAACACTGAATTTGAGAGAGGAGCTATTGCTTTGATATGTATTCTAGTACCAAGAAGCATCTTTTTAACCTCAAAAAAAAAAAAAAAAGAAAAAGAAAGAAAACTTGAAAAAAAATGAAAAAGAAGCATCTCTACTTAAAATTACCAGCTTTACCATAAGGTCACAATTAATTGAAATAGCTCTCAGCATCATCTAGCTATCTGATGAAGCTGGAAAAAGGAGCCAGAAATATTTAGATTCTTGTTTTAATCACAATTAATGTGAAACCACTGTGTTTGGTAAGAAATACAGACACTCAATATAAATTCGACTGTGGAGACGCTTCCAATATAAATATAACTTTTGTAAAGTCAAACTAGACAGTCCATTGACTTCAGATAGTCAGATTAGATTGGGGTCTCAGAACTGAAAAAAATTATAAGACAGAGTTAAGATTCCTTAGGCTTAGTGTGGATTGCATTGGTGGAGGAAACAAATGTAGCCAAATTTAAGTGGTATAGAGCACAGTTCCAAAACAGAAAAATCAAGAATGAGAATCATCATTTTACAGAAGGAAATCCTTGCAAATAAACTGCAAAAGAAAGTTATTACCAACCTGTAGACATTTTTGCTTCACTATTTCTCAGGTTTCTCATAATTATCAAGTCCAACACTAAATTCATTTTATCCTTCCCCAAACTTGTTTCACTTCTTGTGTTCCCTAGCTCCTTAATCTATGTCTTAATCTTTAACTCAGCCTTTTCTCAAAGCCTAAGTCCTGAGAATTTTATTTCTTAAATACGAATAGACTTTTTCTGCTTCTCTCCTTTCCCACTGCCACCTGGTTTATCTGGTCCACCAGCATTTCTCACCACTACTTCAACTGCACTTCAAATCTAACTCATTATCAACCCATTCCCAACACTGTATTTTAGAGTGGGCTTCCAAAATCATGGTTACGATTCTCTCAGTAAGGTCTTATTTGCCTCAGAAGAAAGTCTAATCTAGGTACCAGAAGGACATGATTTTTTGAAACAAAATTCATGTAAGATAGTTTCAAATTCAGAGAGGCACTAACCCCTCTGCTCAAGAGGAGACCAGGGCCAGGTATATGCAGTCCACTGTTACAAAGCAGAGAAGCAAAGCAATCCCTCACTTGAAAGTGTGGTACTTGAGCTAGAAGAAAATACTCTCTTTAGGAAAATACAGAGATGGGAGAGACATCTGAGTTAAGTGCAGGGACTGTGTTGGCTAGTCAACAGAGATTTTGAGTACCAAGGACCATACTTTTCAGGGGCACTGGTTAAAATAGATGCACTTGCCATGTAGCTGGCCACAGCCAAGAGCAGAGATTTGTGTCTTGAGGATTTGTTTGAGCTGGTGAAACTTCAAGGTAACTTTTCAGAAACAGGATTGGATAAGAAAAGGTCAACATTTGAATTTACGAATAGTAGACATTCTAGTGATCATATTTTAATGTCCAATATTCAGGGCACTCTTTTGATAACATCAATGTGCCAGGAAATTGAGTGATAATTGGAAGATTATAAGCTAAACATAGAAACGTGAACTAATGTTCATGTTCTAACTTCTAATGAGTTAGAAGAATAGTGAATTTAGGCTGGTACTTTTCAGACAATATACAGGGAAGATCACTAAACTATTTACATTCTCTGTCAAGGAAACCAAGAATGAAGACAAGACAAACAGAAAAAAGAAACAAAGTGAACTGCAAAAGTTGTGGTCAACGTGATAGGTGGGATAACGTGATAGGAGTAAGTAGTATAAAGTTTCCAATTTTTCTACAGTAAAACCTGATTGACATTACAGCAAAGCCTAATTAGCTATCTCCATTTTCCAAAAGCCATGTTTGCCATCAATGTATAGTTATGCCTTTATAACTTAGATGGGTAAAAAACATTTTTTTTTTTTTTTTTGCTTACAGGCTTAAAATTTTTATAACACTTATTGACTCAAGGAACAGCCCCTGCCTATACTCTGAAGGTCTCTTTTTACACCTCTGCCATGCTTCCTGTGAATATGTTCCTTTAGGGGTTGTGTTTGAATGTGTGTTTGTGTGTGCAAAGCAATGTGGGTATTTTTGATATTGTTGCCCTTCCCTTTCTTACCTGGATTTTTCTTTCTTGTCTAGCTCATTCTTGCTGACAACTCCAATGGAATACCAGATTTCCTCTTTCTTTCCTTTGTTATTTTCTTTTAAAGATTATTATTATTATTTTATGGAGGGAAAAGGGGTAGAAGTTGGGAGTGTTCACATTTCCTTCTGATGGTGTTCTCTGATGACTCTCATTTTGCTGCAGTTGACGATTTTCCTGCTCACCTGGCAGGGGTAGGAGATAGTGTTGTATGAGATGGTCTTGAAACTAATCTACAGATCTTTGAATACATTGCAGCCTACATTGGAGGTGGTCTAATTCAGGACAGTTATTATTTTTAATTTTTTCATCCACCGTCTTCTAACTAAGCACCCTTAGGTCTGGCAGAACTGAGGACCTTACCGAGTACACTCGGGTTAAATGTTTCTGCAAACCCTCAGCAAATACTTGACAGCCAGCTACCATAGTGACATATATATGTATATATCTATATACATGTATACATGTATGTATATTCTTCTCTATCATACAAATCCTTGCAAAACACTTAGATTTCTACTCCACATGTTAATAACAAATCTAAAAAAAATTCTCTATAACATTTTCTTTTGCTTGAAATAAACTCTTTAGCATTGATGATCTCTACATAAAACCTTATGAAAAAAATGTTAGGCATGAATTGGAGACACCTGAACCAAAAAGAAGAGTGTAGAGGACAGTGTCTGTTCCCTCCTTTCAAGCCAGTAGATTTGCTCTATTTTGTTAGACTTGATTGTAATTCTCCATGTAGCAATAGAGAATTTGAATTTCATGGAAATTCCTTGTAGATCCTTATAATGGTCCTGCTGTCATCTTAATTTTTAATGATAAGCATTTTTATTTACTTTTTTGTTGTTGTTGGTTCGACTGTTTCCTTAAGTGTTTAGTGGGAAATTAGAATAGGCCGCGTAAAGTTCTTTTTAGCCTGGCCCCATGTTAGACTAAAGATTTCATTGTTCAATTCATAACGTGCTTTTTTGTTGTCATTTGTTTCTTCCCTTTTATCTTTCTGTTGGATGCCAACCCAAGATCAGAAATGTTTTACCAACATCTGTTTATTATTTTATTTAAACCCGAGGACCATAAGACTGTACACACGCACATTGTTTATAGGTTTACATATTGCCCTCAGCTGACTTCCTTACATATATTCTTGATGATCTGGCTCTAACCCACCTTTTATATTCCATTCTTTTTTTTTTTTGCCTTCAAAGCCAAACGTGTTTCTAAGTGGTACTGGTTGGATGATCGCAACAGAATTTCAAACAAGCCAGTGTTTTATTATTTATTTTCAGAACTAACAAACATGTCCCGTGGCTTAAATGAATGCTTTTACAACAAAGCCAAAAGCATGCTACCTAAATCACATCCACCACTTCCTCTGAGGCGTGTGGGGAAATTATGAAATTCTTATAGAATCATGTGGATAATTATGGAAAAGCCAGGATGTTCTTGCCCTCTACCTAATGTGGTGATAAATGAATACAGTGCCAGGTATTGTGTTTTTAACTTTTAAGTCTCTCCATAATAAGAATTTTATGGTGGTGGTCGGTTATGCTTTCAACTATAAGTAAAATGTTTCTGAAGTTGCAGAGCTGTCTACATTCCATTCCCAATCAGTGAGATTTATCTGTAAACAGACTCACCCTTCTGGTCTGTTAATTTTTTTATGAGTCTCCTGAGCTATCCTCAAACTCATGTCTTTCACCCGTGCTCGGTCAATAACAAATTTGTAGGATGAACCGTGAGGCGAGATGAGGGCTAGAATTATCATGGAAGAGAGGGTTCTCTTCTGTACTACTTGGGTCAAATTAGAAATGTAGACTTTGGCATCATCTAGTCAGGTGGGAATAGAGGTCCTAATTCAGTTAGGTGATTCTGATTAATATAATTTTTCCAAATTATTTGAATAATGAAGATGGTATAGATTTGTCTTCGTGAAAATCAATTTAGGTAACACATTAAATTAATTATTTTATTATACCCTCCATCACCACACCACTCTACGACTTAGTAGCATGGTCATCATATTAAAAAGAAAACATATTGGTATGAAACAGAAATTGTAAAGAGCTTTAAGTTGTATTTCTTACATTTGTTTTCTTTTCTTGTAGATGAATAGCAGATATTTGGGGGGAAATCACATATAGCTCAGCTTCAATAACTTTTTTCTTTAATTAGAACAAATCACTTTCCTTGGAACTTTTAATTACAAAGTTTTAGTTCCTGAACCACTAAGTTGTTATCATAGACATTTAAAATACTCCCATGGCTGTGATTTTTTTTTGGCTTTTGGAAAATGTAGACAGTCCCCGGCTGACCAAAAATTTACACTGCAAATATTTTTGCAAAATTAAGGATAGCCCTTTTGGACAGTTTGATGATCATTATTAAATCTTCCACCCATATTTAGTTTGGATTTGGATGTTGTTTATGTTTGTGGTTTTTCTTTATAAAAGTGTCTTTTACTCTCCATAAACTAAACTGTGCTGTTGGACTGTCAAATATATATATTTACTTATATATCAAGGGATCACCATGAACTTTTGTTTTATAGCATAAAGAAAGGCTCTGACCTATTTCTTTCAAGGTCATAAAGACTTTGCAAGCCATCTAGTCTCAGTGGTATGTCTGTGTTCACCCAGCTGGTAAGGAGTACAACTGGTCAATTTTGACTCAAAAACCCAGCAGAGGTAGCATAATGTAATTTAATCTAAGATTGCCAGATTTAGAAAGGAATAAAGGAAAAACAAAACCCCACTGCATCTGTAACCCAGCAATGTCCATTCCTCCAGTTAGAGGAGTCAGAAGACCATGGATTTCAGGGTCAGAAAGAACTGAATTCAAGCCTCAGTTTACTAGCGGTGTGACCTGGGGCTAATTATCAAACCTTGCTGAGACTTCACTTATTCTCTTGAAAAATGGGGTGGAAAAGTCGAATCATTGAATAATATAATCAGTGTTTGCAAAGCCCCTGGCATAAAGTGAATGTGTAATACGTGATGTCTGTTATTCCTCACATCTAAGCTTATGCTTCTAACGTTACAGGCCATCATTTGGACTTGGGTTGAAAAGTTTGATATCAGTCGCAAATTTTCACAGGAGAAACAAATGGATACAGTAACCCTCAGTTCTCAGATTAGGGTGGTTTTGCCTTTCAGGGGATGTCTGGCAATGCCTGGAGAGTTTTGGTTATCACAGCAGGGACAAGAGAGGGAGGATGCCACTGGCATCTAGTGGGTAGAATCCAGAGAGGTTGCCAGATATCCTACAATGCACAGGACGGACCTCACAACAGTGAATAATCTGGCCTCAAATATCAATAGAGGCGAGATTGAGAAATCCTGGAATACACTGAAAAACACTCCAAACTTCTTTACCTCAGTGACCTGACGACAAAAATGAATTCTCAATATCCATATGGTAAATTCAAGTAAAATTATGGTGTGCATTTAATTATATTCAGTTTAGCTTATATGACTGTCAACTTCAGAAAAAGTTTGCGGCTACATTCTTTAAATTTCATATATTTTATATCACACTAGTTAAATATAATTGTGATATATCAAAGAAATGTAAGACATAATTATAAATGCCATTATCCAAGAAATATTAAAATGTAGCTTGTAGAATGTGAGTTCTTACTGAGCTTGTCAGCTCGGGAATGTATATCTATTAGATTATATATCTATATTATATAGATTATATATTAGATTATATATCTATATATTTTATAGATATGCAGATAGACATCAGAATAGGCCAGCAGTGCTAACACAATACATTCTCAATATACCTTAAAATGGCCTAAGATATTAACTTGAGCTAGTAGCTTAAAAATTAAAACAAAACAAAAACAAAAACTTTTCAAGCCTTTGAAATTCTGCTCTTGAAGGAAATGCCTAGCAAAACTATCTTTGGCATTTTCCATATTCTTCTTGTTCAGGAAACCACTTAGAATTTACAAGGTTTATTCCACATATCTGAAACAAAATACTTTTTGTTTCATCAGATTTCTTTGAAAGATATTTGTTTTCAAGATGTTTGCCACCACTTGTGAGTAAAGTAAAATATAGAGGATTTTCATACTGGAGACATTTTGTTCTGCCGGCTCCCAATCCAGGCATTCTGAATTAGATGATTCAGGAAGAATTTTTTTTTTTAGGTTTCTTAAATGTTAAACCAGCTCAGGCCTCTTCAAAGGCTACGGAGACTGATTACAAATTTTCTGAACTTGCTGTGAATTTGAAGTGTGGAGAATCTCTCTTCATAGTACATTCTTAAAAGTTTAGAATCTTTGTCTCAAAAACAACAAAAAAAAAAAAAAAAGGAAAGAAAAATATCTTTTCCTGTTGTGAAAAGGTTTCAGATTCCAAGTCTAATATTTCTTCATTGGTAAAGTATGCTATTAATTAGAGTTAAGAAAAAATAATAAACAAATACCTCACCTTTCATCTGAGACGTCTAAGAGCATTGTATTTATTAGGGAATTTTCACAGCCTCACACCAGGAGGCCCAACCTATAGTCAGAACCTCGAGGAAAATTGTAAATGACCTTTTTTTTAGAGTGGGCAATGATTGCAAATCTGGCTGTCTATGGTAGATCATTGGTGAAACCGACCAAAATAATAGCTACCTCCCTGTAGCTACACCCTCAGCTTGGTCCCTCTTACAGTGACTCATGATTTAGCCAATGAAATAATAACACATTTGGTGGAATCAGAGATTTGAAAAGTGCTTGCCTCATGGGACCTGTGGCCACGATCATGTGACCAAACCTTGGCCATCTTGCTGGAGGATGAGACAGGTGACCCAGTGACCACATGCCCTCACCTGGCCCTATGCTAATTACAAGAGTGCTAGTGAGGCCACCCAAACCAACCAGCCCCCGCCAAACTAGCCCAGACTTGAAGAACTACTCAGCTGATCTGCAGATTAATGAAAATTAATAAATAATAAGTATTTTAAGTGGCTGTGTTTTAGGGTGGTTCGTTACAGAGCAAAAACTATTAAATTTTCCTTGGTTATTTAATCTAGAAGGTTAAAACATCAGTGTAGACACAGCTGGACTTTCTGAAATTTCCTAGACTCTAATTTAGCATTTACCAGCATGAGGTAAATGAGGGTTCCATGGAAAGAGAGCTTGTGTGGGAATGGAGATTCAGGGTCTGTCCCTTGTTCTTCCTGTAATTAGGTGTAGGACTTGGAGCTAGTTAACTTATCTGCACCTCAGTCTCTCTCACAGCATTCTCTTCCAACCTGTCAAGTGCTGTGTCCCCTGGGTTCTTTCTCCAGCCACTGTTTTTCCACTTGCACAGCTTGTTGTTGTGAGCTGGTCACAGCATGATTTCAACCATCTTCTATATACCCATCACTCCAGCATCTGTTTCTGAAGCTCAGATCTTCTTTTCCCTAACTTGCAGTCAGCGAATCTTCATTACTTGCTTAGGATCTTCCACGGGCAATTTAAACTTTAGAAGGAAAAAAAAAAGAGGGTAAAAAAGGAAGGAAGGGAGGAAGGGAGGGAGGGAGGAAGGAAAAATGAAAGGAAGGAAGGAAGAGAAAGAGAGGGAGAAAGGGAAAGAGAAACAGCTTCCCTTTTCACTCTTAATCTGATTTACTTTGTATTCTATATCTTGGCTGGTGGCAACACCAACTTCCTAGGTGATAGAAGATCAATCCCACCAGTTCTTCTCTCTTCTTTAGACCTTAAATCCAATCACTTATCAACACCTACTGATTTATCTTTTAAATATTTCTTAAATTTATACACTCCTCTCTGCCCCTTTATGACTGTCTTTCTTTACCTCTTTTCTAAAATACTGTAAAAATATTTCAGATGGCCTCCCTGCAAAACAGTCATGTTCTCTTCAAAACCATTATCAAATCAACAACCAAAGTAATCACACCAAAACATAAATATGGTGATATCACGCTTCACTCCTCCTTGCATAGGATCTTTCAGTGGTACCCTATGTCCTACAAGCCACATTCCAACTGCCTTAATGTCACAAAAATATTAAGTTGTTGATGTTATTGTTCTTGTTTTCTTTTTCTTTTCGTTCTTTCTCTCTCTCTCTCTCTCTCTCTTTCTTTCTTCCTTTCTTTCTGTCTCTCTGTCTCTCTTTCCTTTTTTATTTTAGAGGAAGAAGAAAGAATATGAGTTCAGTTTTAAATAAATTAAATTATTGATGACAGATAAATCTAAATAGAGATGTCCTTAATTTGGGATAATGGGTCCAGAGCCCAAGAGAAAGGACTAGAATAAATGTGCAAAGAACATGCTTTACCCTCCCTGGATGACTCTGGGAATTTTCACGGCCAGGGACATCAGATACCTCAGTATTTAAGGATTAGGTGCAAGATGGTACCCCACAAAGCAATGGGAATGAATAGGCAATGAGGTAAAAGAAAACAAACAAACAAAAAACCAAGAGGATGTGGTATAATAAAAAATACAGGAGAAAAGTATTTCAAAGAGAGAGTGCTTAACAAGTTTACCTGCTCCTGAAATGTCAAGAAACATGAAAATTGTGATGTGCCCTTCTGGTGGCCACATGCTGGCCCAGTTCAGGATGTTCAGAAGAGCTATCCATCTCGTGAGATTGCCCATGAGACCAAGATGGCAGAAACTGCAAATAACTGTCAGATACTTTCCTAAAATTATTTTTGATGAATAAGAGTTTTACAGTGGTAGGTTTGTGTATATTCAAATTTCACAGAAGAACTGGCCAATGGATAGGTATTGACATACTGTCAGAGAAGCAGTTAGTAAATGGAAGCATTAAGAAAATAATTAATACACATTTTCCTGCTATTAAGCAGGAATAGAGAAAGAGGGTTCTGAGCATCTTTTGGAGTCTGTGCTACTAGCTAATCAATGACTAAAACAAAGGGACACATTTAAGGCCCTGTATTTATAGGGATTTTAAAATCTTCTCATAGTTCCTGTATTATTCAGGGTTTCCTAATGAATGAGCAGATGCACACAATGGAGGTTTTGAGGAGAACTTCGTGAATGGACTATGTACAGAAGTGCAGGGAGATGAAGAAACCAATCAGTGATGTCGAGATTTCCAAGAGCTCACGACACTGGGAGATTTACCACTTCAGGGCTTCAAGGAGCAGAGGGTAGGCAAAGGGTGTGGCAGGATCTAGGGAAAGTGCTGGGAGGGAGAGGAGCACGAGCCTTCCAACAGGAATCAAAGTTTAGGCAAACGTCATCCTAGGTGCCCTTTTTCTCTTATTGGCCAACCAATTAGAAGCCAGGCGGCAAGGAAGGTGGGGTGAAGCATCCCTGGGGCACAAGCCTCCCAGGATACAAGACAGGGCAGAGAAGGAGAGAGTATGTATGGGTCTGGAGGGGCAAGTAGAGAAGGGGTGACGCATCTCTTATACCTAAAGACAATATGCACTACATCCTCTTCACTTGCCCAGCTTATAACAGCAACAGGCTCAGTGCAGAGTGAAAAGGCAGCCACCCAAAGGAACTGCAATCTGAAATTTCGGCCTCTAGTCTTAAATTCAAAGACAGAAGGGAGATAGTCCAATGCCTAAGCTTGGAGGTTGATTCGCTGGGTTGGAATTCTGTTACTGCCAGGCATAGCTGTGTTACAGGCAGGTAGTTTAACCTGAGTCTCATTTTTACCAGTTGTAAAAATGGAACAATAATAAATTCTAAAAGAGTTTTGCAAGAACGCTTGACATGTTAAAAAAATGTAAATTCTAGTTCCTTTCTTGCTAGAAATATCTCTGTCACTCACCCTTGCCCTTTAAAAATGTAACATTGCCTTTCAAAATATGTATAACTGCCTGAGTGAAAATCCCCAAATCGCAAGCTGTAAGCTACCGACATTCCAAAACTTTCACTCCCAAGGACTTGCTCTTTTTCAGTATTTCAAAGTTAGACATAAACCTTACTTTTATGTGCACTCGTGGCCTTTTGGAGGTTGGTCCCCTAATCCTTATTTTTCTTCCTCGGAGTTCCCACATGCCCACACACCAAGACGCACACGTCTTTTCTTCTATTCTTTAGGCATTAGTTTCTTATCAAATGCAGTTCAGCACCAAATCACAATTTCCAAGCAAAATGAGATCAAGAAGAGAGGGACCTTTCAAGAATCATTGGGTTGTATGCTTACAGAAATACCACCTGACATCTGATTATTCATCAAATCCATTTATTTGCATGCCGCTAGTATCTGTAGACTCTTATGATAACTGGTACTAATTCTGTCTTATGGAAGTTGTGAATTCCATAAGACCCTGTTGGCCAAAAGTGCCTGGACAGGATCTGAAAATGTGCATGTTTGATGTAGCTTGTGATGTGAGGAAACAATCTTATAGCCTTAAAATCCTTCGCGAAATTAAATATTATCTTAAGAAATCCTAATTAACGCAATCTCCGACTCCATCTTCCCTTTCTTTTCTGTGACTTCATCCTAGGCTGGCCTGCCTGTGACCTGGAGCGCATTGACTTCACATTAGAGTAAATGTGACTAAAGCCTCAAAAAAATAACCTTTTAATGATCTTTTAAACTCTGTGAAGAGAATTCATTTTGAGTGTGACATCATCCGGCGATGGTTTTAGCACACTGATTTTATTCCTTTGCTGCACTAATTTATCTTAGTTTACACTGATAGCCAGCCAGATGTTGAAATATTAAAATGGGGTTATCTCTGTACATTGTTACTCATACAAAGAGGTGGCAACCCAAGAATGCCTCAAAGTTTCTTGCACAGTTTCGAATTTATTAATCCCGTCTTTATGTTATGGTATCTTGCAAAGAGTACCAAAAGTAACAATCTGGTTGGCATAATAGCAAAGATTCTGAGGGAGAAACGTTACTTCAGAGATACCACGACAAGTGATCATTTTTAAAGTTATTAAAATAAGGCCAAAGCAGTTTTATAGTGACACATCCAGGTGGTTCTATGGACCCCAGATCTGCTCTATAATGAAGTCAATACCACATTTCACAAGACGGTACTCTGTCTTTCCCTGAAGATGAAATATGGCCAGAAAATGAAGTTGTAATAGACCAACTTCAAAATGACAAACTTAAAAGTATCAACTTTGAGGCTGTACTTTCAGCATTCCTACCATATGTGAAAGGAGGATTCTCACAGATTTACCTCACTATTAGTTAAGTGTTCAGTCCATGTTCATTGGTCAACAGCTATATTTTGGTCTTTTTCTTTTACCAAAATAAACCTAGTGGAGGTAGGTTCTTTAAACAAATGAAAATCTGGGTTTGATTTTTTATAATGGTTGAAGTATAAAATGGTGAACAGAGACAGTTGACTTTTTCAGCTATATGTTTAAATAATATTTTCTAATCGCTGGGCTGACAATGGAGGATAAATACAAAAGAATCATATTTAAATTATTCAAAAATTAAAAAGCGAGAAACTGGGTATTTCCTATAAAATAAAGTTGATTACCGTAAGATTAGAAAGTATAGGGACATTTATTCTGGCTGCACTGGCCTGTAATGTCTTGTGAGAGAGAGTGGACTTTGAGCTGTGCTTTGAGCGTGGGTAGGATATTGGTGCTCTGGGATGGGGGATGCAGTCATTCCACGTGTGCGGAAAAAGGTTAGCAAAAGTGGCAAGATGTTTGGTGAGTGGTGAGTAGTCCAGTGTGGCCAGGAAGAAGAGCTACATGACAGAGTTCTCCATCAGCTTGGGAAGTGCATACTGTGTATTCTAGTCTTGACACCACACAGATTTGTGCTTTTAAAGCATAATTCATATGGGGTATTGAATAGATGAAAGGGAAGAGACTGATTGCGTAAGACCATCAGAGGGTGACCTGATCATCCAAGCTACTGTCACCAAACTTGCTTGCTGTCATACCCAGTATCAGATTTAAAAACGTGAGCACACAGCACCCCCCCAAACAGGTATATTTACTTATTCATAACACATACATAGACCTACATATATGTAATTGCTTCAGTATATGATGTACACTGTAAAACACACATATATAGAAATAAAAAGAAAAGACGAAACACATTTTAGAGGAAGCCTTCTTGTTGTGCCCCCGAGATGATTCTGAGTATCTCCTGAGGTATGTGCACCATTCTTTGGTCACCCCTGGGTTAAGTAATAAATAACAGAAGTAATGAGGGCTATTGATGCAGAAAAGGGATTGATGCAGAAGTCATTGCCAGATTACAGTTGCCGATTAATGACATTAAATTCAGGAGTCTAAAATGGATAAATAGGTCAAGATAGCAAAACTAAATATGGGAGAGGCACCAGTGAAAAAGCAGAGTAAGAGCCTTCAGAAAGTCCCACCTTTATAAAAGCTACAAGAACATTGTCAGAATAAACATTTACAGAACTCTGGAAATTAACCAGAAGCTTGCAGCAATCTGAGCAACAGTTATTCCAAAATAGTGAGCGACTCGCAGAAAGAGCAGTGAGGCTTGTGGCCTTCGAATTCATCATTTGTTGCCAATTCAAATAACCATCCGGCGCAGGAACCCTTCTCTCACTGGATGTCCTAGTAACATATGACATCATGGATCTTCTGCTGAACTACACGTTTCCTAAATGCTACGATGCAACATTATCTCTATTTTTCTGCTTTTCTGACTGTTTCTTCTTTGTTTCTTCTTCACACCTGGAACGTTGGTATTCTTCAAGATTATGACACATAGCCTCTTCTTTTTATCACTTTATAATATCTGGTTGGCATCTCATTCAATCAGATGTGGCCTCGATTACCATCCATGTGCTGGTAACTCCCAATTCGGTATAATTAGCCCAGACGTCCCTCCTCTGTCTCAGATTCAGAACATCTTTTTGAATATCAAAGTATACATTTTAATCATCTTAACACACGTGCTTTTGGCTCCCCCGGCTCTCAGAATGCCAGCATTTCCAAAGCCACAATTCTAAGCTCCTTAGTCATTGACGGTCTTATAGCCCCTTCCACAGGGGGACTGACTCTATTTGGACTTTCTTTTTTTCCCTCCTGATCTGTTCAGACAAGTAGGTGATAAATGGGATCTGAATATTGCTTTATGTAGATTTGCTCCCCAGGCTGCTGAGATAATGATTCTCAGGTGAAATGTAACCTAGCTTTGTAGCATAGGCACGTGATTTGTTCTTCTTTCCCTACTTGGGGTTTTTGCGGTAACTTGTTTTTCTTTATATTTTTCTTTAGTCAGCTTATTTCTTCTTACCACTATAAGCAATCAGAGACTCTTGAGTTTGAGATAAGAACAGGGTTTAGTAAAGTTTACACCTTCGGAGTCAAGCAGACTAGATTTTATTCTGCACATCACCAGGGGTACGATCTTGGGTAGGTTACGAAAATCTCGTCTCTTCACCTTAGCGTGATGATAACACTGTCCATCTCGCTAGAGGGCTGTGAGTCGTTCACCCAACATGAAATCATCAGTGATAATAATAACAGTGACTGAGATTGAGGATTACTGTTGTTATCATTTAATGCCTTAAATGAGGAAACTTACCACTGGCATAACACTACTTTCGTGTGTATCAGAACATTGAAATCCAATAGGAGAGAAACAGATACACACAGATTGCTTATGTGTGTTCTTGCCTTGGCCTCCATGGTGCCAAGACCATTTCTGTAAGGGAAGCTCCAGGTTTTCAATGAAAGATTATTCACTCTGGGAGCTCAGTTCCTGCATTATTCATGCCATTCTGCATGCAGCTAGATTTATGTGTCAGGAAAAACATACACATGGAATCCGATGTACTTGCACAAGTTCCTGGATCATTTGATTTATGTTTCAGTAAATAAAGACATGTGTCTTATAGGTACTGGCTTCACTTCTCTTTAGAAATGGAAGTGCAGCGCTTCAAGTTCTTTTCTTGGCAGGCATCGGCTTCTGAAGTTTTGCAAGCAATGCGACCTCAAATCACACTCTTTCAATTTTCAACTGTGTTCATTTTACTTTTGCGTTTGCATTCATCACTTCCAGTACCGAGACAATGGAAAATCTACAGCCCTGCAACATTGGAAAAGTTCAAGAGTTCCTAGTTTAGGTACAAATTATAGAAGCTACTAAACTAGGAAATTCAAATGTCAAACCTTATGGAAGCTTCCTCAAGCTACCTAGTTGTCTGGCTACAAGTATCTTCCCAAATCACCTCAGCCTATTGTGTATTTGAATATTGCCCATAACTCTCCCCCAAGAGGGTCCTAAATCAACCCGAGTACTTTCATGTAGTTTTGCTGCATCGTATTCATTTTACATGAGCATCTCAAATAGGTGAAGGTATAGCTTGGGAGTTATTTTCTTGAACTCTAATTTGTAATCGAGTTTAAAAACAAGTCCCTGGATAATCTAAAAAAAATCATTATTGGTCTTTCTCAAAGATGTCAAGGTCATGGAAAACAAACAAACAAACAAGCAAACAAAAGACTGAGAAACTTCCAAAGAATAAGGACACATGGCAACTAAATGCTATGTGGTATCATGGATTGGCTCTTGGAACAGAAAAGAAGATAATAATGGGAACAGTGATGACATTCAGATAAAGTCTGGCATTTTGTTAATAGTGATGTACCAGTGTTGGTTTCTTAGTTTGACAAATACATGAGGGTTTTATGAGATGGTAACATTGGGGGAAATTGAAATGGATGAGAAGTGTATGGGAACTCTCTGTACTAGCTTTGCAAATTTCCTCTAAATGTAAAATTATTTCAAAATAAAAAGCTTATTAAAAAACAAACAACAATAAAATCCCTTGCAACACAAGAATACGGAAGTTTTTCTTTTATGGACAATGTTACAAAAAAGGAAAGAAGATATCTCTGAGTGATACACTAACCACTTTCTCTCCTCTTGTCTCTTGATGTCTAAATCATTATGAACCTCAGAAAAATGATTGAGCCTTGTTATGGCAATAACACTTCTTGAAAATCACCCAATGTGAATGAATTTGTTTGTTAAATGCTGCCTAGAGCTCCTTTTGCTCTTAATTTCTGTAAAGAATGTACACCACCAAAACCTGAAGACACATTTGATCAGCAGATATGGTGGCAGGTTGATTGAATCCTTACAATTTAAGTCATAATTTTAAATTCAAGACTATTCTTGAGTTAGGATTAGTGCATTCCAATATGTAAAACAGGAAGTGAACTTTTGTTTAAATGTCCCATTTTTTATAACAATAAGATGAAACAGAGGGTGATTTGGATTTCTTATTAAAAAGATTAAAAAGCACCTGTGGAATTAAACACAGCCAGGTATAGATCACTCCACCTTCTTCGACTCCCATGCAAGTTTTGTTTTAAGAGCATTTAATGTAGGGATAGCTTTCTGAAATATGATGCCATCTTTAGAATTGAAAAGTATAAAGATGCTTCTGTTTAAAATTAGGCTGATTTTTATGTTAAATGAAGTAACCCTTGACAAAACACCATTGGGTTATGCAAATCTAGCTGAGAACCTAAGCATTACTCTGGGTGGAGAATAAACAGTGAAATATATAATATTTTCTTTCACTAAATATAATACTAAAACAATCATTTTAGCAAATCAGAGGTCTCTACTAAAGGAATATAAAGGGACTATATATTTGGTCAGTAGCTGTTTATCAGATCTGCTCAATTTTTAATGAAATCCATAAAATTTGCATGTATACTTATCAAGATACATTGCAAACTGTTTCTAAAATACTAATAGGGTTATATTTTAAGATATTTTTTTAAACTTCAGTCAGTATTGAATGCCTAGCATATATTACAGAACAACTAGCAATGGTTATATGCAAACAAAACAAAAAACGAAAATAAAGTATAAGTTCAATCAGATTTGTGTGTAAAATCTGTGATAAAATACAACTGAACTTAATCAGTGTTATAGTTATATTTTTCTGCCTCATAGCTTACTGACAGGTCAAGAAGGAACTAGATTTTAAATTTTCCAAATTATATCTGAAAAGAGAAATGGAATCCTACACTTCAAGTTAGCAAATGGCATAATTTGGGTTCAGACTTTAATTGCCTTTGTTATCACAAGTATTCTTGGAAAATAACATCTGTGCACCAATTATGCAGTTTAACATAAATTTCTCCAGATTTTACAGTAAATATTTTGGAAACCAAATATCTGCACATGAAAATGATAGTTTTATTTTCATGAAACGAAAGCTTTTCCCTGTTGTTTACAACTCAGGTAATAAAATGCTAAGTCTCTCTATTGGGTCACAAACTAGAATCAATTGAAAAACATGCTTTTGTCAATGACTCCAAAATATGCTACTCTAAGCTTTATAAACTTGAGGCAACAAATTATATAATAGCTGTAGAAACATTAATACAAAGTTATTTAAAATCATCTGAATTCAGAATCACGGGCATCTTCCCAACATGGCATAAGAACATGTGAAGTGTTATGCACCTTAGTACATTTGGATTCTTGCTCTGCATTTTCCTGGACTGAGTGTGCTTAAAATGTTTGGTAGAAAATAATACACTGTTAGTTGTAACTATATGATCCTCACAACGATAATATAAAAGGGGGGATAGAGTTATTGGCCCTACTTAACAGATGTAATGGAAAGATACAGAGAGCATAAGAGACTCGTTGAAGACATGACCCTTACGTATCCTGCATCTTTCGACTATGCTATATCATGCCCATTGTTGATCTAAGTCCTAAGAGCTAAGAAAGTCTGAATAACTCAATTTCACTTTCTTTAAGTTATGATTTGAACACCAGTCTCTTCTCTAAATGTACACCTCATCTGAATTATATCTGGCTAACTGGGGATTGTAAAGTGTTGAACATCATTACATAAATGTTTGCTAAAATATGCATGGTGTGTGAAGTGAAATGTCACAGAATTGATTTTCAAGCCAATTACACCATTCTGTGTAAATTGTATTGCTTCGGTTATATAATCCATGATTTTATTTTATTTTTGATTTATTTTTTTAGATTACTAAATAATTTTTATTGTCCCTTAAGCAGGCAAGCACTTTGATAATCCCATGATTTTTAATAAATGAGTGTTCCATGAAAACATACAGGATTAACTTTCACTTATTTTCCAATTTACTTCCTAAAACTCATTGGATTCAATCTTCAAGCATAACTGTACAACACAGACCAACCAAAAGAAGCTGGAAAAGGACCTAATGAACTTTCTTTTGGAGACTTAAATCATAGGAGAAGACTCTGCTCAAAATCCAGTCTTTTTATTTCTCCCATAAAGCAAACAACTACCTCCTACCAGGAACTCATTTCAATTCTACAGCAGATGTTCATTTTCATTTTACCTGGAGAGAAGGACAGCAGTTCCTAATACCTCTCATATTTAGTGGGACACAAGTACCTCCTCACAATGTGGAAGTTTTGCTATTGACGTAAGTGAAATTACATCCTCCACCTTTTCCTGTGTCACCTCCTATTTTAGCTATTAACATTCTCTGTTCATGGGTGGCATGTAATCCACCAGTGTACTCTTGAATCTTTCGTCTGTTTAATAGGCTTCAAAGGATTTTGTTCTTTCCTCAGAGTCCTTCCTTGGAAGTAAACTGGCTCTCCTGAAGCCGCCCTATTGAGAATCTCTTTTCTGACGGGGTTGCCCTCCATCAGGCAATGCTGTCTGTGGCACTTTCGGAACTTCTGACAAATCCCTTCTGCTCTGACTCTATGAAATGCCAAAGGTACCTAATGCTCAGACATGAGGCATTTAGAATCTGTTTTATTCCACTGAATCCACTTTCTTCAGATGTTAGGAGTTCCTTCCTTCACTGTAATTAGATGGTTTCCAACAGTGGTATGAAGAATGTTCCATATGTATTTTTCATCTACTTAGAATTGGCAATGGAGTGGCAGGAAGTTCTCCTGTAGGGCTCTCAGGAGGTTAGCATACACTTATTAAAATGGGAGCTGCTTTATAAAACTCAGGGATATACTTTATGCTCTAAAATATAGGAGGAGAATGTTTGGTTCCTGATAATAAAGGTAATTAAAATCATTGATGATGGCTGATACAATAGGTAGTTTGTAGTGCAGGAAAAAATGCTTCTGTTTAGGAAGTGTTATGTATAACTTCAAATGAAGGAAAGGAATTCATCATGACTAATGTTATTCTGTGAGTGCAGACACCTTAAAAATTAAATAATAAATGTGAATAGGTGGGTTATGTATTTTTTCCTGAATAGATAAGATTATTTATTGGTTCATAAAACAAACATTCATGGGCTGCCTAATCATATGCCATATATTGCACTAGCCAACGTGGGATTAAAAAAACATAGAATAATACATTAGTTTTGCTCTTACAGAAACCAGTAAGGAAGACAAAGATTCAAAACAACGTTATTTTAAATGCACAAAGTAGAATGGGAAGATGCGGACGAAATATTAGAAAAACCATTAGGAAAGACAAAAGGATCCCAGGTTCTTACGGGAGATGTCTCCTGCACTAATTGAAAAAAGTGTAAGAATTAGCCAGACGACAGGACAAAGGCATTCCAGGAAGAAACATCAGGAAAGAAATCAAAACACAGACATGAACACTTGCATACTGCGTATAAAGAGAGAAAGAAAATGTCTTTCTGGAGGATAAATCTGAGGCAGGAATTGGTGGGGAACGAGAGCTGAGGAGAAGCCAGTGGTTTTTTCCATGTTATGGAAACTATTTGATGGGAAGCTATTGCTGCATTTTAGGTGGTAAATTGTCATTTTAATTAGCTCACCCATGGAGAATCAGTTTAAAGGGGGCAAAGACTGTTGAGTGTGGGAGAGGCAAGTGGGGAGGCTATTGCTACCCACGAGGCCAAGAAATGCAGGACAGAACTAGGGACATAAGAGGCGTGAACGATTTCCACTTGCAGACCACAGTTAGGGTTGCACAGTGGATGTTTGCTGCTAAGGATCTGTCGATTAAAACAAATTAGCCCCTATCTTCATTTATGCAGGGCTATCCAAGCCCCAAGGGCAAGTCTCTAGTCCTTGAGATCGACCCACCACCAGATGGAAATCCTTCACACCTCACATTCCTCCCTAATTCTTAGAATTAATTTTTATTCTGCCATTTTGATGGTAATCTTATTAGAAACAGAAATAATTTCCTTTCCTAGGGTTGCCTAAAAAACGTCACTGAAATAATTCTAGTCACAAATAGCCTCAAGCCACACACTCCATTTCATTTTAAATACAAAGAATTCCCGTGTGTGTGTGTGTGTGTGTGTGTGTGTGTGTGTCTGTGTGTGTGTGTGTGTGTGTGTGTGTGTGGTGTATTTGAAGAGAGGGAAAACAGACTTAGGTGGAGCTGAAGCTCTTCATATATATCACTAATTCAGAATACACGCCTCTTTCTGACACACATTAAACCTGAGAGGTCTAGAATTATACATCTGTGATGATACCTGTAGTTTCCTCTCTCATTCATCTTTCAGATATTGGTTTCCTTTTATTCAATAGATTCTGACCTTCACTGGTTTCCCCCTCCGCACACTGTCTTTCCGGGAGATCTTTTCCATTTCTATGTACAGGTTGACTTCCATATCTATAGCCCTACTTTGTTATTGACTTGCATGTTTTAATTGCCTGTCAAACATCTGTGCTTGGTTCCCATGAAGAATCGAAGCATAGAATTTCTAAAATTAAACTAATCCTTTTTGCAAATCCCTCATCTTCTCCACCCAAAGCAGGATTCCCACTCACATTTGTTGGTCCTTCTCTGTAAATGGGTCCATAATCTGTCCTTTCTGGTCTTACTGCCTTTCAAAGTAACACCTTTCAGTTGTTGCCCAATGCCCTGAGAAAAAAAATCTTAATTTCCTATAATGGCACAGGTCTCATCACAAATTTATCCTGAGTGTTTCTCCAGCCTTATTGCTTTACTCTTTTCTGCTCCCTTTCCTGCTGTTGTTCAGTATTAACTTTGCCAAAGGTGGTTTTACCCAGAAGCTGAAGAAGCTTGGGTTCAGGTCCTCTCATTGACACAGGGCTTTCCCTGGTCATGTGCTTTTGTACAATTTTCAGAAGTAACTTATTTTAACTGCACTTGCTTATGACAGTGATCACCCTTCTCTCCAATATCCCTTCTGTCACAGCCTCTGTTCCCCTGATGAGTGGCACAGAATGATCAAGGGCATTTGGGGGATCTGGATAAGGAGAAGGGGAATTTGAGGTGAATATGCACTAAGTTTTAGCTTACTGGATATATCTGTAGAGTGTAAGCCACTTTCTAGGTGCCAGGGTATGGGAATGGCTCCAACAGGGTGTCTGCCACTCACTGTGCAAAGTCATCAGGGGTCACAACAAAGAAGCATGAGACCAGAGGTTAGATGAAGACATGAATGAGCGCTATGGTGCCCAGAAATGGGAGAATTGTTGGTAGCAGAGGGTAAATAATATTTCTTCTTTCCACAGAAACTATATGTGGAAAATTCTTTCATACTTCACAGCCCTTCTATGAAAAATAAAACTTGATAGATGACTTCCACAATTTGACATCATTCTGAAACATGACAGGATGTCAACAATACATTGTGAGGTGTGAAGAAAATTTTATAACCTATCTGAAAAAAAATCAGCCACAGTAGAGGAACGACTGAATTATATTTTTATTCTTCTTACAGGAAATATTTTTTTAAAAACTTGTATTATGAATAAGCTATCAAAAAATAGGTAGCCAAAAATAGGTAGGTGAGTGAAAGGTATTATAGAAGTATATTTATGTTAAATATTTTTTGGGGGGGGTTGTAATATTTATGATCCTTTTACAATTTGTAATTGGTGGTTTCTTTCTCCAAACTATATGTTAATATCCACACCCCCCTTGGCATGTTAGAATGACATGTGCTCTCCCAACATGGACTCAATTTCCACCAAGTAGCTATTTGAAAACAGTAATCAGTGATTTGCTCCATAAAATGTGGACTAAAAGATAGTTCTAGGAAGGAATGAGATTTTCCTCTCTATATTCCAAAGGATGGTGTGAAATGACCTACTTTTTTACATACTGCTTTAACTTTTGGACTGTACATCAAAAAATAACAAAGAAGGTATTCATTGAAAATCTTGTAAAAAGGAATGTAATAAATTTCAAACCCAAATAATGGTGGGGCTATGAGAGATCTAGTCATATCCCCTGCTACTAAGAACATCTGTAAGGATTCCAATATTAAGTCTAGTGGGCAAAAAAGAAGAAATCCAAGTATCTGACGAAGGCAAAAGAGCAAATAGAAACATAGATTGGAACAGTGATACAATTATTTGGAAAGATACTCTTTTCTACCATAAAAAATGAATGAGAATTATACATATGCCATCTCTTCTATGTGTATGCACATAGATGCATATATGTACACACACACACACACACACACACACACACACACAGATTCCTCCTTCCTCCAGTAACGTGATATAAAAATTATTCTTAACAAAAACCCATTCTTGCTGTGTGAATACCAGTTTTCTTAGTTATTTTTAAAATGTTTTAAATTCTTTGTGTAATAGTTTATTATCGGACTCCGTTTTTCCCATTTGGTCATTAAAATGATCTACTTTACAATGGTATAGTATTTTGCAGGTATCATTTTTCTTCTTCTTCTCCTGTTCCTTTTTCTGCTTCATCTTCTAAGCTCCATAATAACCTCTGTTCACAGTTGTGGCTTTCAGAGAGAGCCAAAATGGATGGCAAAGAAAAACATCATCAATTCATTATGAAATTCTACCCTGTGCATTTTTTACGTATTCTCCAGCCTGCAAAGAGTGTATGAATGGGGATTTCTAATTTTGTTCTTAAGAAGGATGTAGTGTTGAGCTGTTGAATTTCTGGGCTTCTCATACATTTTCAAGCCTGACACTATCCAGTTTGTGTGTTGAAAGACACCTTTTAATCCAGTACGTCAACTAATATTGTGAAAAAACAGTTGACCATTTTATTCCCTGTCTTTACGGAGTACATCGATTTCCCAGATCCTCTGGTCAAACTGGACCTTTACTTACGGTCCCACTACTGATTGTCTAGGCAGTTCAGTAAGAATCATTGCCTTACTTCAGCAAATGCTAATCTTTTCAAGTCATAGATACGTATTTCTTCAAGTTAAATGTATTTATTGACTTTGTTCATGTGTTTGGCAATGTGCTGCTAAGTGCCTGTCTTAGCCTGGCCAGGCTGCTGTAACAAAAAAAAATACCATAAAACAGTGGCTTACATAAAAATTAAAATTTATTTCTCATAATTCTGGGAAGTCCAAGACCATGGTATTGGCAGACTCGGTGTCTGGTGAGAGCCCACTTCCTCACTGATGGCCGTCTTCCCACTGTAACCTCACGTGGCTGAAAAGGCAAGGCATCTCCCCGGGGTCTCTTTTATACAGGCACGAATCCCTGTGCCCTCATGATCTAATCACCCTCAGAAGGCCCTACCTCCAAGTACCATCTCATTGGGGATGAGGTTTCAATATATACATTTTGGCGGGGGGAGCAAAGCTTCAGTGCATAGCAGTATTTTCACACATCATGTCATTGAATATGTTTAACACTCTGTGAGCAAGTGTTGTTGCCCGTTTGCATGTAACTAATAG
This sequence comes from Aethalodelphis obliquidens, assembly GCF_003676395.1. Classification (NCBI taxonomy): domain Eukaryota; kingdom Metazoa; phylum Chordata; class Mammalia; order Artiodactyla; family Delphinidae; genus Aethalodelphis; species Aethalodelphis obliquidens. The sequence goes on from NW_020837988.1 coordinate 3,417,668, forward strand.
AGGGTCCAGGGAAATTAAACAAATCAAACGTGCAGATCTAGCCCAGGGCAGCAGGAGTTTCCACTGCCAGTGCAAGTGATGTAATGGCAAAGAACATGGACTTTGAAATCACTTCTAGCTTGTCCAGTCCCTCTAACTGCAGGCTTTGGAGTCCACAGCATGTTACTTCACTCCACTAAACCTCGATCTTCTTACCTATCAAATGTATTCATATTAAGTACCACAGAGGATATTTGTTGATGACTGGATGAAATAAGGTATGGAAAGAACTCATTTGCCTACGCAAATAAGGCAGCAGTAGCAGCTAGCAGCAGCATCTAATTCCTGAACCCAAATCTAGTGCTTTTGGCTAAATTATAGATGCTCTTCATTAAAATCTGCCTGTGTAGATGAAGGAAAACAAAACAACAGAAAAAAATTTATGAAATATGTGATGTTTCTCTTCCAAGTCCAAGACTCATATAATTATATACACCAGCAGGCACCTGGCATGATATATAATGTACCTGCCATGTCAACTTTTAAGGGAACCAAGTCTGCACTTCACTTTCATGACAAGACCCCCAAATGTATATCACACCAAGTGCATCTCATCAAGAAAAGTTTTCAAATGCAATCATCAAGGAGCATAATCTATATATGAGCAAGTGGGAAAGCTAGAGAATTTTTGTTTTTAATTACAGATGTCTCTATAGCCAACTGTGCTGCCCTCCTTAAATGGAAAAAGGGGCTTAATGGAAAACCCTCTTCTATATTTTAAAAATCAAATTTGTGAAGATTTTATTAAGGAAAACCAAAACAACTTTCCGTTTCTGGTTTTAAACCCGGAGCCAAATATCCCACACTAACAAGTTAGGGATGGGCTAGGGAGGGAGGCGACCCGACGGGGCTTTAGAAAATGATGTTCTTGATCAAAAGACAGGCTTCACCTGGCTATTTAGGTTAAACTGCCGTGGGTCTCCGATGTGACCTCATGGGACACAGCCCATTAAGCGCTTCTATGAAAACATAAGAAAATCATTTTATCCCAAGCAGTAGCCACTTCACATTTTTATCGTGAGTTAACCACGGTTCTCAATGTTCCATTAGTGCAGGGGAAGGTTCAAATTCAGAAACGCGTACACGCACGCTCTAGATGAAGGCCTCCGTCCTGTCTGGTTTCTCATTCTGGGCCAAAGTTCAGACGACTGTGTATTTTATAAACACTCACTCTCGATGCTTCTCCAGTTCGCATCTACATCCCTGCTGGTGAAATGGGTGCTATTCTCTGGAACATCCAGGCTCGTTTTCTAATCATCAAAAGCAGTTGACTGAAGTTAAACCTCTTTTCTATTTCAGTCATTAGACTTCTGCCTGGCCCATGCTCTAGGACAGAAACAGGATTTAGAAAAGACTGGCTGTTACTGTTACAGCCCATGCCAGCTACATACAGATTCTGTCTGGTTTAGATAAGTTACAGATACTCTTGGGCCATATCTAGGTTACCAACATTATTTCCATGTTTCATTCTCTCTGAAGAGATGAATGCTGTGACCTACCAATCAAACTGAGAAATGATGTATTTATTGAAGACGCTGATTTTCACCGTGGAATATTAGTAAACCTTAACTATCTCAAACTAATGGAAATTTCTCTGGCATCCAATACAACAAAAAAATCTAGAGAGGATGTAAAGAAACCAACACTGAGCCTGGATTTATACTTAGAGACAAACCACATAAGGTAGGAACAGAGTAACCATCCAAAATGTAGATTTATATCTACCCTAATAAGCAAGGCAAAAGTCTGAAGGATACAACCGTAATACATGATACTTCAAATGATTTCACATTTAAAACTGAAAACCTATAGATGCTTCAAAAGATGCAATGCTTCTTCTAAGGAACAGCAGTCTGAATTCCTTCCCCAGCAAAGGAAAACATAATAGCTGGAAACTAAGATGCTTTATATAAAAGCTGATGTCATTTTCACTTTTTTTTTTTTTAAAGTTGTTAAATGATATTGACTTTTCCATTCAACAAGAGGAGCCTCAGAACAAGTTTTAATGCCGTGAGGATGTGGTCAAATTCTTGAATGCTTTATAGTGTAAAATCGCACTTTAGGGAGATGCAAGTCCTAAACTGTATGATGGATATAAATGAAGGACCAGTGCGTTTCACAGCACACCTCTTACTGTCCTCTAGAGATGTTCACTTCCTTCATTTCATTTGCATTTTTAGTTCAGGTTATTGACATCATTCCCACAGATGACTGCCTCCTGGCTGGGACCCCAGCCTCTAGTAGCACCCCTGAAGAAACCTTCAGGCACGTTTCCACCACCAATATCTTTAACCAACTCAAATGTGAACATGTCTGCAATCAGCTGAACACTCTTAAATAGATGAGTTGAAGTATGCTTCATTCTGCTTTGATCTGAGTCTCTACACGTCTGACTAGCACTGAAGTTGTGGGTCCATTTCTTCAGGGTCTAATTTCTTGTGCTCAATTTGCTGATGTTGAAATGTCTCGTATTCTACTGGGCACAAATATTCCAAACATTACTCACAGAAATTAAAGGAAAGTAGACCACATTGGAATGGAATTATTCGTTCAGTTCAATGCAGTCTAACATGGCTAATTCCATGCGGGAGTCTTAAGTTTAAATAAACTTTCCACAGCAATCTATTTTCTGAAGACTTTTGCTTTGTTTAAATTCTTTTATAGAAGGACATTTTCCTCCATATGTTTATTCTCACAGACAAATACAGGAAAAAGCCCACTTGCTCTTGTTGACCTTTCTGCTTAGCAACTATGACTTTTCTTAGCTCAAAGGTAATTCTTTATTCAAGAGGGCCTTATTTAGAACACATGATAGGCATTCAGCGTTTTCCAGTAGCCTCTGAACACCACAGAGTATTTATTTACATTGTATAAAATTAGAGGAAATGAAGGGGTTATGCATTTGAACTAGAAGCAACGGCCTAATTCTCTTTATGGAGAGATTTCAGTCAATGTCACTTTTGGGGGGAAAAAAAAAAGAACTCAGATTACAGACATTTTAAACAATATAGATTTTTGTTACCTAACAATGAAATGTATCATGTCATTTTCCAAATAAGACCCAGGGTATGAATTAAGGGCTCTTTCTAGTGTATGCATTGTCTAGGAGTACTTTTTGATTCCTGTCTTAGCAAACTAAGACATATGGAGTCATCTTTGCTTAACTAGCCCAAATGAAAACTACTTTAGGGGAAAATATTATTTAAAAAGGACTTATAAGATATCTAACTTTACATGAGTTCATGTATTTGCACATAGATCATTAATTTAAAAAATCAGTTAATGAACAACTGGTATCTGATACAAGTGGAATTTGACCAGAATGGTTTTGATTAACACAGGTTACAACTCTTATCCTTTCCATTGCTTAAAAAGTGTGAAGCTTATTCATTTAGCTTGAGTTTAATTATACTTGAGAGCAAATTTACTAGAACAAAACTTAAGGTCAGGAAAAAATGCTGTAAACATGCACTCTTCATATTTCTAAATGCAGCATGAAAAAGTGATATTTGAACTCAGGGGCAAAAATACTTCACGGTGCCTATTTGTGACAGGTCCGTTAAGTAAAAAAAAAAAAGTGATAAATACAAAACAAGGATATAAAAGCAATTCTAGAAATAAAAGCTAAATAATTTATATGTGCTGCAGATATCGAAATGGTTGAATATAGCTCCATCCTGAGAAGATTTTAGGAAGAAAAAAATGTAGCCTATTATATTCACATGGACTGAAAATAGGCTTGAGAGATCCATGATAATGAACATGCCCATTTAACATGGTCAGTTTCAAAAGTAACTGCTTAACATCTCCAAATCCTTATTATGTAAACTCTTCTCAGGAGACATTTTATATATAATTTTGTACAAGTCTTTATTAAAGATAGTCTATTAAGCTGAAAGAAGAACTGCTGTAAGAATAAATTACATTGAAACACTGTCATGTTCAACTGTATACATTCCACAAACTTAAAATCCAGAGAAACAGTTTTGCCGATATAACTGAGTAAAGATTCCTAGTATAATAAATATTTTAAAATATTTTTAGTATTTTTTTTTTCTTTGGCTGTGCCCTGCCTCATGTGGGATCTTAGTTCCCCGGCCAGGGATTGAACCTGTGCCCCCTGCAGTGGAAGTGGAGCCCTAGTCACGGGACCACCAAGGAATTCCCCTAAAAATATTTTAAAATGTAAGAGTGGGTTGTATAGTAAAATATGATTTTGAAATACTCCAGTGAGTTCTGTACTCTTTACAAGAACGCCTACTGAATATAAAATGCAAATACACACATATATTTAACAGAAGTTACACATAGCGATTAATTTGTGTGTTGAACAACATTTATTTTTTTTAATGTATGCATTCACATATTTGTATAGGTACGTAATAATATGTGTGTATATATATGTGTGTGTGTAGATAGATATAGAATTAAGAGTGTTTATCTCTAGATAGCATGCTTATAGGATATACTTCTTTTCACTTTCAATTTTCTGTTTTCTAAATGTTCCCTCACATAGACATATTAACATTACACTTGGAAGCAGGTTTATGTAACCACGGAAACAGATGGCTTTGTGTATACCCTTTATCGCATCAAACAGGAGGCTTTTATGTTACCTCACAATGGATGAGGCTTGGTTATAGCTGGACTACCCAGTGGCCCCATTGTAATATACATTTTCCTGTTCATAATTATTATTCAATGTCTTAAATCATTTATTGTAAAAATATGTGGAGTCAATTTTGCAGGGTATGCGAATTCTTGGTTGGGTTATTTGGGGTTGGTAATCATTTTTGCTTCATTAATATCATTTCACTCATGTCCTCCTGTACCATGAGAAAATCGATCTATACTTTTATCCCTTGTAACCTGAAGAATGAGTTCTGCCCGTCACAATCTACTTTCATGAACCACCTGAGATGATAATCATCCTTGACTCTAACATGATTATCCTTTCCTGTCTTTCACGCTACCTTTCTCCATACTTCCCCATCCACCTCACCAAAAGAAGAGGGGAGCTTACAGTTAGTTCATCTGCTTATCAGTTGAAATCATGGAAAGAAAAATATGGCGCACGCACAACACCTATTTACAATGGTGTGGGCAGGGTGTAAAGAAGGAAAATGTAGTACCCAGTACCCAGATGATGGTTTGGTAACCATCCCTAGACCTGAAGAGCAAGAGAGAGAGAGAGATCAAGCCATGAGCTGTGACAACAGGGCCACCTGATAGGCTCTGCGACCCTTAGTGGAAGGCTTCAGCCAGCATGTGTTAACTCCACTAGCAGGGAACCGGAGGGATGGATAGCTGGATGAACCCTCCTCTCTCCGTCTAGCATCCTGCTACTCTTCCCCATTGGCTAACCCTTACAGGAATCCAAAAGGGAGCCAAGTGCTATAGTCCCTACTGGCCACACCCCCGGGCACAGAGGCAGCATGGGGACAAGTAGATAGAGGAGCTTCCGGGCCAAATGGGAGGCACCCAGCCTCCTCTCCTTTGAGATTTGACTTTTGTCCAATAAGCACCCCAAATGAGAGCTATTAAACTTTCGTGAACTTCAGGCCATTTTGAGAGCTTGATGAAATCTAGAATAATCTCTCAACCCAGAAAAATACACACACGCACACATACAGTGGGGCACGACACACTTTTAGGGAGCCTTATGTAACTCCTTGAGATTATCCAAATACCAACATCAAGAATTTCTGCCATAATATTAATAAAGTTTAGGGATAGTGTTTGCTCACACCAAACTCTTAAGTCTCCTTGCTTTGGTGATGTACATAATACCAAAATAAAGACAGTTTTATCCAAATTTGTGGTCTATGGACTAATCAATTATCTAGAAAAAGCACAGCATGTCAAGAGGATACTCTTGTCAAGAAATTCACATTTGGCAATCACATCAATAAGGAAACGATTTGCAAGTATTTATTTTAAAATACATTTACAGGATTTAAGAATTTTAAGTGAGGGTGTACATTCAAATAAGAGTATTAAATGGCTTATGTGGAAACTCTTCTAATTTACTGTCACTACAAGCCAAAGATATACTCATGTTCAAGGTCATTTGTTGTACAACTGACACTTGACTAAGAAATCCTCCAGAAAATAATTCGGAGGTGGGCTGAATTAATTTTATATATATATATATATATATATATATATATATATATATATATATATATATATATATATATGGCAAAATCTTCCAAGTTTTGAAAAACTGTTGAAGTATTTTTAGGTTGTAAAGAAAACACTTGTGCCTCTGATGGAAACCCAATGGATGGTGCTTCTTCAAAGGATATAGGGGTTGTGATCAGAAACCCTAAGTAAAAGGCTGACATCTGTGTAGTGATATAATGTCAAATTGAGGCAGGAATGGGTCTGTTGATATTAGCCTAGCTAATCATTTTGCTAATTGGACAGCCTTTTGGGCCACAGTGCAAAGTCCTATCAGTTTTCACTTTAACTACTCACACAGATGATGTTTGACTCAAATGTATTACTTTATATCAACACACTGAAAGGCTGTAAAAATAATACCACATGTGCTGCTGCTTCTTTTTAATAAGTGTCTTCCTCAATTTTCGCTGTTATAATAGAGATTTTCACACGAAAAAATTAAAGGTTATTTAAAGGATATCAGTTGAAAAATGCACCCATAAGATTCTGGAAATAAATGCAGCTACCAGCGCAATTCTTAGTATCATTAGTCTGTCACTTGTCTTTACTTTAAGAAACTCCATTCAAATGGACCTACCTTTGATTTCCCGTTTAAGTGGCCTTTCTGTCTACTTCCTTCATACAAATAATGTGGTTTCATCTCCAAAATCAATTCATATTTTTAAATAAATTTATTCCATTTCTTCCTTTTGAGATATTTTTAATTAGATGCTTGTGGATATTTTCATGTAGCAGATGAAAAGCAAGATTATTCTGACTCTGCCAGACCAAATGCGTAGACAGTGTGAAGTCAGAGAGACTGCGTACATTTTTGTGTGTGTGTGTGCTGTACGTGGGCCTCTCACTGTTCCTCTCCCGCTGCGGAGCACAGGCTCCAGACGCGCAGGCTCAGCGGCCATGGCTCACGGGCCCAGCCGCTCCGCGGCACGTGGGATCTTCCCAGTGTCCGTGTCCCCTGCATCGGCAGGCAGACTCTCAACCACTGCGCCACCAGGGAAGCCCGAGACTGCATACATTTTAAGAAGCAGAACCACTTACTGGCTGATGGTTTCAATCCATTTCTTCCTTGTATTAGTGATTTTCACCTTCAAAGTTAAGGAAAAAAGGATTGCAAAGTTGCCATTGTAGAGGTGGTCAGTAATTAAAGCTAGTATAGTGTCTGCCAGCTACAGAGGATGCCACCCAAAGCAAGGAATTTTGTAGTAGATTTAAAGAAGATGATCAGAATTACTGTACATACTTCAGATCAACTGAATTATTGTGGCAACAAAACAAGTGGGTGTTTTCCTTAAGAAGTCTTAAAACTGGGAATAAGTTTTTATTAATGTCCACAAGATTATCAAAAAGAGTTAGGCCCCAAACATGAGTTGTTTGGTGAGTTATTGCATTTTCTGGCTATAGGTAACTTACTATATCTTGCGAACAAAACAACCCTTTAGAGAACTTTTTAATAAGGATTATTTAGGACATTTTGTCATTTAGGTGATTGGGATATCTATCAGGTTGCTTTATAATAAGCTTTAAACTATGGTCACAATTCTTGCCATGTCAATCTGTTAGGTAGGAACCAGGAAACTGGGTCTGTTTACACTCCATCTTCTTTGTTTCTCCTGCTTAATATCTGCTCGACGTTCAAACGGACAGTGAAATAAATAGTGGAAAGAGAATCTTGCCACAGCCAGACAGCTTGGCACTGAGGGAAAAAGTTTATCCAAGTGGAAAAGTACATAATCCTAAAGAATGATTGATTTTGAATATGTACATTGGATTGAAGAGAATACGAAAACAAATTGTGCCACTTATTTCTTTCATAAGTAAGAAAATGGAAATATATATACATACTCCTATTATGTCTCTATATATGTCCTTAATTGCTCTGCCATCTCATCTTTATGCCTCTGCTTCCGCTGCTTCCTCTGCCTGCAGTTTCCTCCTACTTCCCCATTCACTCCATTCTCAGCAAGCCTACCTGTGTGATGCTATGTTCTCTCTCCAGGGCTCAGTTCTGTTTCCTCCAATGAGACCCATTTCCTGCATCCTTCCCACCTCCTGACACTCAGGCTGTTAGAAGTTCCTTCTCTTAACTTCAGGAGGCTCATCTGCTTTGTACAGTCTTACACACTCGTCTCTTACGCAGAGCATGTATCGCCTTGCCTTCTAATGGCTAACTTTTTTCTCCTCTTGTAAAATTCTTGAGAACATTTTTTATCTTAGAATCACTTTTACCCAGTATAGTACCTGCCTTCCATGTAGTAGGTCATAAATAAATGATCAGTGCATCGAATTGGAACCCCATTTTGGGGACAGTTTTTCAAAATTTAAACTTGAGTTTATGACGATAATAATTCACTTTCCTTCCTTATCTTGGCTAGGTTAACTGATGGATACGCTTCATATAATTGCCGTTGAAGTATACAGATGGGAAACCAATATTTTCTTCTCAGTGCTTCAGATATCATATGTTATCATTGCGGTCACTTGTTCAGTCAATAACTCAAAGGATTCATCTTTGCAGTGAAGAAATAAAAAGATCAAACCAAGTTTTATAGTCTATTGACCTCAACAGCTTTCCATGGTGAAAATAACACATATTTATTTTCAAGTCTTTAAGGGCTGAAACGACTTTCTTCATTTCTGATTCTTAGTGCTAGCACACTGGTGGGTGTTATTTAAAGTTTCATTGAATTAATGAGCAAGTAGTATGACTTTTCAAAATTGCCGTGGCTGCTAGGTGATCTATTTCATAAATTGAAGGAGATTTTTTTGCCTTTTTGAGATAATGTGGTCTGTCTTGTTTAGCTATGTAATAAACTAGCACCCAAGAATAGATTTGCCTGTGTGGGGGGGTGTCTCAGTTTGTCTTTAATTAAAATAGAAAATATCATTACAATCAAAATATGTTAAATAGTAAGTAGAGCCGTGATCAACCATATTTGATGACCCATCACTCTGGCCTTCAAGACCCGGTACAAAACACTAGAATTCACTGATTAATACCTTTTCCATTACCCATTATGGTCCAGCCACCTTGGCCATTTTGTATTGTTTCTTTAGCATGCTTGTTTCTGCCCTCGAGCATTTGTTCTTATTTTTGCCCTCAAATCTGCTCAAAGCTGACTTTTTGTCATTCAGATCTCAGTGCAAATCGCTCTTCAAAGTACCTTCCTTAGAGACAAACCTAAGTAGCCTCCTTCAGCCTTTCCCTATCACATCACTGTCTTACTTGCTTTGTGGCATTTACCACCATACAAAATCATCTAGTTTGTTCTCAGTTTCTGGTCCAATGGAATATTTAGAGATTAGAAGCTCCACGAGAAGAGGGTCCTTATTGTTTGTAGCTGCCGTTTCCTTACTGCCTAAAACAGTGTTACTTACTGAAGAAAATGGATTTCTAAATAAATATCAGTTCTTTCTTTTTGTCTTTGTGTGTAAAATGTAAGTGACTGCTGAGAGCAGATGTGGTGTACTTAGATATAAGCATATCTATAGTCTATGCAATAAGTATATCACATGGTATAAGATTTTGTTCCAAGCCCTACAGCAAAAATCAGTAGCACATCATCAATGACTCCAGTTAAATATAAGTTGCAAAAGAAGAAAAATTTGTTTTCAGCACCTAATTCAAATTTGGGGGAAAATAAAGCACCGTACTGTGAATATATATTATCATTTGGTGCAAACTGATCTGATGTGGATTTGAGGTGTTTGGAACTGAAGAGAAGGGTCTGTAAAGATCATATATTATTGTAGCCTTCAGTGCTTCCTTAAAATCGAAAGTGTGTTCTCTGTGATCCTCCTTTGGGAATGGAGACTTATTCAGAGGGGGCGTTTGCCTGCCTTTGATTGTTCAGCTGTATATCAACTGGTGTGGGTTCAGCAGAGGTCTCTGCCATTTCGCATTCAATCCTCCAGAAAATCACGACCCAAATATCCTACAACAGGGATCAGGCTTCGGTTTAAGTGCTGCTTGCCTCACATACTTGTGTTCTAGTCATTTAGAAAAGTGTGATTAAAAACCATTATGTGCCCTAACAGATGTGACCTTAAAGAGGTTTAAAAAAAAAAAAAAAAAAAGGTGCAAAGCAATAGTGGTTAGACTAACACCAGGAAAGTATTATAGGAGCTGAACCACACTGAATACTTCTCATTGATTACTACCTTCTGTTTCAAGAAAAATACCATGATGTTTAAGAATGAGCTGCAGCGTTTCTAAATCAGCTCCTTTCCCCCCATCTCCCTGCTCTCCTGGTTCTAATGAAGAAGAAATTAAATGTAGATGGTTTCTGAATTTTAAATACTCTTCACCGAAGAGGATTATTGGATTGTTACCATCTTCATTTCCTCTACTCTCTGATAATTTAATCCATGTGCCAGGAAAATACAAAACAAACAAAATAAAACCATGGAAACCATTTAGAAAATGAGATCCCCTTGTTTGAAAATATTTCTATATAAATATTAAAGCATGCTTAGCAATCTTGGGGAAATAAGTTAGCTAGTTTTTATTAAGCGTAGTGCCCCTGTTAGCTGACAGGGTCTTGCTAATTCCCCTGAGTGTTCACAAAAGCATCTCAAAGTTTTTGTCTTTAATATAATTCACTATGCCTTGTTCACAAATATGCTGCTTCTGAGCTACCAGTGGTAGAACATGCGACATAAGTTGTCCATACAATGGGAGAGCTTTTGAAAGTAATAATCTCTATTTTGTAAAGACTGATCGATTATTCTGCTCTTCTCTTTGTGCCTATTTGCTTGACTAAAATATAACCAATGATAAATTTATAACCAATGATATAAATTTATAAGAAATCTCCCAAGCAAAATAGAGTCTGTCAGCATTGGAACTGGACTACTGAACTTGTATTCAGTAATATTAGGCACAAAGTATATTTGCCCAAAACGTCTACTAGCAATACACATGTGTTTCACCAGTATTCACAGGAAAATTAGATTATGAGCCCCCCAAAAATATTTATTACAATTATGAGCTGAATACAATATTTTTAACTTCAATTTTATATTTTCTTTATACAGAAACATAGTTTTACAATCAATAGGACAATAAAATAGGGCTATTGCATGTTAGAAAAGGTAACTTTGAATGCCTTGTCTTGTAAAAAATAAAACTTAGGGCAAATGAACCCTAAATAATTAAGGTTTTATAAATTGTACAACGTATTGTTAAATTATAAGTACTTTTGAGATTTTATCCAGTAAGAAGATATTTTATAATAAACTTATAGGTTAAAAAATTCTTTTAATGGTCTTCAGTATGTCCTGTGTAAAAAGATGGAGGTGAAAATATTGGGAGGAATTCTACCCAAACTCTTGTAAATTTGAATACATTTGCTGTTTGAAATCAGCCCTCACAAGCAAAGTTTCCTGCCCTTTCAAATAACGACCAATTTAAAAATTAAAGTTTGCAAAATAATAGTCTGCTACTGTGGCAGTTACAATTACATGATATATAATTTAATTTTTTAAATACTGTGTGTCATGAGGGTATAAATCAGGGACCTGTGGAAAAGCATCGTCCTCCGTCTCTGCCTCAGCAGAAGGCCATCAAAGAACTGAGGGAAGTCTTTGGGGTTGAATAAAAGGCACTTATCACCTGGTAAACCCCAGCCATCACTGATCTTCCATTGAACTGAGGATTCATTTTATTTCTCAGTCAGGAAACAGAAACTTATCAGGGAGCAGAAAGGAGCAAAAGATGATGTCTTAGAAACAGGAAGCTAAAGAATTGTTTCCAAATCTCTAGGTACAAGAAGATACCTTCCATCAGGTTTCTGGGTCCACAACCTCACCCCACCTGGGGCTCTATGAAAAGCTGGCAAAAAGTGTCATGATTCCACTAGTGGTTCAATGCAGCTCAAAAAAAAAAAAAAAGTGGAGTAGTAAACATAACTCATTTACACTCAGTATCCAGAAATGATTCAGGGTGATGTTAAGATTTCTAAGGATGCCAGAGCAATATAGGTGAATATGGCGCTCGTAAGGTTTTTGGTTTTGGTTTTTTTGAAACAAGAGTAGACATGTCGTGAGTTAGGAAAGATGACAGGACTCATGATAACTTCTTTATAGTCCGGAGACGTTGATGCCAATACACAGGGCCGAGTGAAGACATAAATTTGGAAGGCTTCGTGTTTCATCTGGCTAGACAGCAATGCATTCTTGGAATCCTACTTTTAAGAACTCACTCTTTTCCTACTAAATTTGTATTTCGTACCTATATAAGGGGTATATTCATTCTCTTCAAGGTCTAAAATTTTGCTTAGTGAAATAATTCAGTGAGGCTTTTTGGTGGGAGGGGAGAAGAGATTTTAGTGAGAAAGTGGGAAAAATAGAGGAAGATAAGGGCAGTGAGAAGGTTGCGGTGGAAACGAGGCTATGTCTGAAGACTGCTGTGTTTTCCTTGGCAAGTCACCTCCTTCTAAACCTCAGTTTCTTCACGTGTGAAATGGAAATAATGATAATGACTTACCGAACTATCAACAAGATCATGTGAGATGATGCTTACAAAGGGCCAAATGCAACGTCTGGAATACAGTAGACTCGAAAGACTTGGTTTCAGAAAGTTCCTTTAGGAAATTCACCATCTGTCTTGACTGAAATGAAGGAAGAGATTTTTTAGTATTACGTTCTCATTATCTGTTTGGGTTCAAGTTTACTTGGAAACAGCATGGATCTCGATAGCACTAACGTAGTTGTGATTCTGAGAATTCATGTGCTCACGCGACTAAGAACAAAGAGTGCAAGAAGGAAAATGACCCCGATCAGCTTTAGGGACAGCACAACACAGAAATGTCCCCGTTTTTACAGGAATTAGTAGCACTCTACTTTTATACCCTTTAACTCCTGAAAGGAATGGATAAGCAGTATTGTTGACAATGAGTTATTATCAAGTGCCTTCAGCACGTAGGATGAAGTTTATAGCAATAGGATAATATTTAGACGTAGCTCTAGAATAGGAGAATGAGAAAGTAGGAGGAGAAGGTAAAAACTCTTACATTCTAACCTCACTCTTCTGAGTGGCGGCTCGATCGAAATTTCCTAGGAATTCATCGTTATGTGAAGCGTATGCCTACAAAGTGGTGAAAAGTCAGGAATGCAGGCATCTCTGTTCCTCCCCAGCCTGTGAAGCCTTGACTGTATAGTTAGAATACACTGTTATAGTTTACAGAACACTACGTTAGGTGTGGAGAAAACCACTTGCCCAAAGATGACTTCTAGATTGTAGAAAAAAATATTTATCTTCTTTCTTTAATAATTATTAGAGATCTTGGAAACGTTTTATCAATGTGTTTTCTCCTAATCTGTTTTTTACAACAGACACCAAATAATGTGCTTTTCCATTGGACAGCAAGTTTGATTTTAAACAAAGATGATTTAGGTAAACTTCAGAGTCTCTGTGAAAATATTTTCAGAATATTAATGAATTCTGATCTCACACATTTTTGAACAATAATACGTTTGTGTTTAAGCCAATTTTATCACCTTTAGAGTAATTGTCAATCCCGATAATAATGAATATTTAAAATTACACACAGGGTTAGACATTTTTACAACTTATGTAATATTATTGACAATGTCTCAATATACATATCGACCTCATTATCCATATATATGAAAGGCGTATGCTTGTAGAGGCACAGAGTAATCTATATGATAATTCACAACTTAGTGTTTAGCGCTTTTTTTTAAAGTAAATATATCAGTGTTCTTTTCCTCTGACAATGATGATACTTGTATATGATAGGTCAATTACACTTATAGATAGCTTCAAGTATATTAGCTCCAAGTATGGTAAATGAGAGAGGTACGAGTGAACATTGATCATATGACAGATAACTAACAATTTTCACACCTAAATATATTTTTGCTATTCTCACTTTTTTCTTCTTTGTTGTATTTCAGTTAAATGGCGGACTGAAAAAGAAAAAAATAGATGTGAAACTAGTTTTTCAGACCAAGATTTCATATTGTTGAAAAAGCTTTGATTATTTTAGGAAACTTTGCACTGATGAAAGAGGCATACAATGACTAAGCTTTGAAAGGATTCTTTAGAATTAAAATACAAGTGTCATCATAAATACTTACACTTATATTGCAGCATTTAAGCATTATGAAGAAATCCAAGCTCAGATCTCCTTGTCTATTTAATGTGGTAAATACTGTTTGAAAATACTTTACAGAAAAACAGTTAAAAACAATTTATTATAAATTAAAATATTTAGCAGCCATGACGGGATCAAATATGGGGGCTTAAATTATTATTTTGTTCTTCAAATAAAGAAATAAATTGAACTGATCATAATATTTCATGTATTTTGATGTGACAAATGACTTCATGGGATAGAACAGGAAACCAAGCTAATTTCCCATCAATTGCTCTGTCGAAGATTGTCCTACTGTAATATTTTGGTTTGAGGACATTAGGACTTATTTCTAGCAGAATTCTGGAGTAGAACTATTCAGTTCTGACATGGTCATTCATTTCTGTCTCAGGACCTAGGTACTTTTTAATAGATGGGATGAGAGAGAAAGGGCTGTTTTGTCTCTCAAGGAATGGCTAAACCAGATGTTGAAAAGGGAGGAGAGATTTTCAAATTTTGGCTGAAAATACCATCCAACGAATTAAAAGCTGACATCCAATCAGTAACAATACTTCCAGCCAGATAGCTTTGAGCCCTTCTGAGTCTGCCTCTGGTCACTTCTTTCCTCCTCTCTGAGGTGACTTTTCCAGGTCACTTCTTGTTGTATATTTGTGGAGGATTTGTGCTAGAAGCATACAGAACACCATCTGCTCCACAGATCAAAGGCATCCGTCTCTGAAGTTCCTCAATGAAACAAGGGTCAATGTTGGGAAATTTATCATTGGAACCCACTCAGAAATAAATTGCAGATTTTAATGACTTTACATTTTCCAAAGAATTCCGTCTCCCTTCTAGATAAAAAATTAAAATATAATAATACTGTGGTATTATAATTAGTTGTCCTACAATGTCATATTTTCTATTTGGCTCCTAAGAGAGAAAGAAAATGACATTGCCAGTTTCAGAGACATTTTTGAAAAAGGGCTTTCATTCTGACTTAGTAGGCAAACCCTTTTATAAATATTATTTACATGTAAATAGAGAAAAGTCTGAGCTGATTGATTTTCAAGATATAAAGATACGTTTTTGAATGAAGTTTGCCTGTTAGGAAGTTAATCAGCCTTTTTTTAACTCCACAATTTTAAAATATATCTTATGCTCGGAAGATTTATATTGAGCTGAAAATACCAAAAGCTAAGAAACTGAACCCCGCATTTCTGATCTGAGATGGAAATCCACCTGAACTTTCACAGTAATCCAACAGAGGGCAGTGGAATTCCACAGATGAACGTGACTGCAATGCTGAAAACTAGATCCCCAGAATGTAAATCTCTGAAGAGAAATCTGTCTTAACACAGCTACCTCAGGAAAAGGGGAATTATTGCACTTAATTAAAGTGTATTGACACCATATGTGGCCCCTCCTCCCCACTTTTTGGATTCATTAATGATTAAAAAAAAAAATATCAGAGACTAGTAAGGGCAATATTCCCATAGAGTCTGCAACTTAACCCCCAAACATTAATCCTATAAAAATTACACTTAAACAAAAAGCTAGTTAGCAAACAAAAGCCTTTCAAATGAGACAATTTGTGTTCATTATCTCTATAACTCGAAGAAATATCATTGGACTTTTTAATCAATATTTTTCAATGAGTTTGTATGTTTTTATGTAATATTTAAACAATTTTGAAAAACGGAAAAGATCTAATTATTTTTGCCAGTGAAGTACGTGTAAAACTGTGAACATTTTACCTCACCTAAATAGATATAGAAATAATAATGTTACATGTCTGATTCTCCATATATCTTAAAGTCCTTGATCTTTGAATAAAATACACCCATTATAGTAGAAAATGAAACCTTTTTGTCCTGACTTGAACATCTATAAAAGAAATTAAACTCTTTGGGAAAACCTTATATACCAAAACATCTGATTTTTTTCGCTCAGGCTCAGCGGCCATGGCTCACGGGCCCAGCCGCTCCACGGCATGTGGGATCTTCCCGGAGCTGGGCACGAACCCGTGCCCCCTGCATCCGCAGGCGGACTCTCAACCACTGCGGCACCAGGGGAGCCCCAAAACATCTCATTTTAAGAAGCATTTTAATATTTTCTCCTCTTTATTCCCTTAATTTGCCAGAATTCTTTTGTGTGTGTCTGTGTTTGTGTGTCCTTTTTTATTTGCTTTCAAATTGAGTTTTCACTTAAACTCTTCAAAACACACTTGGAGGCAGAAATATATATATTACTTTCATATTCAATCTGTTCTAGAATTGACACCTCAAATCTGGGTTTTTCTTATGTTCTAATCTTTTTTCTTCATAATTTTTAAGATTATTTTATTTAAAACATTTTTCTCATTGTGAAATATAATCATTGATTGCAGAGCATTTAGAAAATATAAATACTGATGTAAAATAAATGTAAAATGACCCATACTTCTACCTCTCCGATATATACTATGAGCGATAATTTTTTCCATATATGTGCACATGAACTACATATATATTTCATGTATGTCAATATATATCTTTCACACATTATCAATATATATTTCACATATAGTATGTGTATATACATATATACACACACGTATATTTAATATTTGTGTGTATATGTACATTATATTTAATAACATTGTGTATATACATATATATACAAATATATTTAATAACATTGGGTTATACCAATTATAGAATTTTGTAATTTGCCTAACATGCTTTGAAGACTTTCTCAGGTCCTTAGGTTATCAATATATGATTTTTTTTGAAGTATCTGACTTTTTTTATTGACGTATAGCTGACTTACAAGTTGTGTTAGTTTCAGGTGTACAGCAAAGTGATTCAGTTATACATATACATATATCCATTCTTTCTCAGATTCTGTTCCATTATAGGTTATTACAAGATAATTAATATAGTTCCGTGTGCTATACAGTAGGACCTTGTTGAATCACTATCTGATTTTAAATGGCTATGAACTGGGAACTCCCTGGCAGTCCCGTGGTTAGGACTCTGCCCTTTCACTGCCAAGGGCCCAGGTTCCATCCCTGGTCAGGGAACTAAGATCCTGCAAGTGGCAGCATAGCCAAAAAAAAAAAAAAAGGCTATGAACTATTACATTACGTAGATTTACCATAATTCATTTACTTTTTCCTTGTAGATCAGTGATTTATCTGATGCTTTTGTATCGTCCAGGCATTGAAAATTGATTCCAAGTCAAAAGAATTCAATGATATTAATTCCAAGTCTTTGGAGTTGAAAGTTCTGTTGTGTTTTAAATTAGATTCCTCACAAGTCTAAATAAACAGTAACTGCAATCACGGTGCTGTGAAAGATAAAGAAGAATATTGACTGTAGGTTTTTAGGGATGAGATAAATGTTTTGATGACTATATTTTAACAACATGAATAAGGAAAAGTTTGTGCCTCTCACTTTATAAAGCAATATATATTAAAAACTAAATTTTACAGATGAATGCTTTTGTGTATAATAAAACTCCGTTGATCCTTTTGTTAAGGTAACATAGAACGAATACCATTTTTATCAATATTCAATATTCATGTACCGAAAAATATTGTCAGGTATTTTTTTCTGCTACTCTACAAAACTCAAATGATAAACTGGATACTTCATTATATCATTCAGAATCATACTTTTAGTAACTAAATTAAAATGCTAGGTACACAAAACTTAAAAATCTGACAAAGCTTGGGGAAGCTAATATTAAGGAAAAGCCTTCTTGTTTTCCACGTTACCCTACACCCCTTAAATCCTAGTTTCCAAACAGCTGTATGTGGATTCATTTTAACACATTGCTATAAAAACCTTTTTCACTGTTTGTAAACTAACTGTGTATTTGACACACATACAGAATGAGTACAGAATTCATTTCAAATAGTAGTTGCCCTTACAAACTTTGTAAACAGTGTATCTAGGTATATATCTATATAAATATCCATTTCTATATATTTTATATACCTTGCAGTTTTAAAAGGCCTTTTTATGATTTTTGGAGTAGGTAGAGATATTATGGCATTCATATTCTAACATTATATGAGAGAAAACTTAGAATTGGCTGAAATACTGATACAATATTGGTAAAGTTACTAGACCACTGTCCCATAGCCAGTGGAGAACTGAATCCTGGTTTTTTGATATATACTCAGCTCACTCCAGCACCAGATGATATGTTTGTTTAGCCTACTGAAGTCTTTTCATTTGTGTTTCTAAATGATTGCCTAAACTACACTTCATATATAAATACATCATAGATAAGTATAATATACATGCATATATACACACGTATCTATGTGCATATCTACCTATCTATCTATCTATCTATCTAGAGAGAAAATACAAAGAGTACATAGAGAGAGCATACGAATGAAAACACCCAACTATATATACATTGAACTATTTTCAGCTCATGATTAGTCTGAGAAAAAATAAATAACAACTTTTAGAATCCTACATTTCTTTACACTCTGGCCTATGGATTTCTTTTTTAAACAAAGAAAACATTTTCAGCCTTAATCATAGCTCTGAGTAAATGAAAGCGTTCCTGCGTATTTGAATTTCACAGGTTTTGTATTTCACACTGGGAGTCAGGCTTTCACAGTTTTTTAACTACCTTGAAACCTTGTTAACTTTCAGCTGAAATTGCTGTTTAACAATGTTATGTTCTTGTGGGAATACAGGATCTTTGAGAAAGCAGTTTTGAGGAACTCTAGTCCCAGAGCAAAAGCTACATCTAAAACTGGGTAGAAACAGAGCTCGCTGGTAGGAGTAACTTAGGCTTGAAGGGCAACCGACCTGTAGAGACGGACACTGGGGTGGAACCAAAGTGAGCTTTCCCCAGAATAAGAATTAAGTCAGTGTATGATAACGCTTTCCTGACTGACGAGGGTAGGGCCAAGCTCTCTTGCTGCTGATTGCAGGGTATACCAGATGCTTGGAATGGCCTCGTCTGTTTCTGTCCTGTGAGGAAGGGGTAGTAACTTATTGGTGACTCCTGGGTAATCAGTGCTTTCCATCTGCTCCCACCTGGTCCTTCTCAGGACAGCAGAGCACGAGAGAGTATGAGTCTGCAATAGAGTTATCCTGCAGCTGGGAGCTAAGTTACAGTGTGGAGGGTATTAATTCTAAACGAAAATGAAAAGCCAGGCTGGGGACCACCTGAAGATTTCAACAGTCAATAGGTAAGGAAAGGGGTTGAGGCTGTTTCTCTTTGAAGTCCACCAAAGGGGAGAGCAGGAACAGAGCGGAGACTGGGCAGGAATCAGAACAATTAAGGATCTGTGACGAGGGATTTAGATCCCGAGAGTAGAATGTCTTAGGCTCTAAGGATGTCGTTTCTAGATTTTTAAAAGAAATGTGCTATGCTCTTTCCCCCAAACCATTTCTTCTAAACCAGCGGTTCTCAACCTGGGATGGGTTTACCCCCAAGTGACAGTTGGCAATGTCTGGAGATGTTTTTGGTGGTCACACCTGGGGGAAGGGGTGCTTCTGGCATCTAGTGGGTAGAGACCAAGGATGCTGCAGAACAAACGTCCTACAACAGACAGGACGATCCCCTGTATGACACAGAATTATCCAGCCCCAAATGTCATGGTGCCGAAGCTGGGGACCCCTGCTTTAAGCTCACTTTTCAAATCATAAGACAACGTCTAGTAGTTAATTGCAGAAATTATGCCAAAATGGAACTACGTAGCCTTTGACCAACATGCTGACCCGACATACAAATTCATAGAACTACGAGAGCATCAAAAGCCTGAAATAATTTAGCCTTGTGAAGCGTCTGGACAGACCCATTCTCCCATTTGTTATTTCTGTGTGTTTTTCAGGACTTTATCATTCCCTTTACAAATGTTCCCCTTCAAGAGAAAACTCTAAACAGGGGTCTAGGATGCCAATTTCCCTAAAAATAAATAAAACAAAATAATAGAGACATTTCAAATTAAGTTAAGGGCAAAAAAAAAAAAAAAAAGCTATAAAATGTAAGTGTGCCTGGTAATGTAAAATAGTTCTTTTCTTTCTTTTTTTTTTTTTTTTTTTTTAAGGTGCCTATTGAACTGTAAAAGAAAAAGGCATTTGGTGGGTCAGAGTTGCGCTGAATTCCTCATCAGAGGGTTTCCTCTCCTAGAAAGCTTTGTAGACCTCTATGAAACAGACACAGTGGGGTGTGAAACTGTCAAAGGCAGACAAAAGGCTTCCAAGGGGCCTGGCGTTGCATTAGAAGGCCCTCGTTTCCCATCTCAGAATCGAGCTTGCCTGCGATGAAGTCTGGTTTTTTTCTGAAAGTTGGCAGAGGCTGACCAGTAAAATTTGGTCTTTGCCGGAAGTCTTAGCTACAGCGGGTGGCAAGGGTTAATATTCAACCCACCACCGCATTTTGCACAATCTCCCGGGAGATCTCTCAATGGATTTCCACTGCCACTGGAAATAATGGATCACAGCTGCAGCAGCCCTGGTAACACTTGATATTCCCATCACAGGCGGGCCAGCGCTTTCAGTGGAAATGAGAAAATCACTAAGGCTGGGCTGTACATTGTGCCCAGGGTCAAAGTTCCACAGTCGCCACCTCAAAGGACCTCTCGGCCCGAACCCCCAGCCCAGGTTGCTTCTGGATGGGCTCTTGGATTCATCATCTCCTCATTTTAGGAAAAGTGCACGTGGGCAGGCAGGTAGGAAGGTAAGAGCCGCGTGAAGAGCCGCAGGCAAATGGACATCTCCAGTGGACAGGGATTTGATTCCTGCTTTTCACAGAGAGTTTTCATCTCCTTAAAGGGGCTCTAGTGGCATTCTTTCAAAGTTGAGGAATAAGCGGCCAAATGTGTACTGTGATTTAAATGTAGTGAAAATGTTTCTCCATTCCCCATGCCTCCAAATCTCTCTCATCCAGTGGTCCTCATGCTAAGAGTCCATCGTAACAGATACCATTCTCTTGGGATCAAACTTTGGTTTTTTTTTTTTTTTGTCTTCTTTTGTTTTGTTTTGCGGTACGCGGGCCTCTCACTGCCGTGGCCTCTCCCGTGGTGGAGCACAGGCTCCGGACGCGCAGGCTCAGCGGCCATGGCTCACGGACCCAGCCGCTCCGCGGGATGTGGGATCTTCCCGGACCGGGGCACAAACCCGCGTCCCGTGCATCGGCAGGCGGACTCCCAACCACTGCACCACCAGGGAAGCCCTTGGGATCAAACTTTGAATGGCAGAAATAGCTGGTGAAAATGCCTCCAGAGGAGGATGACAAATCCTTATTTAGAAAAGTCCTGACGCAGGGCACTTGCTGAGATTCTGAGACTATTTGTGTATCTTCCCCGCTCTGATCATCTGATAAATCAACATCTACTCAGGCATTCATTCATAGACTCAGTGACTAGTTTATTCAATCCTTCCTTCACCATTCATTCATTCACTAGAGAGACTTTTTAAATTTAATTTTTATTTTATGTTGGAGTATAGTTAATTTACAATGTTGTGTTAGTTTCAAGGGTACAGCAAAGTGATTCAGTTACATATCTACATATATCAATTCTTTTTTCACAGTCTTTTCCCATATAGGTTATTATAGAATATTGAGCAGAGTTCCCTGTGCTATACAGTAGGTCCTTGTTGATTATCTATTATCTAGTTTATATAAATATTGGTGTGTATATGTTAATCCCAAACTCCTAATTTATCACCGCCCCCCACCTTTGGTGACCATAAGTTCACTTTTGAAGTCTGTGAGTCTGTTTCTGTTTTGTAAATAAGTTCATTTGTATCCTTTTTTTAGATTCCACATATAAGTGATATCATGTGATATTTGTCTTTGTCTGTCTGACTTACTTCACTTAGCATGATAATTTCTAGGTCCATCCGTGTTGCTGCAAATGGCATTATTTCATTCTTTTTTAGGGCTGAGTAGTACTCCGTTGGATATATGTACCACATTTTCTTTATCCATTCTTCTGTCGATGGACATTGAGGTTGCTTCCATGTCTTGGCTATTGTGAATAGTGCTGCTATGAGCATAGGGGTGCACGTATCTTCTCGAATTATAGTAGATACTTGTTGCTTGTCAAACTTTTGCTGGGCACAGTGCAAAGTCTATGGCTTAATGTCATTTTTACAGGCACATTCTTTATTCCCATCAGCCACTCTGGAGAAGCAACCACTCAGGCTTTCTAGATCCTACAGTGATTCCAAACAAGCCCAACCTTCACCACTCCCCCGCACCACTGCATTGCAAACTATAACTATATATATAAAACATAATGTTTTATTTTATACTTTGTATGATGTATTTGTCAATGCTATATATTGTGTATCTATATGTACATATATCTTCATGCATGTAGATAAGGGAGCTTCGTGAGACCTCCCCAGGAATCTCGCAGCCCTCAGCAATGCTGAAAATTGGCTGGGACAGCATTTTAAAGTATCAGGAAACACTGGGGCTACTCAATGATGTCATGGACGTCCCTTGAGAAAATGTGGTCATTAAGTGAGTTGCATGTGGTGATAAGAAGCCATTAAAATAAACAGAACTTCTATATAATTACTAAATTTCCCAGAAAAACAATTAGAGTGCTTGAGACATTCTGTGTCTGTCTTCCACCGAGTTCAAAGTTTCCGCTCCGCCCATTTTCTGAAAAGTGCTTGTTGAAATTGTGCAGCATAACCAAAAGAGAAGAGAATCAGAGGCCCCTCTGGAGTATCTGACAGCAATTTTTGCTATGTTTAATTTTCTTTTAAACAGTTGGGAGCTCTGAAATAAAATGGAATAAATGGACATTTTCTATGTGAAAAAACGTGATCACTTTCAAAGCCCTTTGCATGATGTAAGTTCTGGGTTGTAATGCTAAAACAGCAACTTTGTATTATAATAAGTCATATATATGGGTGTGTTATAGACTATGTATACATATTATGTAACAGAGTAGTTTATGTGTGTGTGTATAAACTCTCATAACTATTCATTATCTTATTTCTTTCCTTAAAAGCCAAGCTCTTGGCACCTGGAGTTCCAGGATTAGAAATAACATTCCCATGAATCCTTATGAAAATGTTGGAATGGTAAACATGAAAGCATTCCCTGGAGTATATTTTCATGTGAATTAAATATAAAGGGAAAAAAACTGGATAGATTGAATTTGCATCTTTAAGACTAAGATGGGAGTGGCAAAGAGACGGAGGCCTTGGGAAGTTAGGAGAGGGTATTTGAAGGCATGTAAGTCACGGACACAATCCACGGACTTCACAGGTTTGCTCTGGTCCTGCCTCACTGACTGATATTCTATGGGCTCTTTGATTTAAACCCTAATCAACTGTTCCCCTGTGTAAGGAAAAAGAAATGTATCCCTGGACTCTAAGCTAATTTTTTGTAAATTAAATCCTATTCTTCTTTGAGTATATAACTATCAGAAAAGCTTTATTTTTCAAGTATAATAAACGATTAAATTACGTCAACCCGAGTTACATAGCAGGGCTCACTCCCCTGATGGCTTGGCTATCTTTGCTGTCTCAGAATGACCCCCTTAGGTGAAAACGACTGTCCTCCTGGCCACCCTAAAACACTTAAGCTTCTCTTTCTTTGTACTCACATAGCATCCTCTTCTTACTGCCATCATGGCATACATTTCCATGTATGTTAATTCTTATTTACACTTGTTTTGCCTTACCTCTAGAGTATATGCTTCTAGAAGACAGGGGTGAGTTTGTCTTTATCCAAGTAGCATCAGGATCCTCTGACTCAGTGCCAACGCTGAGTAAAATTTGCGAGATGAATAAGCAAAAGAATGAATGAGTGGGTCATCTGGCTATGATTTGTGGAATGTCCAGCTAGAAAGATGTACTTATGCTTTCCTAGCATATCTGGCATTTAAGAGACATGCTTATAGCACATTATACATCTCTAAGGATACAGAAGATGGAAGACATGACCATTCTCCTAGAATGTCGGGGAGGAATGTCTGGAAAGCTCTCATTTTATAAATAATCTACCAAATTTAAACCTTGTTCAAGTGTTTATAACAGAGAACATGTTTTTAGTGGTTGCCAGAGAGCAATGACTTCTAGCATCTATTAATATTCTGCCAACTTTTGGTTACTAAATTTATCATCAGGGATGAATGTTATTTTCTGCACCGTATAGAATTGTCTGTTAGAACTGAAACTAAATTTAGAGAAATAACATACAGAATTATGTGTAGGCTTCGCTCGTACGTGTATAAAAATAAATACCATGTGTGCAAGTACTCACGTACTTAATGTGGGCCATTATTTAATGTGGATAGACCTCTATTATTGATATTTTCACTAACAGACAGGAGCAGAAGCATAGATAATTTTAAAAAGATCTGTGGTTCTCTTCAGAATGCATTTTTAACCTTTAGATTTTATAGGTTTGTGTTGTTTTTGAAACCAGCTTTAAACAAAGTGATGAGGTCACCTCGAAGACCTAATTCCAAGTGAAGCTGATCATTCTAAAGGTCCCCCCATTCTGCCTCTAAATATCAGAACCTGTTCCATGTTGAGAATAGGGAGCATCTTCTTCCCTCGGAATACCGCACAGCATCAATTTATGACTCAAATTCTTCTTAGAATTAGGACACTGAAGGGTCTCGGTTCTATGGGAATGCCTTTACATCTTTAGTTAAAATAGGACTAAATGAAGTATAAAGAGATGTTGACAAAAATCAAGTCCCAGAGAAGATACAGTAAGTCCCCTACACACAAACCTTCAAGTTGCAAACTTTCAAAGATGCGAACGAGCATGCCGTCAACGTCAGGCGCGAGTGAAATTGCACTTGCCCTCCGTCTCCTGTTGCTGGCGATCCTTCAGCTCTACCGTCTCCCACCTCCCCTCCCTCCTCCAGTCAGTAACTCTTCTTGCCTGTTCACTCGATGCCAGTCCCTGTATGCCAGCTGTTGTACTATACTGCTGTACTTTTCAAGGTACTGTGCTGTAAGATGAAAAATATTTTATTTTTTGTGTTTGTTTTTTATGTGTTATTTGTGTGAAAAGTATTATAAACCTATTACAGTACAGGACTATATAGCCGATTGTGCTCGTTGGGTACCTAGGCTAACTTTGTTGGACTTACAAACAGATGGGCTTACGAACGTGCTCTCAGAACGGAACTCGTATGTAGGGGACTTACTGTACATGACTACGTATTCTCTGTCCCTTGCTAATCTCCTTGGACTGAAAGCAGCTGCAGACCTCCCGTGGGAATGGGCAGGGCTGCCTGGCAGCTGGGGAGCACCTGTTGGGCTGGGCTGGTGTTTGTGGCTGGTGTCCATTCTGATTGGACAGAGCATCTGTTTCCGATTGGCTGTTGCCTACGCTCTACCAGTTCTTAAATACTCTCAGTATCAACCCCGGGAATAGGTAACCACGCTGTATTCTTGATACTTGGACATTTCATCAGTGTCCTGAAGAAGGTTCCCTGTATCAGAATTTGATTGAATGAAGGTTACATGTGGCCAGTTCCAATACGGAGGGGCAAAGGATGCAAAGCTCTGTGAAATAGATGTCTGAGTTTTAGAATACTTTTAAAGAAGGTAGATAGAACGGCAAGCGACACAAATTACCGATTAACAAATTTATGTTAAGTACGTCAGGTAGGCAGGATATCCATTGTATGACTCCTTGGCAAATCAGGGCTGTGAATGACTCAGAAAAGTAAGGATCCCAACTGGAGGTTAATATACTTTACTTAATTATGGATTTGCATTTTTACAAAGCATCCTTTTTTTCAAAGGTAGTCTAAGTGAAATTACATTCCTATCTGTATTTGCAAAGAATACATGAATGGGGTAAGAATGAAGACTTCTCCCTAGTTCCACTTGCTACTCTTGTCCGAAATATAAAATCAGGAAAAACAGGGGGGCAAGCAGTTCCAGGATACGGAGTGGCGATAACCCTGCGTAGAACTGAATCCACCTCTACCCGACATTTGACACTTGAACAAATAAACGAATAATGGCACCTCACAACTATTTTGTTTTTAAGGCAGGCTGTGAAGGTGCGCTTAGTGGCTAGACACAGCTGGAAATAATTGGGAAACAGAGGATAGTGCAAAAGAGTTTTAAAAAAAACCACATGGTCTCAATGATATTTTCATAGTGCTCCGAGCAATTTTCTACCACCGGCAAATGGTTTCAAGACTCTCCAGCTCAAAATTACCTACAAAACAGAAATGCCAAAAAAGGTAAACTGCAATGCATTAGGACAAAACAACCAGTAATTCTGAAGGAAATTCCTTGTCAAAAATGTGAATGAGACACTCGGTGGCACAAACAGCCACGGCCCAAACTTTCATCCAAATTGTCACTGTGCCGCATCCACTGCAGTGCAGAGGGTCAGCAGTGATTCACACACGATGCTGAGAAATGCACTGAGTCACCTGCCTCTGTTTATTTCTGCGGATGCTGGTGGGGAGGAGTTCTCGAACAAGCCGATGAAGGTGTTCCTGTAAGTGAATAACTGTCTACTATGAGAAAACTTGTGTCGCAATAGGCAAAGCCTTTATTTCTGGTGACAGTGAGAGTTAATAGACATGTTAGTCAAAGAAAGGCTTATAACATCTTTCCCCATAAGATGTCCTATCGTGAACCACCTACCTACCAGCAGTTCAGAAGTTAAAGGTTTTACCCCTAATTTGTGTCTCCTGTTTTGCTCATGATCGATAGTGACATGACTTCTATTGAATTGTATTCTCTAGGGGCATAATGCCATACGTTTCTTCCTTTACATTTTTTAATCATGAAACAGAATGATGTCACGTGATGATGTCATCGATGATACATCAGTCTTTCTTTAGCCAGTTAAATATATTAGCAACTACTTATTTAACTTACTGCAGGCAAATAACGTTTCTAAACTCTTTACATGTGAAATTCACTTACACTTCATAAAAGTAACTTATTATCCCCATCTCACAGATAAGAGCATCATGTTTCAGACACAGTCAGCAGATGATACAATTTGTTGTTCTGGAATGGGACTTTTAATTTCCATTTTCTTTTCAAATACATGAAAAATAGACATGTCAGAAAAGAGTAAACCTAGCATAGGAGTTAATTATTTTTCATATTAAGACACCATAAACTTGCATTGTTGCAAACTCTTGTTCATCTCTGTGAAGGCCAAATACAAAACCCTAACAATTTCCTAAATTAAAGTGTTTTCTTGTTTTGCTACAATGTAAGCAGGACGGAGATTTGGGACTGGATCAAAAATAATGCAATATAAGAGGAGATGATTAAGATGCAAGATACCCAGAAACCACTAGGGGATGTTCAAAACGTGTGAGATGTTGGCAGAGCTTAGCAGTAGCACACATGGATACAGCCAGAAAGCTTCTCTAAAGTTTCTTCCACAAGGCAGATGCTAATTGAAGAACACTTTAAGACCTCTTCCTAAGAGCTTGTATGCTTCCATGTAGTCATAATCTACTTACTTTAGTTTTCAAAGACAATTAAGAGCGGTTTTACCTCCATGAAAAAGCCAGTTCTCTGTATTCTCAACACTTTGGATAAGGGTGATGTGGTACCAAGAATTGGCAAACTACAGACTCCAGGCCATTTTGATCCTTTTCCTGTTTTTGTAAATAAAGTTTTATTGAAAACCAGCTAGGCTCATTCATTTATGGATTGTCTATGGTGGCTTTCACTCTGCAACAGTAGAGCCAAGTGATGCAGCAGGGACCATCTGGCCACAAAGCCAAAAATATTTACTGTCTGGTGCTTTACCGGAAAGGTTTGCCAACCCCTGACCTAGATGATTGTGGCATATGTTTAAAAAAAAAAAAAAAAGGAGAAGGAGGAAAATAAAGACTACTGAGAACTTAGCCTTAGTAGACAAAGGGAGACAGAGTTGAAATTTCATGCTCCTTTCCAGACAGTGCCCTGGTCCCAGTGGCATGCCATCTGTCATGGTACCATTATGACCATTATTGCAAAGGACACCTATTTAGCCTAATTGCAGTACTGCCATAGATGGAATTTGCAGAAAGAAAAGAAAAGTTGCCAGAGTCTGTTAGTTTGAGATAACATTTTATTGAATCCTCATCCTATTATAGAATTTCAGCTCCCTTACTTCATCTCTGCCCAAACAGTCAAACTCCTTCAATGTTTTTAATAAGAGGCAATTATTTTTATAGGATTTTAAACAAATCTCTGTGGAATTCCTATATTTTTCAAAACTGTCATAGATAGTATATTTTAGTACAGAATCAGTGTTGAGTTAGCTATTTCACACCAAAAAAGGATGTTAAAATGATTGAAATCATGGGAGAAAACTCACTAGTAGACACATACAAGTGACTCATGTAGGCATCATCTCTTACTATTTAAACTGTGGCACAGAAAGTTTGAATAACATGAGGATTTGGGATGCTTTATCTCTAGCTGTGGATACAGATTAGCACTCTAGGACTTAATGGGGAATTTTGAATTAAAAATGCAAGGAATGATCCAGAATTCCAGGGACCTAACGACCGAATGCCACCAGGTAGCTCAATATTATTGATAAGTTAGCTACCAAACAGCTCAGAAAACTTTGCTGATAATGATAAAATGATAAAATATAATGATAAAATATAAATGATAAAATATAAATGATAAAATGATAAAATAATGATAAAATTATATTGGCACCTAATTATATAACCAAGTTTGTTATTACATACATTAAAACTTTGTATGGCTCAAATCATATACCTCCAGGTATCAGCGATATAAACATTTGCTATAACGTGGCTTGGTCTATTAGAAAGCTATTAGACCTGTTTCTAAGAGAAGTTAAAGCAGACCCTGTAACATATTTGTGAAATAATGGGTTGACATACTTAACCTATAATTGCTTTCTGCTATCTAACCACTATTTTTATGTAACTTGGGTACCCCAAGTTTATTTTTAACAAAAGGACTGTCCTAAAACGTATTGGAGACATTATATCATTCAGGAAACCAAGCAGAAAATTAAATTAATTTGCTTTAAGTTTGTCTTTTTAAGCTATTAATTTTTTCCTTCACCTATTTGGGCAATAAAACTGCCCAGTCATCAGTAAGACACACAAATACATGTAATCTATATTCTTTAAATATGGCTTATACTAACTGAGATTGAATTCTTTAATTTTTCTGATAATATTAAAATCACCCCATAGAAGACTATAGAAGCGCAAAGGTGAATAAATAAAAATATACATTCTGATAAATGCTTCCACTTACTTGTAAATGCTAATTAAATAGTTGGAGGGGGAATGGGATAATATAGAGATTCTGCTAACGCTTTTTTTGTCTTTGAAGACACACTGGCAAATCAAGCAAAAACATTTGAACCTTTGTCTGAATGAGCATAATTTAAAAATCTGTCCATTTTCCAGAAACTAATATGATGAGTTGTGTGAACCTTTGGTTTGATGTTTCATTGACCACCCAGACCAAAGGCAATTTATACAAATCTTCTGAGATACACCCATCCATTAAAAGGCCACAAAACAAAATGCCAAGGAGCACACCCCAGTCAGAGTGGATGCAGTCATGTCCTAGAAATTATTCAATGAATCGTCTATTTCTGGTTTGTGAATGAGCTATTCTGTCTCAGTTGCTCTTACGCTTAAAATAGGAAGAAAATTTCCACACCCAGAATCCAGTTACTGTGCTGCTTATTCTCTCTGCAACTAGATTCCAGTCTCTGCCCTTATCTCTCTTTCTGCACCTGGAGACCGATCTTGCAGTATGGCTGCACCTGAGCTCCTTGGCTATTTAGTTTCAGGTTGGGTTTGGTCAATGGACAGCGCCGACAGGAAAAGAAAGGCAGAAAGAGAGAGACAGCCACGTTTCTCTGATTTTTCTCAGCTGGGCTGCAATATTGGCGATATCTATGTCCCTCTACCTATGGCCACAGCTCCTAAGGGGTGACCCCTCTGCTGTGGCTATGGGTCTTACGAGGTGCAGGCAATGCCCTGCTCTTGCTTTGCCCTTTCAGGCTTGGAGATGGGAACCACTGCGAAGCATTGCTCATCCGTGGACATTTCAGCATCCTTCAGTGGCCCCTGACACCCTTCCCACACCTCCTTTTCTTTCTAGCTTTATTGAGGTATAATTGACAAATAAAGATTGTGTATATCTAAGGCGTACAACACGATGGTTTGATGTATGTATACATTGTGAAATGATTACCACAATCAAGGTAATTAACACTTTCATCATCTCATATGGTTATCCATTTTGTGTGTGATGAAAACACTTAAGATCCACTGTCTTAGCAAATTTCAAGCACACAGTAGAGTATTATTAACGATAGTCACCATGGCATACATTCGATCTCTAGAACTTATGCATTTTATAACTGAAAGTTTGGACCTTTGACCATCATCTGCCCACTCCCCTCACTCCACCTCCAAGCCCTTGGCAACCGTCGTTCTACTCTCTGCTTCTGGGACCTTGATGTTTTCAGATCCCACATAAAATTGAGATCATGCAGGATTTGTCTTTCTCTGTCTGGTTTGTTTCACTTGGCCTAATCTCCCCCAAGTTAATCCATATTGTTGGAGATGGTACAATTTCCTTATTTTTAAAGGCTGAGTAATATTCCATTGTGTATGTATACCACATTTTCTTTATCCATTATTCATCAGTGAACACTTAACTTGTTTCCATATCTTTGCTATTGTGAATAATGCTGCACTGAACGTGGGAGCGCAGGTATCTCTTTGCGGTCCTGATGTCATTTCTTTCGGATACACACCCAGAAATGGGATTGCTGGGTCATGCGGTGGTGTGTGAATAGAAGGGACTTTTGCATACAACCGGAGTGAATGTAAATGTGTACAGCCATAGTGGAAAACAGTAGGGAGATGCCTCAAAAAAAATCAAAAATAGAACTGCCAAGTGATCTGGCAATAGTACTTTTTCACATAATCCTTTTGAGCGTATCTTTTCTTCCTGTGAGGACCTGCCTAGAAGAGGTATCACCCTCCGACAGTATGTTGCTACAGATTTCCAAATATCCACAAAACGAATTTGCTTTTAACAATGTATCAGTAAAGATTAAGTGTAAGATAGATAAATGAAGAGAAGAAATGTTGCAGGTTAATTCAAGTTTTGTTAAAACGGAAACAGTGAGTTCAGTGTGTTGGCGGGGCTAATTTGTAAGGCATTCTTTGGGGATGGTGAAGGTCCTGTTTCTCAGGATATTTTGAAGTCTTCCACCAAAGATTTGATCTCAGTTTCTAATAAATCTATTGAAAAGTGAAAGGCCACAAAAGCCAGTAACAGAACAGTAAAGACAACACCCGCCTTTGCCCTTGATGTGTGTAGAGTAACTAAAAGATGTATTGCTCTCAAGATGCATCCTCTTGAAGTCACCAGCATTTTCAGCCTGCTGACACTGCTAAAACCATACTTTGAAACTTAAAACTGAGAAGGAATTTCTTTATTACAGGCAACATTTTCCTCTTTCTTGAGGCTATTTAAGCCATTATATTAGTGAGTCATGAGCAACTGAGGACCATTTGGAATTACCTGGAAGAAATGCATTAGTTATTAATCCAGATAACCTCTGTATACTTAGATAAGCCTGTGACCCTATCTATATCTATTTCACATAGGTCAAATTTTTTTTTTTTTTGCTGTACACGGGCCTTTCACTGTTGTGGCCTCTCCCGTTGCGGAGCACAGGCTCCGCACGCGCAGGCTCAGCGGCCATGGCTCACGGGCCCAGCCGCTCCGCGGCACGTGGGATCTTCCCGGACTGGGGAATGAACCCGTGTCTCCTGTATCGGCAGGGGGACTCTCAACCACTGCGCCACCAGGGAAGCCCTCATAGGTCAATATTTATATTGATATAACATCCCTGTGTGCACAAACCATGTATTCGTATCTATAAAATGTTATATAGCTAGGGAATGGATTGCTAAAATATCAAGAACAGTAGTATAATAATAAACTTTTTGGTGGAAATGGACCAAATACAATTACATCTGTGCTTTTAGCTTTAGAAGACCCAGGGAGAATCATGCACTGACATATGTCAAAATTGTAAATAAATAAAAAGTTTCACATGACAACCATATAAATTAGTTTCACTAAAAACCAGGTTGATCTGTTACTTTTTCTATAAATGTATCCCTCCATCTGCAGCATAAAATAGTAAAACCTGTCCACTGTAAAACACCATTGTAGTTATTTTGCCAGCCAGAAACACACATTGAACGTGATTTGAGTTCTTGAAAATCAATGGAAATGTGGTGCGTGAAAACTGAAGGTGCAAGGGTTGATTGTTAGACAGCAGAACAACTGTCATTTTGTGGAGACTGTATATAATCCCAATGTAGATATTGCATTTATTACATTAGTCACCCGTCCCACTGCTGAAAGTGAAATGGTTACAAATGGGTTTCATCAAATATTATACCTTCTATTATTCTTAGTCCCAACCTTAAAAAAGGCTGACTGACCCAATCAATTTGCAATGTTTGCATTATTAAGAACATATTCTCTTCATACCATTGAGAAAAGCATCTGTAGATCAGGTTCTCATTCCAGACCATTGCCTCTGGACAAAGCTTTCTTCTTAACAACATAAAAAGTAAAAAATGCAGAAAACAGTGAGTCCCAGAAAATTCGGTTTAAATGCCCAGCATTCTTTTAATAGAAATTGCAGGTAGAATTTCATCTGTATTAGTCAGGGTTTTAGAATAGCAGGTAGGATGTGTATCTAACTGTCAGATTTCTATGAGTAATTCAATTGGCATGGAATAAATCTGGTTATATTTTTGTGACTGCTTGGTATTTCAAGGTTTTTTGTTTTTTGTTTTTTGGGTTTTTTTCCATTATGGAGATGGACCCAGATCTAAAAACCATACATTGTGGCAATATTCCCCCTCTGATGACCTAACTCCACCTATCTCCCTCAATAAGTCCCACTTTGAAAAACGACAGTATATTTCTGGTTATGTACGATCAGTTGAACCCACATATTGATCATTTCTTCCTCCCAAAACTCCACAAGTAAGAGTAAAGGAGGGACGTCCCTGCTGGCGCAGTGGGTGGGAATCCGCCTGCCAATGCAGGGGACATGGGTTCGAGCCCTGGTCCGGGAAGATCCTACATGCCACGGAGCAACTGAGCCTATGTGCCACAACTACTGAGCCTGTGCTCTAGAGCCCATGAGCCACAACTACTGAAGCCTGTGCACCTAGAGCCCGTGCTCCGCAACAGGAGAAGCCACCGCAATGAGAAGCCTGCTCACCGCAACTAGAGAAAGCCCGCGTGCAGCACTGAAGACCCAACGCAGCCAAAAATAAATAAATTTAAAGAAAAAAAAAAAGAGTAAAGGAATAGGGACTTCCCTGGTGGCGCCGTGCAGATTCTGCCTGCCAATGCAGGGGACACGGGTTCGATCCCTGGCCCAGGAAGATCCCACATGCTGTGGAGTAACTAAGCCCATGTGCCACAACTACTGAGACTGCACTCTAGAGCCCACGAGCCACAACTACTGAGACCACGTACCTAGAGCCTATGCCCTGCAACAAAGAGAAGCCACTGCAATGAGAAGCCTGCACACCACAACAAAGAGTGGCCCCCGCTCGCCACAACTAGAGAAAGCCCGTGTGCAGGAATGAAGACCCAATGAAGCCAAAAATAAATTAATTAATCTTAAAAAATAAAGAATAAAGGAATAAAAAGGACATAATGGAGGAGGCCAGCCTACAGTATCATTTCCAATGATCCCTGCTTCCTGGTCTTCACAATCTGTGCAGTCTCCCCATATTGCTCCAAGGTTGGTCTGTTTGACCAATATCATACGGCAAAAGTGAAGTCGTGATATTATGTTATAGAAGAATATTGCCTCTCTTTCTCCCTCTCTCTCTCTCTCTCTCTCTCTCTCTCTCTCTCTCTCGTCTGTCTTTCCCTCTCTCTCTTTCTCTTCCGTCTCTCACTCTGATGAAACAGTCTATTCTATTGTGAACAGCCAAACGGAGAGACTTAGGTGGGGAGACTCTGAACCTTCTGGCCAATAGTCAGCGAGGAACAGAGGTTTGCCTCCAACTATGTGAGTGAACTTGGAATGGGTTGTTCAACCCATCTGAGCTTTCAGATGACAGCAGCCCCAGATGAAAGCTTAACAGCAATCTCATGGGAGACCCCAAGCCAACACCTCCCAGCCCAGCCACTCCCAGATCTCTGAGCCCCAGGACCTGTGAGATATGATCAGTGTTTGCTGTTTTCATCAGCTGGGCCTAGGGTCCTTTGTTACACAGCAATGGACAACTAATACATAAATGTACAATGAGCAAGAACTCAGGAGTATATTTCACAAACAGTGGATAAAGAAATCAAAAGCAATTCAGATGCCAATTAGAGGCTTTTGCAGGAGAAGTTATCAGTGAGGATCGATCGAATTCATGTCATAGCACTGCTGAAAGGCTCGGGAATTGGAGTCACGAAATATCAAAGGAGTTGACAATAGAGCAAGAGGGTAAAAACAGAAGAATTAGATGCAGGTGTGTATATGAAACAGCCTGATCCCAATATTATATCCTCTACCTAAATGAGAGAAAGAAGATTCTGTGGAGGCAACAAACCAGAGAGCTCCAGGCTGTGGGAGCAGCTATAGTAGAAGGTTGGTGAGAGGTGATGAACTGAAACCAGGAAGGACAAGGGAAAATTCATGCATCAGATAAAATAATGCTCTCGGTCCCCTTCTGACTCTCAACTCAAGCATATGTTATCGAGGGCTATCTACCTGCAAATGCAGAGAAGGAAGGTTTTGATTCCTTCCAGGAAAACACACACACACACACACACACACACACACATACACACACACACAGCGTGCATGCACGCGAGAGAGAGAGAGAGAGAGAGAGAGAGAGAGAGATAAAGAACCTATTGTTTGGAGGTCCCTGACAGAACACCAGAACCCCACAAGTTGATAAATCCCTGACACACCAGTTAAAATGAAACCCACCAGTTGATAAGTCCCTGTCACAAACATTGACATTCCAATCAGCTTTTCAATGCTTTATCCTTAAATATAAATGGAAAGTTACTTTTTGTCAGACATTAGAAGAAAGCTTAAACACCTAAAACATAGAGATTAAAAAAAAAACTGTTAAAATAAGTCAGTGGAAATAGATACAATACAGGAATTAGAGTAAAACTTTTAAAACACATAATTTGGGCTTCCCTGGTGGCACAGTGGTTAAGAATCAGCCTGTTAATGCAGGGAACATGGGTTTGATCCCTTGTCCGGGAAGATCCCACATGACGCAGAGCAACTAAGCCCATGCGCCACAGCTACTGAGCCTGCGCTCTAGAGCCCACGAGCCACAACTACTGAGCCCACGAGCCACAGCTACTGAGCCCGTGAGCCACAACTACTGAAGCCTGCGCACCTAGAGCCCGTGCTCCACAGCAAGAGAAGCCACCGCAATGAGAAGTCTGCGCACCGCAATGAAGAGTAGCCCCTGCTCACCGCAGCTAGAGAGAGCCCGTGCACAGCAACAAAGACCCAGTGCAGCCATAAATAAATAAATAAATAAATAAATAAATATTTAAAAGAAAACAAAAAAACACATAATTTATAAATTTAAATTTATAAGAGAATATAAAATATTGAATCTATACGCAAGAACAGGGTGTAAGAAATAAGAAATAGAGAAAAATAGTTTTGGCAAATAAAAATAAGAGAGTCACACTTCTTGAGAATAAATAGTAGGGTGAAAAAATAACTTTGAGACAAGTGTCGGAGAGTAGAACAAAAATTTTAAATGATCAGTAATAACAGAGGAAACATAAGAAAATTAGAGAGTTGGTACGTGAGGTCCACAGTCTAGCTAATACGAGTCTCATAAAGAAAAAGAAAAGGCAACGTGAGGGACGTGAATTATCAAAGATCTGTTAGCGACAACAACAGCCATCTTTATCACAATAACACTTGAAAGTTTATGTTTTCCACTGACAGGAAAAACTGAGGGAAAAGTTACAATAAAGAGTCAATGTGGGGCTTCCCTGGTGGCGCAGTGGTTGGGGGTCCGCCTGCCGATGCAGGGGACGCGGGTTTGTGCCCCGGTCCGGGAAGATCCCACATGCCGCGGAGCGGCTGGGCCCTTGAGCCATGGCCGCTGAGCCTGCGCGTCCGGAGCCTGTGCTCCGCAACGGGAGAGGCCCGCGTACAGCAAAAAAAAAAAAAAAGTCAATGTGGTTGACAAATACTTGCAAATGGACATTCAGATAAAGGGTTCATTGACCCCTGATCATATTTTTATTTTTTTCAAAATGGTAAACCTTCTGTTTATAGCCAATTATCTATTTCCTTACAACATTAGGTTTAATTATTAGTTATATTTTCATTTTGTTTTAAATCACTTTCCTGATTTACTCAATATGCCATCTTTCTTTAAAACGCAAGCAGCCACTATTTGTTTTGTTTTGTTTTGTTTCTGGTTTTGCCACCCGTGTGCTGAACATAAGTGTTCAGGGTCTAGCCATATTTACTTAGGTCCAGTTTTTCATCAGCCAAGTGGTAAACGTTAATTTCATATTGGGAAAAATGTTGGAATATACAACATGTGATGCAAAACATCCCTTCCCACTCATTTATTTATGTATTTTTTCTTCCCTAAAGTATAGTACATGCCTAATGCCTTCTCACATGTATTAATTTAATGAAATGCCTTGCTTGCTAATGATAGGATTTGAGTTCTGGCAGGCAATATTTAGGGTATTTATTTTTAAAAAGGGATAATAGGTGTATTTATGGGCAAATGGTCCCATTTCCCTTAGAGAGTCATGGACATTTTTTGAAGCTTATTTTCTTGTAAGTATAAGCTTCTTCCTGGGTGTAGAGCCATTAAGAGTGAATCTAATTTCAACTCACATGTAACATACCAAATATTTGCATTCACAGTGATCTATTTTTTACCAAAGACTGGTAGTCAGTGTGGTCGCAAGTCTATAACCTGTGCCTGGAGTGGAAGGAAAATATGTATAATATTTACATATATAACTTTTGATATGTTTATATGAAATATTTAATAATTTAAATAGTCAGAGCGGTAGTTTCTACTTTTTAAAATAGTATAAAGACCCGTGACAGTGACAAAGTATCTATTTCTGCCTTGCCTCTAAAGAAAGCGTAATTAATCTTTCAGAAGTCATTTATTAACCCAGAGGATGATTTCACAATGTGGAATCCACCTGAGGTACTTCGGTCAGTATGTGTTTAATTCTGACCTTGGAGACACTACCTCATAAGGCACAGACCAACAGCATGAACATGACAAAAGAGCCTCTGAATATTCTTACTGGGGATGACAGTCCTGGGCAGGGTAAAGCCATAATGCCAAGGTCAGTGGTGAGACACTGACTTGGCCAACCTTCGCCAACTTAACCAAGCGTGAAAACAGGTCTCCAGCCAAGTCTGTCGTGGTGGCAAAGGAAATTTGGAGAAGGCTTCACTCCACAGTTGGCTTTGAATGAGCAACAGTTGGTTAGCGCATTGTGATTATGAGAATAAGACCATGGACATGATCCCAGCCTCGTCCAGTTAACATCATGTATTTCCATGACCACCAACTGCACCGTTAGCCTTGCCAACAGTATTAGAGATTCTCAGGTTTGGTTACCAGGACAATTGAGCAAGAAGCAGCTCAGTATAACTGTGCTCAGAGCTGTGGATAAAAAGACTTTGATGACCAGGTCAGCGTGATTAAAGTTGTATACATCCACATTTTATCATTTTTCTACCTATACTGAATTTTATCATTTTAATTTGGGCTTAGATTAAAATAATGTATAAATGGGCAAGGCAGCAGTCTAGGTCAATAGACTGATTTTTACCACAGGGACCCATGGGGAAGTTCCTGGAATTTAGAAGATGAAATGCCCACATTCTGCATGCTTCGCTTTCCTAGTTAATGTCCAGCCGAGTTACGGTGTGTAGGAGAGTCCAAGTTTTCAAGTCAAAATCTTCACACTCATGATTTTCAGAGGTGAAACCATATGATTTAGAGGAGTACAG
This sequence comes from Aethalodelphis obliquidens, assembly GCF_003676395.1. Classification (NCBI taxonomy): domain Eukaryota; kingdom Metazoa; phylum Chordata; class Mammalia; order Artiodactyla; family Delphinidae; genus Aethalodelphis; species Aethalodelphis obliquidens. Next base: position 3,456,016 of record NW_020837988.1, read on the forward strand.
ACTCCAAGTCTTCCCTCCCCTCAATTTTCCTGATATTTAAATCATAAAATAAGGGTAAGTGGAGAAGCTTGTTGATATTAGGCTCCTTTCAATCAGATGATAAAATAGCAATTTGCAAGCTGTGAAATTACTTTCAGAGCCATGCAAGGGTACATGCAAGTTGAGGACAACAGCTGTTCTAGGTGGTTTCTTTGCTGAGAAATGGTGCTGATGGAGGTGTTGCAGTGACTAGAGATGACAGTGAAAATGATGGTGGTGTGGGTGTTGGTGATGGAATGGGTGGTGGAGGCGAGGACAAGGGAGACGGTGGAAGCCTTGGTGGTGATATTAGAGGTGGGGATGGTGCTGGAAGTGGTGCTGATGTAGACGGTAGTGAAAAGGTTGTGGTGATCAATTATGGCGGGGGGGCTGTGGATGGCGAAGCAGAGGTGATGGAGGAGCCTTTGATGGCAGAGGTAACGGTGGCGGTGGAGACGGTATCAGAGATGGATGTGAGGTGTTTGGGTTGGAAATGGTGGGCGCTGTGCAGGGGATGAGTTGCTACCTTTTTCTGAGCATCTCTTTTCTGTGTGAAAAGGACAATCAGTGTTAGAACTCAATCTTCTGTTGCTGCCATAACAAATCACAACAAACTCTGCCACGTGGAACACTGATTATCTCATCGTCCATCCTCCAAAAGTCCAGGCTGACTCTTCTGGCTTCTCTTCTCTCCAGGTTCCACAAGTCCAAAATCAAGGTGCCAGTTGTCTCTGCTCTTAGAGGGATGCTGTGGGAAGAACACTTTTCGGAGCTCTTTCAGGTTCCTTGCAGTTGGAGGTCTGAGGGCCCCGTTCTCTTGCTGGCTTTCAGCAAGGGCTGGTCTTTGCCCCTGGAGGCTGCCCACACTCCTTTTCACTGCAGCCCCCCTCCGGCCATAGGGGTCAAGTCCATCATCCTTTCAATCACTGTGCTCCCCTTCTGCCATATTTCTCTGACTGCTTCTTTTGCCTTCCTCTTCTGCTACAAGGGCTCATGTGATTACGTGGCACCTCCAGAGATTATCACCCCATTTTAAGATTGGCTGATTATTAACTTCAGGTACCCTTGCACATTTCTTCACAGTAGTAACTAGCCTGGGTTAGTGTTTGGTTGACTAACAAGGGACAGGAGACTTGGGGGGTACATCTTGAGAATTCTACTATACATATAAATTCTCCAGTACCTCCCTTCAGTTGAATGGATCTTCAGTTTGCCAAATGGACTGGAAATTAGGTGATCTAAATTTTCATTGAACACTCAAAGAGACTGCCTTCTAAATGGTCTCCCTAGTTCCAGTTACATAGCTGTGAGAGTCAGCATCTCCCTGGACTTTTATTTACCTGGTATCTCCCTGCCAGATATTATCCCTGAGGCCTTAAAGGTCAGCATGCCAGTCTGGGACCATAAACCTTCCTGATACATTTTTCTTTTCCTGACCTCCCTATAGGACTCGCCTGCCTCATTTATTCTGAACCAAGCATATGCTTTTTTGTACTATTATTTATCATACATATATTTTTGTCATGTCCCATAGATTCTAACTTCCTGGGAATTGGTGTCATATTTTATACTTATTTTTCATCTTTGCACTACAGAGGAGTGGAGAAGGAGGTGTTGTCTTAATAGCATCACTAGTATAACATTAAGGGCACTGGGTGTTGAAAATGTTGTTGTTACAACAAAAGATTAGGACTATAAAATCTTCATGCACCCTGGGAGAAAGAGCCTGAGCAATAAATAAGACTAGGGCTGCAGCAAACAAACAATAACATCAACAGCAAAACCCAAATTAAAAGCCCTACCAATTCCCTTGTGTCTTTTTGTGAAATCTCCTCCATGACTAGATGTTTGGATGAAAAAGCATTATTTCCTTACATCTTCTCTGTAGTGACGCCAATGCCCTTCAGACAAAGACCTCCAGAAACTCAGCTGTAGTTAAACAATTTGGGTTTATTTTTTTGTTGCAGAAAAGAAGACTGTGTACCATGAAAAACCCAGGGGGGTGTTTCAGTAAGAGGGTGTTGGAAAGAACCTGTTGCGAGAATTGGGCTTTAGTTGGGTGCTTTAGAGAAGGGCTAAGGAAGAAAGAGTTTGCTCTAAATTAGATCAAGCAGGACCATTTTATGATTATCTCAGTAATTCTTACCTATAGAGGAAAGATAAGGACAAAGTTCAAGGTCTAGTGGGTAAATAGCTGTCTACCATTTTAGCCAAGAGAGGGTGCTGTTTGGTATTTTGTGCGTGGCTTTTTTAAAATCTGTGCTTTAGCCAAATGATGAAGTGTGAAGTGGCTTTGTTTGGACCCTTTTGCATTGGTCTTGGGGTAACCTTGCCTGGGTCTGGCATTCTGTAAGATGGGTCATGCTCCACAGAGCGTCATGGGCTAGTGACGTGTCCAGGCTTCCTCCTGGATGTCAGATTCACTTGTTTTCTTACTTTCTCAGAGGTACACCAGTGGTTTCATTTCTGAACCCAAGAAAAAGTTTCTTTATGGTTATAATGAAATGATTCCTAATATAAATTGTATTTATTGATTTTTTCCCCCTAATTTTCCAGTTTGTTTCCTTTTATTTTTTTAATTCTTTTTCAAATTCTTTTCCCCTTTAGCTTGTTACATAATACTGAGCAGAGTTCCCTGTGCTATACAGTAGGTCCTTGTTGGTTATCCATTTTAAATACACTGCTGTATTTATTATGTATTTATTGATCTCAATTCCAAAGTACTGTTTATAAATATAATGATGATGGTGATGATGATTATAATGGCATTAATAACAATAACACCAATGAAAGGAAAGCAGAGGACATGAGATGGGAAATGAGGGAGGGGTGAGAATACCTCGGCGAGTGCTAACTATGCCCCAGCAACTGCTTTATCTTGTCTAGTATACGTGGAACCATTCGGGGTAGGTATTTATTATCTGCATTTCTCATATAAGGACATCGAGAGGCCAAAGTTTGGTTAATTTGAGGGCGAGAGCAGCTTGTAATAAGCGAGTGTCTTTAGTTGATTCCCCAGAAGCAGAAGATTCATATAAAAGTTGGGTTTTGCGGGGAGGTATGACTGACATATAACATTAGATTAGTAGAATGCATGTTTTCTAAAGAGTCTTCCCCAGGAAATACCAGTGGGGACTTAGGGAAGTGAGATGGGGAAGGAAGGCAGGCCAGGCATTCGACAAAGCCCCACGAAGAGACTCAAAAAATAAATAAACAAAAATTTTAAAATTATTCAAAATCACACACACACACACACACACACACACACACACACACACACGTTTCCAGGAGGAACAAGAAGGTCCATGAACTCCTAAGGGATGGAAATTCTCCTTGTCCACAAAGTGGGAGTCTGTGGTCCAGCAGCTCTCAAATGTCAGCAGAATCAGCAACGCCCAGAGAGCTGGTTGAAACACGGAGCTTCTCATTTAGTAGGCGTGGGGCGGGACTCAAGAAGTTTTATTATTTTTAACCAGTTCTCGAGTGAAGCTGCTACTCTAAGGGCACCACACTTTGAAAAGCACTGATACGGACTGAGGACAGCCCTTCGGCCAAAGACACAGATGCTGGCTGTGGGGAGGGAAGCGTGGGAGCTGACAGCAGCTGCTCCAGCTTGGACCTCCATCTTTCTGTACCCAAATCTGGCCTCTCAGTGTGTGTGGGATAAGACTTCTTAATTGGGTAGCACAAGAAGGCACGGAAGAAGCCTGTTTGAGCCTTGTCTACGTTCACTGAAGATGAAGCCTCAAACTGCACAGCTGGTTTAGAAGATGATTAGTGTGAGACCGAGAGTAAAATAAAAATCTGCGTTTATATACCTGGCGTTTTGGTTGGCACCTCGTGTTCTCCTCCGTGCTGAGGCCCTAAAACCATAGCTGCGTGTTTTCACTACCTTTAACCAACTCGTTCTAGCTGCCAAGTTCCAGAAGAACCGCTGCCATCACAGTATTCTCTATGCTATGGCTCTCGATTTAGTTTTAAATAATTATTTTATTCAGTCAAGGTGATTATTTTTAAGTAGCTAACCAAGCTTGATTTAATATTAATGATGATCTAAGATATATCCTATTGATAGATTCACAACTCATAGATTAGTTTATGGATACCTTGCTCTAAATTTTGGGTTTGTGGAATAGGTCACTCTACCCAGGACCATAAAAAACTCCACTTCTCCTGTCCAGGTTTCAACCAACAAGAGAGTTCCTTGTCACACTGGGAAGAGCACAGGGAGAAGGAATGTTTTGGAAAGAGTTGAGGACGAAAGTGGATGCAAGTCCCAGGTTCATCTGTGTTACACTTTTTCCCCATGGGCAGTCAGGATAATTCTTATTCTCTGTTGACTCGGGCCACACGAGGGCTCTCCGTATGTTTACACACAAATCTTCACTGCCCCCAGTGAGGTAAGTACATCAGGGTCTGGCAGAAGTAAAGGCTGTTCCATGCATTTTTCATGAGAAAAATTTCAATAAAGTGAAATAACTCGGTGTCCCAAACACTATGCCAACAAATGACAAGAAAGCCTGTTTACATTTGGATTGTGTAACCAGCAGAGCTTGGATTTCCTACATTCCAAGGCTGCCAGCCAGCCCTTTCAGTTACGCCATGAAAAAAAAAAAAAAAAAAAAAAAAAGTCCAATTAAAAAGAAAAAAGAACTGTTTGAAGAACTACCTGGGAAACATATGTCATTAGAAAATTTTATTTAAAAGGATTTTTGGAAAAACAATTACCATCATATATAGGATTTCAGTTTATACAGGCGAAGTTCGTTGGGACTTTGACCCAAATTATCTCAATTATTTATATGTCACAAATACCGGAAATAGCCATATAGTTGAGGCAAAAATGGTTTGTTCTTAAATTTTCTGAACAAGAGTCATTCTTCCATACCTACTAAACACTGTGTATAATCCTATAATCCTTCAAATGTACTGAGAAGACATAATGTTAAAGTAAATAAATAAATACATGATAATTGGACTTGCAAGAGAGAACATAAATATAAAATATTTTCCAGTGTCAGCTAATATTCTTCTATAGAAAGTCGTGATTTTCAAAGTCTGGTCTCTAGATCAACGATATCCACCTCACTTGGGAATTTGTTAGTATGCAAATTCTAGGGGTCCTTCTCCAGACCTACAGAATCAGAAACTTTAGGTTTAAGGGCCCAGTAATGTGTATTTTAACAAGGTTTTCTGGTGATTCTGATCCAAGTCAGAGACCCAGCAGATACGACTTAGTGACGAAATGATAACCATAGAACTCAGAATAGCGGGTAACACAGTGTGGCACCATAGCAGAGGTAACAATTTTATTTTATTTTATTTTGTTTTATGTAAGCATGTGTGTAAATAGAAGAAGAAAGAAAAGAGGAGACAGAGAAAGAATAGAGAATTTTAGCAGTATTATAGGCTATTTATTTTTGCCACATGGTTTTCAGTTTTTTCCCAAGATTTCTTCATTGAATATGTATTCGTTTGGTGATTAGAACTATGTTATTAGAGAGAAAAACAAGAGGTATCGTTGGGCATATTGTGGCACATTTAGAAATTGTGCCAGGTTCCAGCGCAGCAACGTACAAAGCAAACACCATCCAGGGTGTAGCAGGTGCACGTGAGCGGCTCTGTTCTCTTCATAAAGTATGGAAACTGTCATCACGCAGCTTATAACCACATCTTCACCTGCTCTTATGGTAGGTGTTTTAAACTGCTGGCACACAGCTGACTAAGACTCAGGGAGACCCTGGCTGAAAGGGATGCTGCCGCAGGGACTTTCTTGTTCACAGTCCTTCTGCGAGTCCAGAGGCTCTCTTGCGCTGGTTTGCAAATGGAGGTATTCATGGCTTCTTTGTTAGACGTCTGATACTTGACCTTTATTTTTTTTTTAAATGACTGAGATGGTGAATACTTAACATTTTGGGAAATATCTGAAGCCATCCTTGGAGAGTTGAGAGACAGAAATCAGACAGGTCTTTCGGAATGTCTGACTTGGTTCTATGCTGGAATTGCCAAGGAATTCAGAAGCAACTTCTGTCCTCCGACGTGTATGAGGTTTTTTATTGCTGCTCTAACAAAGTGTCATAAACCTAGTGTATCAGAACCACACGGATTTATCCTCTTACAGTCCTGGAGGTCAGAAGTTCTAAATTCAGGGAGTTGGTAAGGCTGCTTTCCTTCTGGAGGCTCCGGGAGAGAATCCATTTCCTTGCATTCTCTAAGCTTCTAGACGCTGCCTACAGTCCAGGGTTCATGGCCTCCTTCAGTCAATCTGACCTCTGTTTCCATCACCACATCTCCTTTTACTTTGACTCACCTGCCTCCCTCTTAACTTGTGAGGACCACGGTGATTACACTGTGCCCACCCATGTAATCCAGAATAATCCTCCCATCTCAACACCTTTAACTTCATCATATGTGCAAAGTCCCTTTTGCCATGTAAGTAACATATTCACAGGTTCTGGGAATTTTAGGACATAAGCATTTTGGGGGAGCCATTATTCTGCTCATCATACAAAGGAGGAACGTTCTCAATGCTGAATTAGATTGTTGTTTATCCACGTAGCAAAAGAATATTGAACTCCTCCGATTCCTGTCACATTTGCAAAAGATGGAGAGACAGATCTCAAGGGTTGTATAAATATTACCCTTGACAATGACAAGGTCCAGGCAGCGTGCTAGTGAAGAGAACCAAGCTTATTTGGTGATATTAACTTGGATTTACAAAACTTTGTGAATTGAATAAAATAACACTCATGTATTTACCTATTATAAAAGTTATGCATTGTGATTAAGCATTAACATTAATATTAAAAATGCAAATTAAAAAAGAATGATGGTCTCTTGGATATTTACATGCATACTAGTTTTTGTTTTCACAAAATTGGACTTTAACGCACATCGTGTTTTGCAACTCTTGTCATGACTTTCTTGTAAAATCTTTTCTGATAGTATTATTCATTTACTAGAATCCACAAAATTATAAATTATTACATAATTTATCCACTATTATTGGAGAGGTAGGTTGTTTGAATCTTTTAATTACATAAAAAGTGTTATGTTGAACATTCTAGCAGGTAAATGTCTATCTGTGCATATTCATGGTTATTTCCAGGAAGTAAAATAACTAGAACAAAGAATGGCTGAATATTTTTAAAATCCTTACCTCCCTATTGGTGACATCAATGCCTTAAAATCAAACACAGGTGATAATAGAAAGACAATGGGGCCATCCCATTAGCTTTATAAGAATTTTTTCTGTCACTTCTTTGGAGATAGAAATCTCATAGTCAACTGCATTAGTTATAGAATAGAGCATCTATACTCTAAAGAGATGGTAAGTAAGTGTATTTAGGTTGTAGGTCTTTAAACAGCCTTCATTTAAAATGCATGGCATGACTTAGAAAACAAATTTAAGGTTACCAAAGGGGAAAGGTTGGGAGGGATAAATTAGGAGGCTGGGATTACATATACACACTACTAGATACAAAATAGATTATCAACAAGGACCTACTGTATAGCACAGGGAACTCTACTCAGTACTCTGTAATAGCCTATATGGAAAAAGAATCAGGAAAAGAATAGTTATATGTGTATGTATAACTGAATCACTTTGCTGTACACCTGAAACGAACACAACATTGTAAATTAACTATACTCCAATATAAAATAAAACGTTTTAAAAATGTATGGCATGTCATTTCATCTCTATGGAGAGGGACTACTGTACTTTGCTATGAGTAGAGACAGCTCTCAGTGGTGAATGTAATCAGATTGGGAAAGGTGGACAACTCCAGGAATTACCAGCAAAAGCATGGGCCGGACTGAAGACAAATGAAACTTTTGTTAAAGGAAAATATCTACAGGGAGAGTTTGCAAAGGCATGAAAAGTGAAGTTAATGTTCATCAGTGTAGCCCAGTCATGAGCTGTGGCTACTCCCCTGCAGATCTACATACCTGTAAGGAAGAAAAAAATATTTTTTCTGACCTTGAAGCTTATGGTCATTGAATGCTGAAACCTTAGAAATCATTTGGATGACATCTGTCGAAAATTACAGGATAAAAATAACAGCTAACTGAATGTTATTCTGTATTCCAGATACAGTGTTAAATGCTTATGTACACTGTTACCAGTATTCCTCACAGCATTTTTAGGAAGGAGAGATCCCCATTCTACAAATGTAAAACTGAGGCTAGAAGACGTAACAAATTTAGAACTTGAAGATGGTCATAGAGTTAATAAATCTTGGCCCATGTCTGAATAACACCAAAATCTATCATCTTAGATGCTTATTTGGCTTCAGGAAAGTAAAAGAGAGACGTGTGTAGAAAGGAGGATTTTGAAATTAGTTAATGATTAAATCATTTTTTGAACTATTTGAATGATGATGACATACTCATGATATAAGAGAAACAAGCCAATCTCTTTTTAATATAATGTGAAATCAATTTTTAGATCAACATGAAAGTTTGCAAAAGATAAATTTGTGTGTGTGTGTGTGTGTGTGTGTGTGTGTGTGTGTGTGTGTGTACACAGCCTTGTATACAGCAGTGGTCTTTGAATGATAGAGTCATAAATGATTTAAGTTTACTTCATTATTTTGCATTTTCTATAATGAAGATGATAGTCTATTTTATAAGTTCCTTTTTAATAATCAACAGAATGTGTAACCATTTATTTCTAAAAAAACAGAAAGTGGGGTGGCTGACTGAAAGCTTTATTGAATTTTCCACAAATATGCACAAGGGAAAGTGATCATTTTTCTAATTAATAGCACAGATATGGAGTTAGACATAAATTCCTTCTGTGCTGTTTTTAATTTGTGAGACAATCAAAGGTTACAATATCTAAGAAGAATTAGGACAAATCAGTCCATGACATACTTTATCTTTCTCTTGAAACAAATAGTAAATACACACATGCAGGAATAAAACATTAACCTTACACTGAATTCTTGTTACAGAACTCAAACAAGCCTCCTGGAAGCTGCTACCAAAGATTTAAATTACCAAATATTTTGCAACAGTCAACATAGGTTGAGATCCAATTCTCGGAAAGTTCAGGGGTTTTGAGCATGGGCCACCTGTTCTCCTTGCTTGGCCCTGTAATAAACCTTTCTCTGCTCAAAAACCCAAAAAAAACAGACTCGATTCTCTTAACTTTAATCTTACACATACTGCAGTTGCAAATGGCTGAAAACACATTGCTTTTCAATCAAATCAAAGTAGACCTTGGGATCTAGCAAATGTCTGGAACAAGTAGAAATGGCAACATAAGTTGAAGTCCTGGGCTTCCTTTGAGATGTAGACTGCCTTTGAACATTATATTGGTCTCAGTTTGGGAACTGAAAATCACTTGTAATGAATTCAATGCCATTTCTGTGAGTCTGTGAACTCACAGAGTTAATGCAGGTAAGGTTATTTGTTTTCAATGAGCCATTTAATATCATGAAGGAGGGTTTTTGTAATCCCTAATTAATTTTTGCCCTCAGCCCACCAATTGATTAATAACCCAGGGGAGTGAACAGGCAGCCTCCTTCCCCTTCCAAATAATTGCTACCCCAGTAGCAATGTCACATGCAAAACCACCACTGTTAAAATAATAACAAATCTGGGTAAATGATGATGGCCTTAATGAGTCAAACAAATTTCAATTCTTATTGATTAATTGGTGAAATTTATATCATAACCACTGCAAATCTACCTTAAATAAATGTAGGCATGGAGAAGGGAGCTTTGATTTTTATCGAGACTACTTCAACTATCCAAACAAATGTTTCTTTTTTTCATGAGCAGAATATAACATAGGCCTGTGCAAGATGACTGACTACTATATTTAACTCAGACAAATGCATAACAAATCACTATTCTGCAGTAAGAAGGCACACCTCATAGGCTCCTGTTTCTTTCTTTTTTTTTTTTTTTCTTTCATTGGGGCCTGGATATAAGACCACAGCCATCTAAATAATCCTCCAGAAATAAACCAATGAAATTGTGAGTCTGACAACAGACACAGTATTATACCTGCAGCTGCGAAATGTTTCCATAGTCCAACCGCCTTTCCAGTAAAAATTTTATCCTGGGGGAAAGTCAGCAACTAAGATTTTAACTACTTTTCTGCAATAGAAAAGTTTGGAGTAATTGAGCCTTCATAAATTTCAATGTTTATGGCCTTTATTTTTCTTACAGAATTACCCACCCATCAAGTATATTGTGAAAATACTACCAGTGTATTACTATGTTCCCATATAAATAAATTCTTTAAAAAAATTCGGATGATGAACAATGAGACTACCTCCTAAGAAAGTACAGAATTCCAAAACAATTTTCTTGTTTTCTGTATTACTTGCCATATTCATAATTGTTGAACGAGCGTTTCAATTACACGAATATTGGAAACTAAAAAAGTCTGTAGATGTTTTGGCCAATTACCTGAACTGTGCACATTCACTAACTAGCCTGCTCTATTTTGATGGAATTCTAAAAGGTTAGAAGGTTTGGACCTTGTATCCTTCCTGTTCTCTTTGCAGAAATAGTATTTATTTCTGCACAGCCAGGGATATATGAACATATTTTCAATGGATACCATGCTAATACTGGGATTATGACATAGTGAACTTGTTCTTTGCTACCCGGGAATCTACACGGGTATTGGAAAGAAAGATCATTTAAAATAAACAGCAAGCGACCTCTGGAACTTTGGTGAGAATATAAGTAGTTACAACTGTTAAAAGGAACATTGGCATTATTTATCAAAATTTTAAATGTGAGCGCCCTAACGTACTAGTTCCAGTAATACATCCACATACATGCATGTGTAGCAAAATTGTATAATGATGTCCACCATGATATTATCTGTAATGGCAAAGAACAACAATATATGAAAGGATTGTCAAAAGGAAAACGTTTATAATCTTTGCTTCTCCTGAGTTCTTCCAAAGAACACAGCCTGAGGAGATGGCTTGCCTGTAGGTTTATTTTGGGAATGGCTCCCAATCACTGGGAGTGGAAGCAAGGGAGTTAGAGAAAAGGAGGGGACATATTATTTCTTCTTTTTGCAAGACAAAACCAATTTATTGTTTTGTTCTCATCTCTCCTCAAATGTAGTGCTTTTTTCTTTTTTTTCATGGAAAGGCATTTTATTTTAAATACAGCAGTGTGTACATGTCAATCCCAGACTCCCTAACTATCCCTTCCCCCCCACCCTTCCACCCGGTTGCCATAAGTTCGTTCTCTAAGTCTGTTAGTTTGTTTCTGTTTTGTAAAGAAGTTCATTTGTATTTTATTTTATTTTTAGATTCCACATATAAGCAATATCATATATTTGTCTTAACTGTCTGACTTACTATTTCTAAAGCATGTTATCGATCTTGTGGTTTCCAGGGCAACTGCGTTATCAATCCTGCTTGGGTACCCTTTGAAGAAATGTGTAGAACTGGCTTTGCTATTATTTCCTGGGGGTTGGAATCTGATATTTGTGGCCTCCAACACTCATGAGTTTCCCTATGGGGTCTCAGCTTCCTTGCACCTCCAAGTTCTCTCCTTGTAAGAATCTCTGAGCAGTTGCCCACGGGCCTCCGACGTGGTGGCAGAGAAATCAAAGGGCAGAAAGGGAAAGTCACGCAGTGCAGTGGAGCTAAGGCTCAGCCTGTGAACCACAGAGCAGATTCAGCCCTGTTTCCGCTGCGTCCCACAAACGCCATATGTTCATTTTCATTCAATTAAAAATTCATTGGCCTTTTGATTTTCCTTTGACCCATCAGTTCTTTAGGTGTATTATTTAACTCCCCAAATTTGGGGTTTCCCAGATGTCTTTCTGTTATTGATTTTTAGGTTGATGGTGTGGGGAGAAAAAACATGATTTCTATGATTTCACCACTTTTTAAAAAATGTTTATCTTACATTGGGTTATTGTTGATTTACAGTGTTGCGTTAGTTTCAGGTGTCCAGCAAAGTGATTGAGTTATCCATATACATCTATCCATTCTTTTTCAGACTCTTTTCCCACACAGGTTATGACAGAATATTGAGTAGAGTTCCCTGTGCTGTACAGTAGGTCCTTGTGGGTTATCTATTTTATATGTAGCAGGGTGTATCACTTCTAAATCGAGTTTGTTTAATGGCAAAAAATATAACCCATCATGGTGAAGTATCCTTGTGCATTTAAATGTGCGTCTGTGTATCGGGTGGAATGGTCTCCAGATGCCAATTAAGGTCAAGTTGGATGATAATGCCGTTCAGGTCTTCTATGTCCTTTTAGGTTATCTGATTAATTTATTATTAAATTCTGAGAGAGGAGTGCTAAAGTCTCCAACTGTAATTGGAGATCTGCCTCTGTCTTCTGTTCTATCAGTTTTTACTTCGTGCATTTGGAAGCCCTATTTTGATGTATGTATACATTTAAATTATGTCCTTGGTGAATCAAACCCTTGACCACTTTGTAATGTCCTTCATGATTTCTGGCAATGTTCCTTTTACAATGTCTATCTGATATGAATGGTCATTCCAGCTTTGTTTTGACTCTGGTATGATTCCTTTTACTTTAGTCAGTCTGTTTTATTCTTGTGGTGGATTTTTCATGGACAATATATAGTTAGGTCTCACTTTTTTATTTAGTTTGATCATCCTGGCCTTTCGTTCATTATTTTTGGATAATTCTTGGATGTTACCTCTTCAAATTCTTCCCTCTTCTCTCTCTTCTGGATCCTTAATTACACCTATGTTAGGCCATTCAGGATTGACCTACAGCTCTTGAATGATTTGTAGTTTCCCCACATTTTTTTCACTTTTCATTTCTGTTTCTTTAATTTCTGTTTACCTGTCTTCAGGTTCACTAATTCTTCCTGGAGGTGTCAAGTTGGTTATAAAGGAATGTACAGCTACAGTAATTCAGTTAGTAGACTATGTCCTCAATACTTAAAAGACAAACCAAAGCTTAAATATCACTCTTCCCCACGCCACGCACACCATTTTTGTTAAGATTCCAGGAATATGGAATAACTAATACAATCATTTTAAGTGTCTAGAAGCGTCCATCCTAGTAAAAATTAATTTACACCTGAAGATGCTTTGCTGAAGCTTTAAGAATATTTGCCAATGAGTAGTTTAAGCTCTTCTGTGAAGATTCACTTCCTTTTTGTCATATGGACACAACCTCAGTTTGACATGTCTTAGGTAAGAGCTACCCACATCCCTATAAATGTTGATATGGCATAAGTGAGCGGTCAGTGAAGATTTTTCAGCCTGCTTGAAGCCATAAGTATGCATATATGAAAGGGAAAGTATTTTTTTTTTTAATTTTTGAAACAACAAAGAAAGGGAAAATAGGTACAAATGCTGCCCCAGAGGCTTGTATATTTTTAAAGTGCCTGGTTATCTTATATCTACTTGTCTCCACCTCCGTTCCCATATGTATTTTCTAGTTACATATTTGTTGATGTTATTCGTTCTCGACATTCTTCCTTTTAATGAATTAAATATCACCAGTCTGATGGCTGTTATTCTGGGGTAAACTAAAAACACACTTATTATGAACATTGATTTATTACGGCCCCCAAAACAATCATGATAAGAGATGGCTTTCATTACCTTAATGCTCACCATTAGCAGTTGCAAATACATTTTGGTGAAAAAAGGAATTAGGAGTAAGTAAATAACAAAGTAACTTTCCTTTGGGTTTTGGAAAAAGATAGACTTTCATTCACTTCACATTTCACACTTTCTCATGTTTCTTCTTATACCTGTTTACATATTTGTGAGATGGCGGACCAGGGCTTCGGGGTAAAATAGTTAGCTATGGACAATTTTTCTCTGTGCAAATCCATATGGCCTAGTTAATACAGTTATTGAGTTAAATTTGCATACTGACTCTGGGAAATTCAAGGATTTTCTAGGAATTCCATTTGCAAGCATGTTTGGGTGTCCTACGGACACACAAAAAAGAATTTGGAGGGACTTGCCTGGTGGCCCAGTGGTTAAGAATCCACCTGCGAATGCAGGGACACGGGTTCAATCCCTGGTCCGGGAAGATCCTACACGCTGCAGAGGACTAAGCCTGTGCGCCACAACTACTGAGCCTACGTTCCATTAACTACTGAAGCCCACGTGCCTAGAGCCCGTGCCCTGCAACAAGAGAAGCCACTGTAACGAGAAGCCCGCTCGCTGCAACAAGAGAAAGCCCATGCACAGCAGCGAAGACCCAACACAGCCAAAACTAAATCAATTAAATAAATAAATTTAAAAAAGATAGAATTTGGAGCCGTCACCAAGCCTACTAAGTAACTCGGTTGGGCATGACCATAACTTGGATCCTATGTACTCTAAGCCAAGTACCTGGCCTCTGAGCTCAGCTGACAGTCACTTATGAGGCTTAAGAATTTGAGGTACGTAGAATGATGTAAAAAGATCTTCTTAAGTTATTTCAGAAGACAATGAAAATGATCCAGGGAAGATCATTCTTATAATACTGATGTAATATCGTGGTGGCATTAGAGCTAGTGGGTGTACGAACACTCCGTAACAATTGCCTTTTACAGATACAAGAGGAGAATGGCTCTATACAAAAATGAAATCTTTGGGATACCCTGGTGTGGCTTTGGGACACCCTGGTGTAGCTTTGGGACGTCTGATGGCCACATCGTTAGGAAGAGGGTGGTGTCAGACACAGAGTTGGGGGTTAAGTATTGCCTCCTACTTGGAAGCCCCCTGCATTTGAAGCATTACACCGTGTTATTCCTTATTCCAGTTGTCTAGTTTTTGAGTCGCAAATAACTCCAAATATTAGGGGCCGAAAACAATACCACTTATTTTGTGCACATGTTAAGAAAGAGAGAACTGTGGCAACTCTCCGTCTTTTATAAGGACATCAATCCTTTTGGACAACCCCCTCCCATAATCTAGTGACCCTGAACTAATTACCTCTCAAATGTGTCATCTCCAAATACCATCCTACTGGAGGTTACTGCTTCAGTATAAATTTAGAGGAGACACAATTCAGTCCATATCAGATATTGACCTGTAATTTTCTTTTCTTTTAATGCCTTTTATTCGTTTGAGTAGTAGAGTCATGCCGGTTTCATAAAATGTATTGATTAATGCTCTCTCGTCTTCTATGTTTTTGGAAAGATTGTGTACAATTTGTATCACTTCTCTCTTAAATGTTCTGTCCAGTTTACCATTGAAGCCACCTACGTCTGTATATTTTTTCTGAATATGTTAAACTACAAATTCAATTTGTCTTCTTCTGAAATTGGGCCTTAGTTTGGGGAGATTCTAATTCAACAGAGTTTTATGGTTTTGAGTTTCAACTGGGGCCAGTTTCCTAAACCTTCTTACTCCCCATCCTGAAACTCACACGCAGGGACCCTAAATTCACCCCCATGAAAGTTGGGGTCTGGAAATTTATTTAAGGCTCAATTCAATTATCAGAGACACCTGTGCTCCAACCAAACGCATACACAATGGGAGGGGCGCCTGTTACACTTAGATTAAAGGACTTTCTCTCCATCACGTCAATTACAAACAGGCCTAAAGGACTGGTCCTGGAATTTTACCCCACATCTGATAAACAGAATACACTTAATGTCCTAATTTTTGGCTGGATCTCTGAGAGATTTACTCCTTAAAGGAGGCTCAGAGAAAGAGAGAATGGGGAATTTTCTGGAAACTAATGAGCCGTGGAGACTCGGCTTTCCCCCTCAATTGACTTTGCCACACAAGATCAGACTGGCAGAACATCAATATAAACTTTATTTGCTGGGATTGACTCTGGACACACTGCATATTTCCTGCTGGAATATGTGTACGTATAGGTATAAATGGATGTACTTTTCCCTAACACTTTGCATTCCAAGGCTTAAAAGTGCCTGGATTAAATGTAGTCTTTCTTTCTAAAGAAACTGACTTACATGGACGCTGTTTTACAACCCCCTACAGTATTTGTAAAGTAAAATACGTTCTAAATCTTGCAGTAGTGACTGTGCAGAGGCCGTACTGCCGTTATTTTAGTCTATGGGAATTAGGCTGGCAATTAAGTATTTGAATCCACAATTTTAAGGCAGGTACTTTATCCTGTATCCATTTGTGTTGAAAGAGGCCTGTGATTTTTGTCTTTCGAAAATAGGCTTAACGTTGGCCCTTAGATTCTTCTAGGCCACGTGAACATAAACAGGTAACAAATACAGTCTTTTAAGCAAATAGTTTTTGTCTCTTTTTTTAATTATGTCAAATAGCTGGCTTAACAGTTTTTCTGCTTTTCCTTCCCTGAAGAGGTGTGGTATTTTCATTTTATAAGACATGGTCCTTCTGGGAACTTTCTGGAATGATGTTGAGGCTGAGAAGGTATTCCAGTATGGTTCTTGAGTTATTTGAATATGTAAAGGCCACAATTTAATCATTTTGAAGTGGATTTTTGAGAATTTTTCAAGTGAAAACCTTTCCTTATAATTGGAAATTTCAAGGTTAATGATGAGGAAGAATATGAAATATACAAGAAGAAAAACACCTGCCAAACCATCTAGTTCAATATCAAGTTGGTCCTACAGCTATTTTTGCATAATTTAATTGAAGATTTGTTGTTATAGTTAATAAATACGTTACTTTTAAGTGGATGGGTATTTTTATTTTGTAAAAGAAGTCTATTGAAATCTTGAGTAAAATTTAAGCAGAAATGATTCTATCTTTCCTCAGAGTATTCCACAGATGGCGTTAACTCTTGGAGGGTACGAACACTCACACACACCAAAAAAATATGGAAAAGCAAAACGTAACGTTATACTATAGTAATATTTGTAGAAATGAGTCTTCCAGTCCCCTTTTCTAGAAACTGATGCTTCCTCTCCCCTCATAATTATCACTGGCAGCGCCACATGAGTAAATATGGTCCTGCCTTTCAGCAGCAGCTGACGGTTCCCTGTCGGACAACCCCCCTTCCCCCAAGCCTCGCCAATGATACTTTCTTTGTCAGTAGAAACGAAAATCATCAGACGGTTTTCTTCCAGATGAGGAAAGTTCCAAAAGGATAAGATATTGTATTGGTCTTGATTCTTCAGAGAAACAACACCATTAGGATAGATAGATAGATAGACGGATAGATAGATGGATAAAACAGATAGATAGAGAATTATTAGAAGGAGTTGACTCAAACGGTTATGGAGGCTGAGAAGTCCTAAGATCTTCAATCAGCAAGATGAAGACCTAGGGGAGCTGATGGTAAAGTTCCAGTCTGAACTTGAGTCCAAAGACAGGAGCCGACAGATGGACAAGCCCAAAGAGTGAGCAGAGAGAGTGAATTCTCCTTTGCTCAGCCTTTTTTGTTCTATTCAGGCCTTCGAAGGCTTGGATGAGGTCCATCCACGTTGGGGAGGGCCATCTACTTTATTCAATCTATCGATTCAAATGTCAATCTCATCCAGAAACATCCTCATAGACACACTCAGAAAAGCTGTTTAAACAAATATCTGAACTTGAAACTAACACAACATTGTAAATTATACCTCAAGAAAGATAGAAAATCTGAAAAAAATAAAAAACAAAGCCACCTGAAGGCTTCAGTTGAGTTAAAAAAAAAAAAAAAAATCTGAGCATCTCATAGCCCAGGCAGGTTGACACATAAAATTCACTATCACAGGTACCATCAGATGAGGTATTATAAGTGATCGTTTTCCCCTATTATAAGTGATCATTTTCCCCTATAAGGAGCAAGGTAATCTGCAGTGAAGTGAAAGGATGAAGCTGTCACAAGGAGAAAAGTAGGCAACTAAGGAAGAAAAAGAGGTCTGGAAAAACCTAAACCCTGATCTCAGATGTTCCTGAGACACGCTTTACCTTTCCCAGGGTTTAAGTGCCCTGAGAAATAATATCCCTGTGTCCATTGATTTAATTCCCATCTTTTCTTTAGTAATTTCAATTTGGTTTCAACTACTTGACACCAAAAATACAAACTAATATTGATGGCTGAGTCTGATGAAAAGAACATACAACTGGGAGAAGGCAGGCTAGTTTCTAGCCCTGAGTGTGCCACAAATCGTCTGAGTTTGGGGAACTCAATTCCCCCTCCAGACTTCAGGCAACTTATCTCAGGAGTACCCACTAAGTCATTTTTTTTAAACAATCAAATATTGAACTCAAGCTATATGCTAGGCACCTGTGATGACACAAAGCTTATAGTGGTAAACAAACAAAACATGATTATACAAGTTATACGAGCTAGAGGGGAGAACTTGATGCTGGTCTCTCTGACTTTAACGCTTTTCAACAATAGTACAATACTCACATGAATTGATAGCAATTTAAAGCCCCATATTTTATCCATTATATCTGGCTTTTTATCCATAGCAAAATAGTGTATTCCCCCCAATAATTATTCAAACGTAAGGAGATATCTCAGTACCATATTTATACACAGAAATATAAATTATATCCACCACAGGCCATTTAAAATATGCTTTCACTTTAAAATTACATCTGGAGGTCGCTTTGTGAAAATAAAATAACTGTTGATTTATGGGTCTTAATAAGAGTCTGATCCTTTCTTATAATAGAAGTGTTATTTATGTTGTTCCTGTTAAGACAGGAAAGTTTCTCCATGGGGGCGGAAGCCATTGATTTCCCTTTGGGGGTCTTAAAAGTGATTTTCTATTCCACAAGCTAGAAAGAAAACCCCTGCTTTATGCATCCAAAGCTTATCTTCCCTTCAAAACCCACTCAATCCCTCTCTGATTTGTGCCCATGAATCTTTCCCGGACCCCTTCAACTCTGTGATCTCATGCTGCTCTAAACTCACTGCACTGACTTGCCTTTCAGCAGTGGAACCTGGGAACACAGCATGAAGGCAGATAACAATATTTCAGGAACGGAGAAACTGAGGCGCGCACAAGTGAAAGGACTGGGGAAGCCCTGAAGGTTAAGCACAGCCGAAGGGTCAGAAATACGGAGTAGCTTTCTGAAAAAAAGATGACGAAGTTAAGCAAAGGACGCTGTATTGTGTGTAATTCCAGCTTTGTGGACGGCACCGACCGACAGATCTCTCATGCTGCGTCACTGGTGCTACTCCTGCAAAGAGCGAAATAGATTTTAGTAGTGTCGTCAGTGGCGTAGGCAGGTAGAGATGCGACTTGTTTGGAGAGGAGGAGAAATGCCATGGCACGGAATCCTCGCTTCCCCACTGAGTTCTTTTCTGTTATTACTATTACTTTAATCAGTTTAGAATTTTTTTAAATTGATTTACGCGTGGTAAATTAACACCATCCCATAAATGGAGAATATTCGTTACTGTTTGATCAATCAACCTCAAAGCTCTGGGTGGCTTACAACTATCAGTTGTGTTCTTGCTCAGAGGTGGCTCCACAGCGGGTCGGCTGGGTTTGGTTCTGTGCTGCCAGCTGGGTTCAAGAAGACCCCACAGGTTTTCTCATTCTCCTTGTACCAATAGCTTCCTATTCCACTCTTGGCGGATCTCAGAGGCACACGTGGGCAAGTGGAATCAAGAAAATGTGTTTTAAGCCTTGGTGTACGTTTCATGTTTGCTACCATTCCATTGGCCAAAGCAAGTCACATGGTCACATGTCCAAGCCCCATAGCAGAGGGTGAGGAAAGTTCCTCTTTCATAGCTGAAGGCTCTGCGGTTTTATAAAGGATGTAGTTGTTATAAAGGAGTGAAGAAATGACAATAATCCAATCCATCACATAAAGCTAACGGTAAACCGTACCAAATGCTTATAAGAAAAATCAGTATCTCCCCATACCAATCCTGTTCCCGAGAGGCAAATATTTTCTATTTCTTTTGGTGTTGACCTTCGTCTATCTGTCTGTCTATCTATCCATTAGTAAATAATACTATAATTATATTTAGTATAAATTGGCATTAATACATATTTATCAGTTTTAGACATTATCAAATTCCTGTAACACTAGATGAGTTTGGCAGTGTTGCATACTCACCCGTATTTTCCCTTCTCCCATTATATCAATACAATATTATCACAATTTGGGGCTTTAATCTGTTATCAGTATTTACATATGCTATAGATATAATTCAGTGCTTACATAATATTTTTAATTTCCTACACTTAACAATTCTATTTCTGCTTAAATGTCTTCATACCTATTTCCAGTTTTTAATGTTCCAAACGACCTGTCGGACACCTGTCACTAATTTTTCCCAGTATTCAAGCACAAATCCTAGCACCCTATTAATTGCATCCCCTGTCCCCCAACACACACACCTTGGACACCTCCCCCCATCAGAGTTTCACCTCCTTCTCTCTTGTCTGGACTAATGCTTTCTGCTCCTGGTGCAAACCCATCATCCCTGGGCTCTCTTTACTTCTCTGCTTGAGATGCACACTACTAGTTCTCAATATTCTATTAGCATTCAGAGTTTCTGTTGAGAAGCCAAATTTCAGATTCTTAGTATATGATCTATTTTATTTCTCCCATAAGTTCTTAATACATCCTTTTTATTTTTTTCTTCCAGTTTTCCGGAGATATAATTGTCATGCAGTGCTGTGTACATTTACGGCATACAGCATAATGACGTGACTTACATACATCATGAAATGATGATCACAGTAAGTTTGGCGAACATCCGTCATCTCATAGAGACGCACAGTTAAAGAAATAGAAAAAAGATTTGTGTGTGATGAGAACGCTTAGGATTTACTCTCTTAATATCTTTCATATGTAAAATACACATATCCATTTTATTTTAATTAGTGACATTTTCAAATTGAAGATCCCAGGCTTCAACTCTTTGTTTGTTCTACTTTCTGGAAGTTATTCTCTGGAGTACCCTGGTCTAAGGCACCGTTGTCTCTTGCCTTGATGGATGTGACACCCTCTGAAATAACCTTCCTGCTCTTAACTTTGCTTCATTGTTCTTCAGCTCAAAAGAGCAACCACAGGGACCCTTTAGCTATTGTCAGAATAAATGTCCTCTGCTCTAAACGTTGCAGTGGTTTGTATCCTGTATTTCAGAGTAGGAGCTAACAGAATCTTTATAACAGCCTACAGGGCCATACTGATCTAGAACATCATTAGCCCCGTGCTCTGAATTCTTACCTTCTTCCTTTTCCTCATTCTCTCCTGGACACACCAGCTGCTTTGCTAATTCCTTAATATAGTCCTTGTCTTTGGAAATAAAATGTGAGCCACAGATGGAAGCCACATGCATGATTTCAAAGATTTTAGTAGACATTTAAAAAAAAAAGAAATAAAAAACGGATTGAAATTAATTGTAATAATATATTTAACAGAACTCAATATGTTTAGAATTTATCATTTTAATATGCAGTCAAAAAATTTTAACTTATAGACTTTGAAAACAAACTGATGTTTACTAAAGGGGAAAGATTGGGGGGAGGGAGAAATTAGGAGATTGGGATTAATGTACACACACTACTATATATAACATAGATAATTAACAAGGACCTACTGTAGAGCACAGGGAACTCTGCTCAATATCCTGTAATAATTTATATGGGAAAAGAATCTGAAAAAGAATGGATATAGGTATATGGATAACTGAATCACTTTGCTGGACACCTGAAACTAATGCAACATTGTAAATCAACTGTACTCCAATATAAAATAAAAATTAAATTAAAAAAAATTTTAATTAATGAGACACTTTACACTCAGTCTTTGAAGACTGTTTTTTTTTTTTTAACATCTTTATTGGAGTATAATTGCTTTACAGTGTTGTGTTAGTTTCTGCTGTATAACAAAGTGAATCAGCTATATGCATACGTATATCTCCATATCTCCTCCCTCTTGCGTCTCCCTCCCACCTTCCCTATCCCACCCCTCTAGGTGGTCACAAAGCACCGGGCTGATCTCCCTGTGCTATGCGGCTGCTTCCCATTAGCTATCTATTTTACGTTTGGTAGTGTATATATGTCCATGCTACTCTCTTACTTCGTCCCAGCTTACCTGTCCCCCTCCCCATCTGTGTCTTTATTCCTGTCCTGCCCCTAGGTTCATCAGAACCATTTGTTTTTTTAGATTCCATAAGACTGGTGTGTTTTTTACATTTATACAACATCTCAATCAGACTAACTTTTGATCTATAACTACCCTTCAAAAACATCCCAAATGGAGGGAAGGGGCCAGGCCCTACACTGGCCAATCACTGCGTATGGACCACACCGGACGAGAGGGTACAGCTTCCTTCCATGGAGAGCAATGCCTGGGGAGAGACAGCTGTCAGTAGTCAGCCTGTAATAGAAATGAGCCACCAAAGTCTTTGACTCTAGAGGGAGGGTCTGAGCCATGTACCAGAGCACCTAAAATAGAAATTAAAATGTAACAAAAGTTTAAAGATGCAGTAGGCAGACCTTTTAAAAACATGCATTTATTTATAACCCACACTTCTTGTCTGGGGCATACTCTTAATTAAAAAAACAATGATTGCTCCATATTATCAAGGGTCAAGAGTTTTTAGTAAGTCAGTAATTTGAACAAAGTGTCTAAATGATGCCAGCTTCAAAACCTACATTGAAACATCCAAAGTAATCATATATATATATATATATATATATATATATATATTATTATATATGGGAAAACTCTGCTTTAGTGAGAAATCGAAAACAAGATCCTATCCACATGCTAAAAATTTCTCAAGTGTTTTTTTTATAAAGTTATGATGAGATTAAAGCAAGATATTAACTCTTCCTTCTGATAACGCAGCTTAAGAGAAATTAAATGGAAGAAATCCTGGTGAAAATCCTCCTGACATGCAAAACGCAGCATAAATGAGTCTGAGACTTTGGGCCGATTAAGACCTGGGGTTGACAGCGAATGATCCAGAAGGGTTTCCTTTTGTGTCGTGGACCAGAAACATTTGGGAGAATCTGTGAAAGAGATACATCAGGCAGAAAATCCAGGGGACAATGAAGTTTCTTCTTGATCAGGCAGAGCTTGTCAGTGATATTTGAGACAGCGGCACCAGAAAGGGTATCAGACATAGACACATTCATTGTGTGGGGATTGAAGGCAGGCAGAGCAGAACGGGGCTTCTTGATAGCTGTCCCCAGTGAGGCAGCTTCCCCAAGCACGCAGAGATAAATGCCACTGCTGGAAATACTAACCTGTCATACACTTTCTATTGCTGAAGTGGTGATGACGATGTACATCTACTTCATCTGTTCACATTAGGTCTGGCTGCCCTAGCAGAACGTCCACGTAAGAATGGCTTAAATGAGATGTATTAAGTAAGTGTTACAAAGAGTACAGAAGGGTAGATAGAATCAGAGACGATTGAAGTTCCAGAAGAAGAGAAATACGGAGCAGAAGTAATCATCAAAAATAGAATAATATAAACTCCTTGAGTAAAAGACCTGAATCTGGAGGATGTATAAGTGGAAAACACCGGAAAAAATGAATTGAAATAGACCAATATATGCCGCCTGACCCTAAAATGATGAAAAAGGAAACCCAGAGTGTTAAGTAAACAATATAAATAAAATAAAATTTGTTATTAGAAAAGAAGAAGAAATGAGGTTGCCCTCAGATTTCTCTTCCTCAGCCTTAGACACAGAAATACAAAGGGGATATGATCGCAAACTTGGAAGGAAATGGGTTATTATTCATGATTTCTATTACCAAACAGGGTATGATTCAAAGATAAAGACACACATGTTTTCCCTAAAAGCACTCATTGAAGACATTCTTTAGTTAACTGAATCAAAATAAAGCTCTCAAAAGTGGGCAGTTTCTATAATAACATAAAAGAGAAAAAGCACAAAAAGACATTTAAACTGGTTATGAAAAGACAAGCATGTGATTTGATAATTGTAAATGTGATTATCAAACAAAATGTAAACTAATTATCATTAGAAGAGATGCATGATATAAAATAATTATCACAAGCAGGTTCTAAATACCTGATCATATCCCCAAAAGTGAGGGGCTGGGGTGTACAGGAGGAAATGAACATGTGCTAATTTCCTTGTCTTAAATAGGGAGGGGGGTCAACAAAGATTACCTTCTGGTTGATATTGGTAAAGAGAAATTAGGTTCAAGTGTGTTTTCCCCCCAAAATAAAGTTATTATTTATAAGATTAAATGAGTTAGTTGTTAAATAACTCAAGGTAAATAAATTATAACCTATGATGGAAAATTAAAAAACAAACCCAAAAACCCCCATAAGAATGGAAATAATAAAACTTGATAGCCAAATTTATTAAGGATGACAAAAAGTACAAATGAATTAGAACTTTGCTATGATGCAGGACAAGAGTTTGGATTTATAAAATCTCCTCTCCAAAAATAATAAAATAAGATTTATGAAGTAAATATAACCAGGAATGTACAGTCACCAGTGAAACAAGCTAAGGGCCCTTAGACAAACATAAATAGTAAAAAGTATTTTTTTTACTATTTTTTATGTTTCACATAAAACTATAGAAGAAACTGGGACAAACTGAAAAAAATTAAAAATAGCAAGGAATCCACAATGACACCCCCCCCTTAAAAAAGAGCAGAATAATGATGATTCATAAATTTTACTACTCTCCCTACAGCCAGAAGTGGAGGTATATGCGGTATTTTGGGAAAAAAAAAAAAAAAAAGAATGTTCTCCTTTGAGTCTCTCTTCCTCTTTCTAGGAAAACAATACAAAAGCACATTACTAGGGCTGGAAAAATCAGTCAAAATTAGCCTCTCAACCCAATCCCACCACCCTCTGGCAAAATGGTAACCTCAAAGAGACCAGAGTATAATCTCCTACCTCTAATTGTTTAGCAGGAAACAAAAAGTTGTGGAATTAAAGGAAAAAAATTGCTCAGCCACTCCAAGCAACGAATTTCAATCCACAAGGCTTCCTAACCTCTGAAGCAAGAAGGCTGAAGGTTAATCCCCGTGGGAATGGCCAGTGGGTTGTTCACAAGAGGGGACCTCGGTGCAAGGCGCTCAGGACAACTCCAGGCAAGGAACGTGGCTGTAGCTTCACACAAAACCAGAGCACCTGCCCATCTCTATTTCGTTTTCCCTTCAGTTGACTAAGCATCTAACATGTTCATACTCACCCTTCAACTTGCTATGCTGGAAGCATGTTATCTGTGTCCAGGTTAAAGGAAACAATGAAAATCAAAAATTCAACACAATTTGAAAAATAAACTGGTGAAAAGTGTTAGGGAAGCTTACTTAGGTCAGGGGAAAGATGGTTAAATACTACAGAGATACAGTAAGTAAAATATTGATGCTATGGAGGAAGCGGCATATTGACTAGCATGATGGAAAATAAATTTCCCCCAAAAGATTACAAACGGTATATACAAAACCTTAGTTTTTTTCTTTCTTTTTAAATAAGGATGGCCTCCCAAATCTTTTGTTTATTCAATAGTCACAATTAGTAACTTACTTATGGGAAAAAAATAGTTTGAAGCCGATTTCATATCATATATCAAAATAAGTTTCAGATGGATGAAAGAATAGGTAATTTGTGAAAATTTCAGAATCAACTATTGGTGAATATTATCTAATTTTGATGAGGGAAAAGACTTTCCATGCAAAAATAGGGAAAATAAATCATAATAGAAAGGATGAATCTTTTTGAATATATAAAATTTTTTAAAAATTGTATTTCAAAAAAATACCAAAAAACAAACAAACAATACCACAAACAAACAATTGTGAACAATAAGCTGGGAAACATAATTCCTCAGATAAGAGAGAAAAAATATTTATGCATATTCTTTTGTACCAAAAAACACGTTCACTTAAAATGGCACATGTGATCTGAATTCTGTGAAGAGTTGTGGGTCCTGATTACTTCCTAAACATATATTTCCTCAAGCTCCCGTCTGAGGGAGTATGGAAATTCTGTAGCACACATTTTTCAAGTAGCCATGCCTAACTGCTTCCTAATTTGCTTATGAAATCTGTGGCAATGACTTGAAGACAATAGCAGGATGAACTTATAAAAGTACAGATTTTGGAGTTTGACAAATCATGTTAGAATCCTACTTCAAATATTTCCTGGCCCCTTTGCCAGATGGAGTCACTCAATTCCTTTGAGTTTCAATTTGAAATGGTGAAATTTGAGTACATTGCTCTTTGTCAGTATGCACTGAATATTTGTTTTCTTTCCTCCTTGTATCCCAAAGTTTTGTAGATTCCAGGTTTCTAAGTAATATATTATAAAGCTAATTCCCTAAACCTGGATTTGCAAACCATTGTCTGCAGCCCAAATTAGCCTGGATCTTTTTGTAAATAAAGCTTTATTGAAACAGAGCCATACCCATTTTATTTTCACGTGTTGTCTATGGCTACTTTCACAGTGGAACAGCAAATTTGAGTCACTGGATTGGGATTGTCTGGCCAGCAAATCCTAAAATATCATATGGCCCTTTAAAGAAAAACTTTATCTACCCCTGGAGGAATCCATATTTTTGCTTTTACCACTTGAAAGAAGACATCACTGTACTTATGAAATATAGGTACCTGGTGAAAGCAGCATTTTACTCAAAAAGTATTAAAATGAATATTCTGCAGAATCAAAAAAAAAAAAAAGAGAGTCAAACTCATATAGAGAGTAGTAAGTCATTGCCAGGGACTTGGGGTGGGAGGGTAGGGAGAAGTTGGTAAAAGGATACAAACTTTCAGCTATAAGATGAATAAGGTCTGAGGATCTAACATAAAACGTGGTGACTAATGTTGGTAACACTGTATTTTGTTAAGAGAGTAGAACTTAAATGTTCTCATCAAAAAAATAAGAGAGAGAAAGATAAATATGTGAGGTAATGAAGGTTTAGTTAACTAGACGGAGAGGATCCTTTCACAACGTATATCAAAACACCGAGATGGGGACTTCCCTGGTGGCGCAGTGGTTAAGGATCTGCTGGCCAATGCAGGGGACAGGGGTTCGAGCCCTGGTCCGGGAAGATCCCACATGCTGCGGAGTAACTAAGCCCGTGCGCCACAGCTACTGAGCCCACTTGCCACAACTACTGAAGCCCACACGCCTAGAGCCCGTGCTCGGCAACAAGAGAAGCCACCGCAGTGAGAAGCCCGTGCACCGCAACAAAGAGGAGCCCCCGCTCGCTGCAAGTAGAGAAAGCCCGCGCACAGCAACGAAGACCCAACGCAGCCAAAAAAAAAAAAAAAACAAAACCGCAAAGATGTACACTTTAAATATCCTACAATTTTATGTCAATTATACCTCAGTAAAGCTGAAACAAAAACCAAAATATTCTAAGATTCATATTTAGTATGATTTTCATGTGTTCTAAATCATTTTAGCCAAATAGTGTTTTAAAATGTTTTATGTATTTTATGCCTTTCTTTTCCTCTTCTTTTCTATTCTCTTTCTTTATTCCTCTTTCTTTATCAGAAAATCTAATGAGTTCTTTCTAAGCTGGAAAGTCACTGAATGTGATCCTGTCCTCATTATACCCCCTTTGATCTTGCTACAATACGAAATATAGTTAAGCAGTTGTTCTATTCATTTAGGACTCTGGCTAAGGTGCAATAACTGATTGCCATAAATCAGACAGAGAAGTCTGGACCTGGTATCTTTGCTTTGATTCAGTTATGTCTTGTGCTAATCCTGCCCTTGCTGAATCTGAATTTATCTGTACGTCTTTGGCCTGGAGGTCAAATGGGGAGTTTATTGGTATACTATCTCTCGTGAACTTATGAGTATTTCCTCTTTTATTCAATTTAAGGACAACCCAAGATGACGCTGTCTTTATGGATTACTGCCCTGCCATTTTAGAAATGAAGAGCTGTTCATCATTTGGGCAAGTTTAGATAATCCCACATACCCATTTGTTAAAATAAATCGGAAAATTAGGAGACGGTAGTTGTATATCATTTGTATTTATGAAACAGAGAAACCAAGAGAACACATTGTCAGGATGTTTCACTCCTTCTGCTCAGACCACAATTCTTGTTTTATTTTTTATCACCTTAATTTCCTCTATTTTAACATGATTTGTTTCCTATTCCTTCATAGTGTTTATATAATTTAAATAGCTGCAGATAGCTATCATACTTTTGAGTCATTGCTTGGACCAGAAAAGCCTGTGGGCTAGCTTCTCCTGGTTTTTTTCTTTTTCCTCAGGGATCCAGCTGGTCCATATTTTATCACTTTTGTTTTTGTAAATACGCTCTTTATTCGATTTTTCTAAATGAGTCTGAACCAAAATGCTTTTTCCTTCTGGATATGTGTATCCAGACACTGACACTTCCTGTGCTGAGAAAGACATGGTGGACATGGTAGCCAGATTTGGGTTTAGAACTTGCTTCTACTTTTTTTTTTAACTAGTTTTATGATCAAAGACAATCTTATAACTTTCCTCAACCTCGATTTCCTCAAATTAAAATACCTATCTCCAGCAGTTTTACTGGTACAGACAATCGAAGCGTACCAATCTGGCAAAAGCAGTATTTTTTTCAAGTTTCAATGGATTTGTCCTTCGTATACATGCTTTATATATCTGTTATTTATATACTTATCTACCTATATGACTCACTTCTTTTTTAGAAGCAAGAAAAAACACTAAAAAAATTTTTTTAAGGAAATTTCAGGCTCCAAACTATACTATAATACTACATTAAGTCAACTATTTTGCCACTGGTTCTGGGAAAGAGAGATGGATGAAAGAGAAAAGAGTCTGCAGATAGACCTATTGGTAAATGTTAAGATTTTACAAATGAGAAATATGCAATTTCAATTCATCTGGGAGAAGTTATATGTCAATATAATTTCTGGAAAAATTATCAAAAATAAATCCCATCTTGCAAAAATCCTAAATTTTAACATTTTTAGATATAAATAAGAAATGGCAAAAAGAAATAGTAAATAGCAATGTGAATAATTTACCTTCAGCCTATAATATTTGAATAATGAAGACCCTATCAAGAAAATATATCTTAATTGTTCAGATCTTTCAGGAGGTCATTTTAAGCGTGCTTTTGCAAGGTTAAAAATAAAACATACATGATTTAACCCAGCAGTCCTTCTTTTAGGAACTTATAGTCGGAAGGTAATAAAATATAGTTAACTATGGACAAAAATGTAGATCAAAATAGCTTATCAAAGTTTTATTTATACTGTTAATGTATTAGAAGCAATACAATGTCTAACAAAAGTAGATTGATTAAATAAAATTATTGTTAAATTCATACAACAGAATACTTCTTTACTACTACTGTTTTTTAAATTTATGTGTTTGTGTGTGTGTTTACATTTAAATTGTTTTGAAGAACAACAGTAACAAATTACTAAGAACTTTGGATTACTGGTTTCAAAGCTGGGCTTATATATTTTAAAAAAATTCCAGAAAGTTCCAAAAAGCAAAACTTGAATTTGCTCTGCACAGGCAACTGTTTACATAACATTTTCATTGTATTTACATTATTTACATAGCATTGACATTGAATTATGTGTTATAAATAATCTAGGGATGGTTTAAATTATTATACAAGAGGATGTGCATAAGTTATATACAAATACTATGCCATTTTATGTAGGGAAATTGGGCATCCTTGGAGTTTGGTATCCTTGGGGGTCCTGGAACCAATCCCTGTGGATACCTAGGGACAACTGTAGTCAAATGAATTTTGAGTCAGTTGAGTGAGAGTTCTGTCACATTTCGTATGACTACTTTGGCAATCATTTTCTCTCTACAAGCGAATACTAAAATTCAAAGCTTCAAACCAGACTCTGTAACAAGAAGTTTTCTCTAAATCAAAGAGTGAAGGAAAATAAATATCTACAATTAATTGCCTGATGCATGATAATGAGCTTTATTCATGATTGAAATTTTATACATGGATTCATTTGGCAGGTCTGTGATTCGAAGGTGGCTCTGGCTACAGGACTTTTATTAAAATCTTTCCATTGCACTTGACACAGGGAGATCCCATATCCATTTGTCAAAAGTTTTAATTTTTGGTGCAAAACTGAGATATCTAAGTGGTCAGCCTGCTGATTTGATGATAATTTTACATCCTTGAAGTCAGGTTTTATGATCTTACCATCCAGAGTTAGTGGCATAATCTGAGACGTCAAAACAAAGGAGGCACCAGAGTATGGCAGTCACTTGATATATTTCTTCTCTCATTTTTGTTTTTTGTTCAGGTTGATGGAAAAATGTAAATGTAGGTTTGGATATCAGGATGTTAGCAGAACCCTAGGGGGAAAGGAGAGTTTTCTTTGTAACTTGGAAGGCCTGGAACGGCCGCTTCTGACATCAT
Organism: Aethalodelphis obliquidens; assembly: GCF_003676395.1. Taxonomy (NCBI): domain Eukaryota; kingdom Metazoa; phylum Chordata; class Mammalia; order Artiodactyla; family Delphinidae; genus Aethalodelphis; species Aethalodelphis obliquidens. The sequence continues at coordinate 3,486,229 of NW_020837988.1, forward strand.
GGGTATTTTTAATGAAATATTAATGACTCTGATTTTAATAGGAATTTCAGCACAACCTAAATTAAGCCATTGGAAAAGGGACGTGGTCCCGTTAAGAACAGTAAAACCGTAAGCCCCCTTCCTGAAGAGTAGCTGTGAGCAGTTAAAGTGACAATCAATTTAACCAGGCCATATTGCTCTGCACGTCTCTGAAGTGTGAAGTCCCAGCATGCCTGATGTATTTCATTTTAATTTCCTTTTGGACAGAGCTACGGTTAGTGGGGACCCTCACACACAAAAAGAAAAAGAAATGTGCAGAAGAGGAGGAAATTATTTAACCCTTTTCAAAAAGCTATGCAGTGCGTTTAGCTAAAGAAAGAAGAATACGCAAGATTAGATTTCTCCTTTGGTTTTTAGAGAAAAATCAAAGCGGAGTAAGTGTAGTAAATAATGATGACTTATAGATGATTCCTATTGGAAGCCCTAAAATGCCCTCTGGGCACTTAGTCTGAGTATTTTTTAGAGAGAAACTGGATGGTTCTAAAATAAATCTTCCTTTGCTCTTTCTATATGGGAATATTACAGTCATCTAATTTCACATGATTTTCCATCCGTCATTGGGATTAGATTTCTAAATGGTGAGCTGCTGATTTGTTGACTGTTTTGCACTCTAGAAGTCAGGCTTCAAGACATGGCTTTTGGTGGCAGCTCAGCCTGGATGTTTTTAAGATGGTGGCCTTGTCAACTTTTACAAAACTGAAATGCCAGATAAATCTGAAGGACTTTTCTTAAATTATTAACATTTCTTACACACAGGATGTCAACTACCTACAGAAGTTTTCCTGAGACTGTTTTTGTTCCAGAGCAGCGGGAGAGAAGACAGCAATTGTGTAGTGGAATGTAGAAGGCTGATTTTGGACTCAGGAGTCAGGAGAGCTAAACGTGACTTTTATTGGCTTTGACATAAATTTATAATTTGATATTGTTAAAGTCGTTTGCTGTTCCTAGGTTTCATTTCTGATTCTCTTCGTGAAATACTGGGATGCACACTGAACTCAAAACACCTTTTGAGATTTTTATGTGTTCCAGCACCCACTTTAATTTAAATAAAATATGACCTGTTCAAAAAAGCAACTATTGCTAGATGTGTAATATTTTAATCTTAATACAAGTTTAAAGGTGGGCACCTATATGGAAATTAGCCACAGCAACAGTTTCACCCAAGGATTATTTGAATACAAAAAATAAAGAACACTGTTTTGGCTCCTTATGTAAAGAATGAAAAGCATGGCCACGTTCTTTTAATAATAGTATATAACGCAGATATATGGAATCTAAAAAAAAAAAAAAGTTGGTACTGATGAACCTAGTGGCAGGGCAGAAATAAAGACGTAGACATAGAGAATGGACTTGAGGACATGGGGGGTGCGAGGGGAAAGCTGGGGCGAAGTGAGAGTAGTGTCGACATACATACACTTCCAGATGTAAACTAGATAGCTAGTGGGAAGCAGCTGCATAGCACAGGGAGATCAGCTCAGTGCTTTGCGATGACCTAGAGGGGTAGGGTAGGGAGGGTGGGAGGGAGACTCGGAAGGGAGGGGATGTGGGGACATGTGTGTGCATATGGCTGATTTATTTTGTTGTACAACAGAAACTAGCACAGTATTGTCAAGCAATCATACGCTAATAAAGAGCTATTAAAAAAAAAGAATAGTATAAATCAACACATAATTTAATAAAATTTTGTCAACTTAATGTTCCTTAAGTATACAGTTCTGACACTATTACTCACCCTGGTCAAAAATATCTGATGAGTTCTGAGTATGGCCAGACTTAAGACCAAATTCCTTTCTTAGGCTGATCTTCCAAGTATTCTAAGATTTGACCTTGACTCGCCTTCCCGACGTCCTATCCCAATGTTGCCAAACTGGACTCCTCGCTCCTCCCCTTTCTGGGGTTCTTGTTCCCTAATAGTGACTATCAAAACTTACCCTGCTCTCCAGGTCTAAAGCCAATGTCATCTGCTAAGCCAGTCTATCGATTACACATAGTTCCTTCTTCCTGGATTCTCATCGTAGCTGAGTTTAGTGATCACTAAGACAGACTTTAAACACTGGCCTCACTAATTTCTGGTGAGCGACCACATTTATTTCCCTGAATTATGAGTTATCTGAAAGGAAAGGAGAGTGTCTTCCACGAAGATTTTTGAGATTTAAGGATTAAATGATGAGGCATATGGGCGACTTTGCCCATAGTAGGTGTACAATTCTTCTATTTCTCCTGCTGTCCCTATTATATCACTTATTGCCTTTTGATTTACAAATATATGAAGTATATTAATATTATTACACATATTATTTATATAAACACATATAGGTATTTCATTACTAAATTGCACAGTAAACACACAGTAACTTTTCGGTACTGGCATCCGGCATGGCCTTCCCCTTTCTACAGAATTGGGAAGGACCGGAACCTCCCTCTGCCCAGCCATCCCCTGGGAGCAACGTGTGAGCCCATGACCTCAGGTTTTAACCAATCCGACGCTCTTGTCCAGGATTTAAATATTGAGCAAGTAAGACAAATTGGAAGAAGAGGTTAAAATTCACACGCAGAAGCAGCAGTGTCAGCGTCCTGTAGCCATGGCATTCTGGCCAGAATGTGTCTCCTAAAAGACAGTTGCATGGCTTCCTGCTTCTTGAATGCCTGACATAGCTTCTGTCTGGTCCATTTTCCAAGTCTGTTTCTCTAACTTCGCATCAATTGTTCAGCCTCTAATCTACTTGATGCCTCTGTGCTTAAAAAAGCCAGTGCTGGTTTCATTTCTTGCAAGTGAAGGCGCTTTAACTATATTCTATACATAGATCTCCAAGTTATTGAAGGCAGTAGCAAGTGACTGATTTGATTTCCTGGTTTAATTTTTTTTAAATGAGTGGATTACTTCTATTAAAAATCTGTCAGCTATTCAGTTGCCCCAAGTCAGGATAAATGCTTAAGACTCTCTCCTCATTTACCAGTTTTCAAAATAATGCATCATTTCTCTAGCTTTCCTCAAAGATGACTTATATTTTTTAGTATCACTATAAACTCTTGGAAACAAACATATCTGAAATGTTTGTATTAATTACGGTTATTGTTCTGTTAAAGTGTCCTACCTATGTTTCTGGGGGCCTCTGCAGTTTGAGTTCCGAATCCTTTTTACAAAAACCCCGTAGTTTGAGATAGCTTCCTTGATTTCTGTTAGGACAAAAGTTTTTTTAGGCTTATCTTACACATTTTCTGTTCAGACCTAGAATCAAACATTTCTACATTTCAACAAAGAGGCAGATTTTGCTTGGGACAATGGATAACCCTTTTAGTGGCTTTCTACTCACATGTATTACACCTTCTCTTTTTTAACTTCCCTTAAAAATTAAAATCTTTATATTTTAATTCTAAATTTCTAAATATTAAAAAGATAATTGTTCTCCCAGTGGCTGTTTGCTTTGCGGTGAGCGTAATTAGATTTTATAACCAAGCTTTTTGGAGTTCAATAGCAAAAAAAAAAAAAAGTCAAAAGAGAAGATCAATTCATTCAAGTAGGCGAGCTCTGAAAGTCTCCTGAAGTGATAAATGCAGAATAAAGTGAATGCTTAGCCACATGAGCTATTACGTGATGCAAAGAACTGTAGAGAAAATTGAAAACAACTTTTGTAAAGTTATATCACTTTACGGTAGGAAAAAAGAATGTTGTGTTTGAATCAGTCAAGATGCCCCAACTCAACCTGACCCTTTAAAAAATAGGAAACATCTTCCATAACTAAGATGTAAATGACGAAGTCCATTCCCAGGCCTGCCAGGTATCAGAAGCCCAGTTATGTCACCAAGACCCCATGTTCTTCAGGGTCTCAGTCTTCTGGTTTCCAGCTCCATCCTACAACCAGTTCCTTCAGCCTGGGGTGCCTGCTAGATAACCTCCACCACTCCTAGCGCTACGACTGGCACGACAGCTCAGGGGTCAAGGGTGATGGAGGAAGAGCCTGCTGCTTTCACTGTTCATCTCCATTTCCTTCTCTGTGGAAACAGAAGGTTGAAGACCTCACCCACACCACCTCACTTCCCAGTCTTCTGGGCAGCCGAGAGTGGCTAAGTGACCGGGTCCTGTCCAGCAGGGATGTGAGCAAAAGCAGAGGTGTAGGAACGGAATACATGGCTATGCTCTGAAGCCTTGACCCTTGGAGGGGCCTTTTATGGCCACCGAGCCTGGCTACATACTTCACGAATACATGGCTCCTCGACACAGGGGTCACCTTTACATTAAGGAACCCTATCTCAGAAGTCCCCTAAAAATTCCCCCTGGAAACCTGAAGCCTCCTTGGCCAGGACTGGGCCACATGTCAGCCTTAAACCACCGAAATGGAGCGAGAATGAGAGTCTCATGATGGTTATCATGGATTCTTAGAGTTTGCAGGACCTGTGAACTTGGGGACACAGCATCTTTCCAAGCAGTATGTGGAACCCTAAACAAAGTAGTTTATGAAGGAAGAAAGTAGGCATTGAACTAGCAACCCTGATATAACTGCTGTATTTTAAAATTGATGACGTCTTGTGTCCGTGTGAATATAAGAATACATACACGCACTATTGCATACAATGTTTCAGTCATAGTGTCTCCATAGAGTTTTGTGTGTATCTATGTGTGAGACAGAGAACACCCAGATGGACACACACCCAGACCCCACATCCACACTTATAACATCGCTTCACTCATAGCTCATGTGTCGTTTTTATTCTGCTTTTCATTTAATAGCGTATGCATTTCCACGTTGCTAAAGCTTCCAGTTATGTTTCTGTTAGCACGCGCATAAAAATTCATTAAGTAAAAGCACTGTAATTTAATTACATCGCCTTACCTTTGCATCACCCTACCTTTGTAAACTAGGTTGATTCTCCTTCATTTCCAAGTAACGTTGTAATCAATGCCTTCATGCCGGTAACTCTTTTTTCTTTTAGAGTGGTTAATCAGAATTCATTCCTAGAATGTTCACCAAATCACAATGATCATTATTGTTATCCTCACTGCATACTCTACCAAATTACTTTCCAAAAGGCTATACCAACTTACACTCCTCAAATAACATAGGACTATATCATAGAGGTGTAACCTTGCTTGATTGGAATTTACTTAAGTTGCCACTTTAAGTTGCCACTTTAATTATTAGTGCCATTTACCTTTATTTAAAATAATGAGACAAAATTTACTACTTATGTAATGTTTTTCACAACCTCTTATTTGATTTTCTCCCAGGATTTTAACACTTTTGTTTTTACCAAAGTTTTATTTTTAAAACAAACATAATCTCCTTTTGCCATATTGTTTGCATACACTTTTTTGAAGGCAGTCTGAACGTTCAGAATTGATAAATATTTGGCAATGGTCATTCTTGTTTTCTTTTCCGTTTTCATTTCTTAAGCATATGTACACATGTATCATTTATCCACTTAGAATAATCTTTGATTCTTAAAATTACTTATTTTTTCCACATGCGATTTAGTAAAAATATATGAAGTTGCAAAAAAATTCCATTGAGTTTCAAATAAAATTGCATCTAATACACAGCTTATTTTTAGGAGAACTGACACAGTTATGACATTTCATCTTCCTTTTCAAAGATATTTTCTCTATTCAAGTCTTATTTTTTTTGTCTCTCAATTCCAGAAATTATATATTCTAAAAGAATAATAAAGTTTTGTAAGGACATGCTCTTTCTTTTCTCTACCCTGGCAGAAAATTCTAAGTACACTTTTATGTAAACAGACACTGAGAAGTCAAGAACAAAGCAAATATTTGTGTGTTTTGAAATGTTCTACTTCATTGTGCTCTTACCTTTCTCCATAAACTGGATTTAAATTGCTCTGCAGAACTTTGGATCTTTTGCTGTGTAATTTCTATCATCATTTCTCAACAAAAGTATTCTTGATAAAAATTTGAATCGATTTTCACATTATTTTATTTTATTTTTGAAACCATATTGAATTTGGCAATAAATATTATTTTCATCATTTTTGTAGCATCTGGGAAGCTTGAAGAAACTCTCGGTGAGGCAGGACGGCAGGTTGGGGGATAGTCTTGGAGCCCTGCGTGGGCCACGCTGATTTAAAAACAATGAATCTCTTCCAATACCCTCCTTTAATGCCTGAACTCCTAAGGCTGCAGTGACTTTCCCAAGACTCTTCGCCTGGAACCAGAACCAAGCTCTTCTGACCCCCAGTCTGGTCCTATTGCACTTGTAACAGAATAATTCTCAAGAATACAGGACATCTCTCCATTCCTTGCCTTTCTGCATTTCCACCTCAACACCAAACTATTTAGTCTGCCCAACCTTGCCAGGTCTGTCCTTTCCCTATGCTTTGCTGAAGTTGTCCTTTCTCCCGGGACGCCCCCTACCCCATGCTTCACTTGGTCAAAACCTGCCCCCAGCACAGCTGAACCAGGTACGTGGTTTTCTGTAATTGACAGTGTCTCCCTTCCTCATGAGACTTTAGGTTTCTTTGATCAGGGACCATATCGATCTTGGTCATCACTGAATCCCCAACATTTAGCCTAGAGTCTGACTCGTGGTAGGTGCCAAGGGGAAAAGAAATCTGACCAACTGGATCTTTGAAAAAGATTCACACTGAGTGCCATATTTTCTGGGAAGATTTCCCTACCTAACCACGTGTCTAAGTCTGTCATAATAACACATACGGAATCCTATCCTTCTAATGATCACTTTCCCAACTGTACTGAGAATTACTCCAGGCAATTTTTTTTCCTTTGGAGGCATTGTTTTTTTTCTGTGTAACCTTAACAGTAAACACCATGCCTGATGCATGCATAGGTAGTAACTGCTCTCTCTCTCTCTCTCTCTCCATATATATATATAATGTATTATTACATTATTACATTATATGTATTAATAACATATAATGCATTATTACGTTATTACATATATACTATATATACACACACACATAGTCTAAGTCAGTGTGATAAGCCATAAGTTTTCTGACAGCCTTTTATATTTCCAGATATCTTAAAATGCCTGGCAAGTTGGAGCCACCGGAAAACTTCCTGTCCTGGAGGTTAAGACTTTATGCTCTTCGTTAAGGCCTTCAAGACACTGCTGGTCAAGGCCACTGAGCTGACACTTTCATTTTGCTGGAGGACCTGTATCTTCCTGTCTGTGATCTGCACATCGGGCTGGCATGGCACACCAGCGAGGATAAGCAAAAAGCATTTGAATACTTGAATCTTACCTGCTTATCTTCATGCTTCTTGGACAATATATCATTACTGTAACTGTTCACGTACAAAGCTTCTTTTTCATTTTAGAGGACTGTTAAGTCGAACAAGCCAGAATGGAAGTCATTCATTCTGGGATTTATCTTCATCCTGAAGGAAAAGATACACACACCTCTGAGTGTACAGCAGAGAATGACGCAAAACACTAAGATGCAGGGAACCTCCAGAAAAACAGCATCTTGAATCTGTTTTAGTCTCTGCCGTTATCTCCAGGGATCTTGATCTACGCCTAAGACATAATATGTGCTTAATAAACATTTGTTGAATTCTATAGGAGTAGAGTGGAAGAAATGTCTTACGAGTACTTAATTTCCTTGGGAAAAAGTTTCAGTATATTGTAAAAGAATTATTTATTTAACCTTACACTGAATATGTCAATCTAAAATATTTTCAAAAAACATGGCCTAATGCATTTGAAATAAAATATACAATTAGAAACTAATTTTCTTAGTATGCTTTACTTTATGAATTTAACTAAATAATTATGAAATAAAGGATTCTTAATAATGACCACACAATCTGAGGTTTTGTACTTTTCTTCTTTCTTTACCCTGGACCCTGTTATTGAAATGGGAAGTTAAGCTGACATTTTTGCAAGGTTTTTTTTTTGCTTTTTTATAGTCTAAAGGTTAATGAGCTGTGGTGTGGTTTAGTGCTGCGTGTGCTAAGCTAGCACCTAATATGTTAAGTTGGGTGTGATTCAAGCCTTCGGAGAAAAGTGGTCTCCTACATTACAGGTGGGGGAGGGGAGGACAGAAGGAAGAAGCCTGTACCATTGTGCCCCTGTTATTGCTCAAGAAAGGTGGTCCTGGTCGGCTGCATGCCCTTGGGGACTTTATATACAAGCTGTTCTCAAGGGGAACATAAATATCCCACATTCCATTTCGAGAGGTGCTGGGTTATAGGTTATTGACCAGTTTAGGGATTTATAGTTGGAGTCAGTAATTGTTAAGGAAAAATGGCTTGACAATTTTATTATAGTGGAGGCCTGCTGGAAAAGTTAAATATAGATTTACCTAAGAACTAACTCGATCTTGGTAATAATAAGTATGTCTGTGTGTATGTATGTGTGTATGTGTGTGTATATGTGTGTGTGTGTGTGATTCTGTGTAGATATTTTAGTACAGACTATGCTTTCTTTTTCATAGAGGAGAGTTATAACGTGAATTCTTACATATATATCACATGAGTAAGTATACAACATACTGTTTCATAAGAATATACAGAGTATTGTAAATAAACACAATACTGACAAATAAATCCTTTCTGAGCAATGAGAAATTGTTAATTTGTTTTCATATTTCAGAGCAGCAGCAGAAGAAAAAGAAAAGAATAGCCGTGGGGTGTACGTTACCATTTACTAATAGATTTCATGTCCCACCACTACCCTGCTCCCCCACCACCGCAAACATATACCCACACAATTGTTCACCTTTAAGATCTTAACAAATTAATCACCTATTTTTTAATCTATGGATTTTTTTAAAAAGTAAAGATAGAGATTTAATGATCACTCTGATTCTTTATGATGCCAAATCCCAGAAGAACTCATAGATCAAGATTTAGTGTAAAGAATTAGTTTGATGGCTTTATAGAATACTAGAGAATATGGCTTGTCTTCATCCTTCAGGTCTCTGCTTAGTAGTCATTTTCACAGAAGGATCTTTCTGAATCTCTTAACTTGACCACCTTCAGTAACTTTGATTTTATCATCATCTTATGTTCTTTGTTTCATTCAAATGTGTTTGTTAGCTACAAACCATCACTGATTCTCACTCTACCTAGACTTTTCTATAACCACGTTGTTCCTGAGGGTCTCTTAGCAACACCACACCCCGTTCCCACCCCCACTTCTTGCTCTGTCTTGGGGGTGAGGATGAAAAGTGGGCAAGTAGGGAGTAGAGTGGAGTTCTGCATCTAAATTATTTGGTGTTGCAAATCCAATCAACATAATCAAAATAAAATATGCACTTTATGGGCTCAATGGCAGAATGGAGATAACAGAGTAAAGAGTAAAATGAACCTGAATAGATTGACAAATATTATTTAATATGAAAAAAGAGAGAAAAATTATTAACAGAGGAAGGCATTAACAAAGTCTTAGGAAACTGTAGGACAATACCAAAAAGACTGACATTTCCCTCTGGTTAGTAAACATATGGAAAATAGCAGAATAGTACTGTACACTTTGAATGGATATTGAAAGATAGATTATTACTTGTGTTATGAACTTGAATGAGCTGTCTGTGAAAACAATCTGTAGGACTTTTAAAATTCCAGGACCTCATACCATAATATTTAAAAAGTTAAAGATACAATCCACAATTATATTATTGTGAAGAACCAGAAAAATATCAATGACTTGCAGGGGAATAAACAGGTAACACCCATGTTGGAATTATCAGACAAGTAATTTGTAGCAACTAGCATAACAAGGCTCTAGGAAGTAAGATAAAATGCTCTTGAAATGAATGAAAAGTCTCAGCAGGGATCTAAAAGTTATAAAAAAAGAACCAAATAAAAACTTTGGAGCCTAAAAATAAAAGCATTGATTAAAAAACTAAAAATTTAAAAAATCAGTAGCAAATGGAGATGACAGTGGAAAGATCCAGTGAAGACAGATCAATAGAAAATATTCATTCTGAACAACAGAGAAAAAAACGTTGGAGAAAATGAACAGAGCTTCAGATATGTGTGGGGTAATTCCCAAAGTCTAAGAGTCATGACATCAGAGTTCTAGAAAGAGAAGTGAAAGAATGTGGCACAAAAATAATTGAAGAAATAATGGCTGAAAACTTCACAAATTTGGTAGAAGATGTAAATTTTCAGAATCAAGAGGGTCAGTGAATCACAAACAGAGTTAACTAAAAAAGAAAGAAACCTACACCCTGACACATCATAATCAAACCGATAAAAATAACAAAAAGCTTTGACTGCAGCCAGAGAGGGGGAAATGAAAATGAAAAAGTATTACATTTAGGGAAGCAACCATTTGAAAGACTGCAGATTTCTCATCAGATATTAAAAAAAAAAAAACAACCAGAGAAAATGATGGATCAATATATAGCATTGCAATGAAACTATATTTTGGGGGAAACAGAGCAAACAAATGAAAATCCCCTTTGTGATAGGAAACATATAAACAAAACACCAAGTTTTTATTATTCTTTGAGATCAACACTTGGAAATGAACATACAAAACGTGAAACTTCTGTTTTTTTCCTACTTAAGGTAAAATTTGATTTCTATGTGAAATCTGTAGACTTTAGTTTTTCCTGTCTAAAACTGCATGGATTGCTATTGCATGTACTAGTCTAATATTCTCAATGCCCACCAAACCTTAAGTAGGATTTTATCTTAAATTTGAAGACTTTATTGAGGAGGGGCACTTTCCTATGTAGCCGTATCCTATAATAGTTTCTAATCAATAAGTAGGTATGTTTGCAGAGGTTTTCTAAATCACAGAAAGAATAAAAGCACCCAATAAATACATTCATGATACAGATGACATTGCTTTTCAAGTTTCAGCATTTACTGTGGTGAAAGTAACAGTTAACACAAAAAGGAAAAAAAAGTGATCAGAGATAAGGAACTGGAAGTATAGAATTCATATTTTTCTAAATATATATATATAGCTTAAGATAGGCATAGGAAAGCAGAGTTGGTGTAAAGTCGCCTGTACCTCATAACCACATGAATAAAGATCTCCTAATCATGCCATGAGGCTGGCAAAAACTTCCTTCAATATGTTGCCCTATGGGAAAGTAAACCAATTTCCACGTTATTGTCCAGATTGCTATCTTTATCTGATGAAGGAAGAGAAAGAATTGAAATAATTTTATCAGAAGAGAGTTTTTTAAAATGTGTAAAAAGAGAGAGATCAATGTTTTTTTTAAAAAAAATCTGTATCTTTGATTATTTCCTTACAAAAACAAATTAAGAGATGGGCATGAATATTGTGAGGAAATAGCAGAGGAAGTAGCGTGTTTTTCAAAGTCTCCTAGCCATGTGGCTACTGCTGTGTGCCTTTCGTCTCTTTGGTTTCCTGAACATGGGTGGAAAATTCTACTCTCATAATATTACTTGAGCCTTTTCTCTTCTTGGTCTTCTTTTAGGTTGGTCATTGGGGGAATCACCAGATGGGAAGGAACCTTTCAAGTCCATTACTCCTTTCCTATCCCTTCAACACCTTCTGATGGCCAGTGGGGTTTTCACAGGTTCTAATATTACTGCAATGATTCAGCAAGCTCTTTGAATTGCACTCAGGAAGGGAATAATATTCTCTTTCTAATTCTCCTAGGAATTCACCTTTCCTTCCTGAAAATACAGACCAAAAAAGCCAAAATATTACTTCCAGTGAATTAACTCAAATAATCTTTATGGAGTTAAGCGCTATGTTTTCAAAGTCTGGTTTGGTAACCATGAAACAGGAATAGGCAAGCAGATCATCAACGGATACTGAGCTACGTGTCTTTGGTGCACAACCATGTAAATGTGGAGGAAACAAAAATTAATAGCAGGTGAAAATGATTCCAACTCTGACAGTAATCTCAGTCTTGGAGGACTGAGCATTTCGCCTGTGGGATCTGACACTAACTCCAGATGGAGAGTGTCAAAATTGAATTGTAGGACACCCAGCTGGCGTTGGGGAATTGCTTGATGTGTGGAAAACCCACGTATCTGGAGTCTGAAGTGAATTGTAGCAGGAGAGTAAAGAAAACACATTGATTTTTTTCTAGACACAGGAGCAGTTACCAACCCAATCAATAGAAATTGATCAGAGGCCAGACAAGAAATTTAGGCCAGGCTTTATTGGGGCCCCTGCTGCAGCAGTGGGGAGCAAAAACAAGTAGCAGGTCCCCTTGATTGCTCCCTGAGGGGGGGCGGAACTTGTTCCTTATATGGGGTGGGGGGGCAGGGGTCTGGATGGAGTAGAGGCTTAGGTGGTCTGCCCGCCCCTTTAGCGGTATTCAGTGCAGGGGGCCTGCGCAGCACCCTGCTTTTGCTCCTGGTTCTTCAGAAGTGGCAGTTGGTTGGTTGGTTGGTTTTTTTGGTCTTTTTGTAACTCGTTGGCCGTAATTTGCCCCAGCTGCGGCATGCACGTAGTTATTTTTAGTCCCTTATAGTTTCGTTGTATCTTGTTGCTCAAGGAGACGTCTGTCCAGGTGCAAGCCCTGCAGCAGAGGGTCCCAGGTCCCAGGTCCCAGCCTGTCTCAGAAGCACTAACATTATTTGAGAAATAATGGTGGTTGTCCTCCATAGGGAAGTGGCTGTCAGAGGTGATGGGAGGAGATATTGTTACAGAATTTGGTGGCCGATGGTAACTGGACGTACTGGATGTCAAAATAATAGGGGTGGGGGTGGTTTAATCACCATAGACAGGGTGGGTACAATCATTATAATGAGTGCCAAGTAAGAGTGACATCCAGGGGCCCTGTTCTACAGAGGGTTGTGCCGACGGATAAGACCACCTCCATAGGGGTATGATAGGTGGGCAGCTGAAAAAGGTATTGCTCAAAATTCAGCCACAGTTATGAAGTGTCAAGATCCCTTGCCCGGTTTTTGAACCTGAGTGACTTTTCAGATCTAGAAGCCATTGATTGAAGAAGAGTCTGGGTCCCCACGAGGGACAGTACAACACCATGTCAAATATATTATCAAACATTTGAAGGATTTCAAGAATTTTTGGACAAAAGGTTCAAGGTGACATTGGTACCCAGTCTCGAGAAGCATCATCATGGCCCCCATGTAGATGGAGTATTTGGGGCTGTATAATTAAGGGAGCTCTTACAGAAGTCTACCACCCAGTGAGTCCAAAATATCCAGGACCTACACGGTACCTATGCCATAGCTCCCAAAGGTATAATTAAATAGACAGCCTTGATATTTGACAAATTATCTAGTTTTTGGTATGTGTAGCAAGATTTATTATTGTGGGGAAGGCCTAGTGGAAGGCTTAAGATAGTAAGACCAAGACGATTTTGCATCTCATGGAGGAAGAAGAAGGAGATTTGCTCTACCCTTAATGACCTAAAGAGCTCTAAAAAAATCAGATGGTTTCTTAGTATGACGGTAAAATACCATTATTCAACCAACTAACAACTTCTGTGGTAACTGCTCTTCCATTTGCAGTATCTATGCTTGAGCAGATTAAAATGGACTCAGGTACAGGATATGCAGCCTTTGATCTGGTAAACACGTTCTCTTTCATCCCAATCAGGCAGAAGGTTCAGAAACAGCTCAAATTCAAATTGGGATCAGTAACAGCCAATATTTCTAGTCTTGCTTCACATCTGTGTTAATGCTCTTGCCCTGTTTTATAACATAGTTTGAAGAGAACTGAATTCTCTGGACTTCGTAATATTATACTGATTCACCTGATGACATCATATAGATTGGAGCAGATGTGCAACGATTGGATAATTCACTGGGCCAGGTGAACCAAGGCAGCACTTAGTTCACAAGTACGTTAGCTCAGTATGAAGGTATGAGACAAAAACAGATGGCTGCTGTACCACAGCTCCACAGAGAATGGCCCTGAAAGGCAGCGATGAGAGGAAATCCAGTGGTAGAACCTCAGGCAATAGATCTGGTCATTAACTTTGTGAGGAGAAGTTCCTTAAGTTATAGCCCGAGGTGAATGGCTTGGCTGGTTACTCATGGGCCTGGATGAAGGAATTGTGAGTAATTAGTGCACTGAATCCCCTCAAAGTTCATGTTCACCCAGACCCTCAGAATGTAATTTGGAAATAGGATCTTTGTAGGTGTAATTAGCTAAGATGAGTTCACACTGGATTAGGGCGGGTCCTTCTCCAACGACTAAGGGTTATTAGAAGAGGAGAGGACACACAGGGCTGCAAAGAGAGAATAAGCCTGTGTTACAACACAGAGACACAGAGGGAAGAATGCCCTTGACAACAGAGACTGGGACCATGCATCCACCAAGGAAGGGATGCCAAGGACTGATGGCTCCACCAGAAGCCAGGACAGAGGGATGGAGCAGATTGTCCCAGCACACTTCCAAAGGAGCCAACCTGCCAACGCCTTGATTTCAGACTTCTGCCCTCTGGAACCGTAAGAGAATAAATTGATGGTTCTGTTTTTAAAGCCACACTGTTTATGGTAATATGTTCCAGCAGCTCTAGGAAACTAATACAACTAGGGACAAGGAAATCTGGGGAAGAAGCACATTGAAAGACCAATGGGAGAGAGCAAAAAGTTGAAACATTTTGTATTTCGCATCCACAACTTCAAGAGAGCGTCTACTCTACAAGAGGCCTTAACAGCCTCCGAAACACGGAGTTTTGATGTCAGCCCGTGTCAGGGAGAGCTAACTTCCACAATGCCTCCATAACCAGACTCCCCGCTTCTTTATTATATTTACATTTTTGTTGTTCTAGCATTAGGTGACATAAATGTTCACTATAAGAAGACAATTTAAATTGCAAGTGCAAAACAAACTTCAGAGTTAGATGCAAAATATAAAATCCAAAGCCTTTAAGAAGGGTAATCTATATTGCGTTGTTATTTATGTCTCTCTCTCTCTCACACACACACACCACACACTCACATCTTTTGCGCTCTAGAGAATGAGGCAACATTGGGCGGATGTGAATTCTTGGATGTTTTCCTTTGGGTGCTCATCACAAGTGCGTGTAAAAATGTCCGAATCTATTTGGTGCCTACCGCTCACGAAATCAGCCAAAGGTATGGAAGCTTCATGGCTTCAGCCTGGTTTCAGAGTCATTGTTTAGCCTCCTGCTTCAAGTTAAGATTAGCTTCCTTTTCCTTTCCACATACAGGCATGCCATTATTGCTTACAAACGCAGCATTACAGTTTCATAAGTATAAATAACTACCTAAATAAAACACATTGAAAAATAAGGAAAAGGCCTATGAATAACATGGAAAGAAATCCTTATGGCTACATAAGGAATTCTCTGATATGGCCGGATTTATACAAGGCAGATTTTGAAGCCCTTATAGAGGTAGAACAGTTAAGAAGATATTATCTGAAGATCATAATGACTAGATAAGCTTGATATTTTCTTGTAAGGAAAGTATAAAGTTTGTAAAGCCATGCATACTCCATGGAACTTGGTCTCAAAGCAGTGTTGCAAGGTCTCAGTCCAAGCCACCAAAAGCAATTTCAAAATATCTAAATTTACATAACAACCTGTAAATCACCCATAATTAGGACCATACTTGATTTTGAGTTTTGAGCTATTTAACCTATGTTGTAATATGTATTTTTGAATGTATCATTTATGCAGTGATATACATATATAATATAAATAATACAAGGTAAATTTTAATTTTACATTAAATTATACAACAGAGACAGGAGAAAACAATTTCATGCATACACAGTTTAATTCCTTTCAAATTTGGTAAGTGTGTTCTTTGAAGCTAGTAAAATTCAAATCCTTCACCTCCGGTTTTTAAGGGAATGAACTGAACATATAATCCTCAGTGAAATGACTACCTTCATACTTACCTTCGCTTCAGTAACCCACTTCCCTTCCACAGTACAGCTGTCACTGCACTTTTCCCCTCCACTAAAATGAAACCTCTAGCCTTCACACCTGGAGTGCTTTCTGTTTTCACCCTTTCCCACTTCCCTCCTTTTCTCTGCCACAGGAGTCCCGAATCTTCTCAAGAGGAAACAGTGGTTCAAGACAGTGTTCTCTGTCGTCGGAAGGAGAAAAGAATCCATTTAGGAACCCTCAAAGGCTAATACGTTTTACCCTGTAATAGTAACCACAACAACAAAAGAACCAAGTAAGAAGGAAATAGTACTTTGTATAGGCTTAGTTTGTATATTTACTATTTCGAACCATATAAATTGTCATCTTAGTTAGTCAAAAATGACTGACTATTGGCTCTTTCCTATGACTCAACCTAACACAAGGTCCATAAAGAAATAAGACGCTCTTTACATCATTGGTCATCTACAGAAAGAAAAGAAAAACACGGGGTAAAATCAGCATCAAATCATCCAATCACTTGTCTTACATCAGTCTGTAATTCTTCGCCTTTGCATGTGCCATGTTGATACTATCTACCTGCACTGTGAAATAATTTCTTATGACCCAAGTGTTCCAGTGACTCTCCACTTAAGGTTGAAGCCACTTTTGGTGCCTGTCCTACTAAGAAATCCCATCAGAACTCTACTTAATACTCTGTAATAACCTATATGGGAAAAGAATCTGAAAAAGAATAGATACATGTATATGTATAACTGAATTACTTTGCCGTACACCTGAAACTAACACGACACTGTAAATCAACTCTACTCCAAAATAAAATAAAAATTAAATTAGAAAAAAAGAAATCCAATCAGTACGTCTTGATTGTTCTGAAACCCACATTGGCCCCCAACCAACACCTAAACTGATCTCCTTGTTCTAAACCACGCTCCTTCTAACATTTTTTACTACACACTCTGGAACTTTTATTTGTATTATTTCCTTCCTTTTCATCATTTTTGAAAACAAGAGCTGTGCGTGTTTTGCCATCTAAGCCAAATAGTTGATCATTTCCTATTGTGTTTTTATTTAATTTACTCCATAGAAAACACTGTGATAATGTTTTAAGGCCAATGCATGATGTCAAAGTCTAAGCTGAGAAAAGAAACAGAGTGACGTCATGAACTTTATCAGCTGGAATAAAACAGGCTGATTGTCGTGTGCAGCTTAACACTGGTTATGAATAACAAGGGTAGTCCTTAGAAATGTGTGTACAACTCCTTTCACACGTGCCTAATAATTCTAGAGAGATTATTCCAAAGGGGGAAAAATTACCTTCATCATTGGGCTTCCAAAAAAATAAGCAGAAGTGGATTAATGTAATTGCTTAATCAACAACATTCAGCCCAAAGCATCCAAGTGTGTAGAATTAATCATCTTCTTGTAAGATTCATTAAAAAGTAATGGGCACAGTGAGAATGTTGCACAGCTGGGAATAATTTTGTTCCATTAAAAATAAAAATAAATACACCTTGGAAAACCCTATTTTGACAATATTTTGCTCCATGCCTTGTCTTAGAAACAAGGATCTTGTTCACTCATGCAGTGCTTAATACCATCATCATTTTTCCAGTAAAGTGTGTGAACGACAAGCATCACAGCCACAATCCATTGCAATAGCACCCCTTCCCCTGAAACAACCTCTTAACCCTGGTTCATGATCAGTAAAAGCAAGAAAGTCTTTATTGCTCTTCTCTCTATAGGGATTATGTTTTCAGTAAACTAGTTTATTGTTTCTAGAACCCAAAATCCAGTTCGCAGTTTATGAATTGAAAGCTTGAAAACTATGTATTGAACTTATTTTCCAAGTACAATTAAATGGTTAAAAATGAAGTACTATTCACTGGGGGGGAAAAAAGGAAGGAAATTAGCAATATTAGAAGGGGGTCAGTTGTTATATCCTTTGACATTTAAATAATCCTTATTAAACAACCATTAACTCTAGCTTCCTGAAGACAATCAAGTATGAAATCATTCCTTGTGGAATGTCTTCTGGTGTTTCCAAAAATTCATCATCGTTTGGGGGTATGCGGGATAGTTGCAATCCAACATGAAATTGACAAAGACATCTGACGGTTCTAACAAATTACCTAGAGGAAATGCTTCTGTTTTATTCTCTCTTTGCTACACATGGTCATGGTCAATGGTCACTGAGTTTGAGGATCATTGGGTATTGCTAGTCATTAGATTTGATCCCCTTGAGGACTATAGTTTTAAAGAGGAGAGTTGACATTAATGTGACCACTGATGATGACTTCCAAACTAGATCTTTAAACCCGAATACATTACTGACTTTGGTTATCTACATGTGATACCTGAGGTAATAATGGTAATAACAACAAAAATTAATAAGCTTAGTTAAAATGTAGGCACCAGTTTCAACCGCTTGCCTTTACCCCTATTTTCTTTCCATTTACGACTTTTAAAAAATTCTCCTCTTTTGTCCCTAATAATTCATCTCATACCCGTAGTTTACATACCTCATTCGGCAAGACTAAAGCTTGGAATGAAGCCAAGGACCATCGTTTGTTCCTTAAACATTTCCCTTGAGCATTTCCCCCACCTCTGCCAAGTGGTTTATCAAATATTCTTCCAACATGAAAGAGGACAAAAATTCTCCTGCTAAGGAAATAACATTTTTCCACATTGTTATGTTATTAATGAGTCTAGAAAGTTCATTTGAATTGTATGGCAGCGGTCTCCAGTTCTAATTAGAATCACCTGAGATGCTTTCAAAACACATTTTCCTGGGACCCCTCCCAGACCTACAGCTTCAGGAGCTCCAAGGGTAGACCAGCAGCTCTGGATGTGTTTCCTTGGTCTCAGGTAATTCTGAGAAGGCCCCAAGTTTGGAAACCACTGACTTTTGGAGCTAGCTTTATTCTATACTCATGGCCTTCCATTTACCAATATTTTACCACATGGAAAAGATACTGATGGTCTGTTTCTTCATCTTTCACTTCCAATAATTTCTGTATATACCTTAAAATGACAGACACAAAACTGAAGATAAAACAAGCATTTTTCAGCATTGCTGCACACCCTGGTGGAGATAGTTAAGGAAATCCTTATCTGTGATTTCCTGCCCCAAACCCATGCTGTCTCCTTGGTCGGGTGTGTTCAATATTACACAAGCCTGAGCTGATTCTCAAGCTACTGATAAGGAAGCCATTTTATATTTAAAGTGCTGACTTCGCCATGAAAATGAACAGTCGTCCAATATACATGTCATTTTTTGATTCCTTGTAAAATGGCTAATAATAGAAAACTTTAATGAGTGTAAAGTTTGTTCAAGAATTTACATCATTTATGTGAATCTTGGGCCATAAAAACGTGGGGAAACAATCTGTTTCTGTAGAGTTAAAAGGCTAAGACTCCACAATTTTTTTCAAGATAAAAATCAACGTTTTAGTCAATCATATAGTGTCATTTGATCACCTTCTTTTGATACTGAATATCTGAAAACAAATGCTGTATTTCTAAAAGTAAATTCTGTGTGCTTACCAGAAATGAGGACCCAATATTATAGCATGTTCTATAATTTATTCATAAAATATGTGTGTTTGTTGGAGTGAAATGGAATCAGATTGAAGTTTTCAGGACATATTTGTTAAATTGATGTTTTCTTGTGTTCAGATGAAAGAACCTTTGTCAGGGATTTCTATTCCATTAATTTAATGTTTCATATACGTGAATTCAAGTTCCATCTGTGTAGATGGAGACCTTGTGTTATTCAGAGTTACTGCCTTTATAACAAGCAGGATATTCATCATCCCATCTCATGAACATGTTTTAATTATGATCTAATTAAGTGCATGTTTCCAGCACTTTGTGGTTTATAAAATGTTTTCATATCTATCTTATTTCCTTGATTGCAATGTACACCTTTTATTCACATTTTAATATTTCTCAAATATTAGGATTAATCTCAAAATCGATATGCTTAGTTAGCGTGAAAAAGGTGCTCTTTAAAGTTTTCTACAAGCCTTATCATAACCCACGACATGTTAAAGTCAAGGAGACAGCGTATGATTTCCGTTCATTCTGGAGACAATTCTGTAGAGTCGACCGGGTTTCTATTCTCCTCACTTAAGCAACAAGGAAATTATGCCAGAATGAGAATTTGTTAAAGTGCACCTCCCCATGGACTGTTTGCTTGCTAAAGTGATTATATGCCAACATGTACACTTCTTTTAGCAACAGAAAGATATTCAGTCTGTCTCAGCACAAGGACGTACAGACAAAAGGACAGAGGGGTGCGCAGTACGGTTTTCTCCAGCGAGACTTTCCAAGAGGAAATCTAATATGCTTAGTTTCAAGTATCCCTTACACAAGAAGAGTCACGTGGTAGCATCTCTGCTGGGCATGTGGCTCGGGCAAAGCAAACGCCATCCTTTCCATTTCTTTGTTTGCTGAAGAATGCTACCTACCTAATACCCCGTGATAATCTTTGGCCCGTGAAACCTGCCAAGCTCTGCCTGTTTCTCTCAACTTGGTGGTGACAGCTTCCAGCTGGACACCTGATCAATCATCCCTGTCACTGGCCTCCGTGTCTAGGGCGTGATTGCTTTTGTTTGCTTGTTTTCTTAGCTTTGCTCCGCAGCTTTATTGGCAGGCTTCCTTGCTTGTCCATTAAAAGCCAAATGTGAAAGTAGCAAACTCCGCCATCTGGGAAAAAGGGAGCGGGTCTGGCACATCTCACTGGCCTTGATTTTATCAAAGCTCCTGGAGGTTACAGGTATTTTTTTCACGGCAGACATGTTGTGGCTGCATTTGGTAGTGATGAAGGAGGAGGGGGTGGTTTTTAGGGGTTTTTTTCCTTCCTGATCGCTTTATAATTTTAGCGCGGCTCAAATAATAAGATAAAATGTAAGACATCTTTGAGAAGCTTCCTTCTGTAACAAAATTTTTATCTACTTTGACCGTTCAAAATGAGCGCTTGAATCCCCAAGACAAGTGACTGCGAACAAGGCTTTTTACAAAATGTTAGGAGCTTTCTTTGGCTCCTGGAAGGAAAGTATCACAGTTTATATTTATTTTTTCAGTGACATAAAACACTTCTCCATTTAGTCTTTCTTTTCAAAGCTTCAAAATGAGTCGTTTAACAGCAAGCAGGATCTAGAAGAACTTATCAGTTGGTACTCGGTGAAAATTATATGTAAACACAGGTATCTGTTCCTCAAACACATAGAATTTTACATTTTTAGAGCACCTTGAACAAGGGGTCCTGAAGAAGGCATTCCCACACACACCTCTCGTGCACGTCTCTTACATTCTCATCTGTTTATATGTCAAACCAAGTTACCAACTAAAGGACGTTTCATTTCTCCAGTCCTTCTCCAGCACTCTACATGATTTGATTTCTGTAGGAGCAAAGGACAAACACCCATGTCTACACAGTACTCTTTTCATTTTGAAGGCTGAAAATGACATGCCATGTGAAAATAAGGAAATCAGAAAACAGCATTTATCACGTTGCACGAGTTTACCAATCATTGCAGGGCAGATATCCATGGCGAGGGACCCAGTCCCTATGGAATCACTCTGAAGTAACAATATTCTCTATCCACCTAAATCCAATCCCCAAAATAGTGTTTTAAAATGTAGGAGGGGCAAGTATAAACCCATAAAATCTCTACATTCCAGAGAGACAAACAGAACATCCCAGGAAACACATGTCTTGGTATTGCTTCTAAGTGGTAAATGTAATAGCTGTGTTGTGAAGAGGGACATTGCTGAGTGATGAAACCAGCCCAGACTGTGTCCTTTCTCTGATAACTGAAAAAAAGAAAGAAAAATGAACACCGAATCATAGGCATATGCTTGATTCTCCTCAGAGCTAGGTCAGCCTTTGAAAAAAAGAGTACTAAGCGAAGCTGCTAGAATTTCTACATTCCCCCCTCCCCAGTCACCACCACCATTTAAAAAATGTGATTCTTTTTCAGAGTTACTTCACTCTGGAACTTACGTCAATTCAATGTAACGCTGCTATTACTTATATCATTGAGTGTATGGGTGTGAGGGAGGAGCGGCAGGTGTGCAGGTGATGAACTACCAAAATGATTAAATCGTTTGATTATTTGACAAGAGCAGGTTGCCAGTAGATTATGGCTGGAGGACATGATATCAATAGTAATACAAGGGGATGTGTTATGTTGCAATAAAAATTGGACATTTCTGAACCTATTTTTTTCTATGATAGACGCTTCGTTTACGTAAGTATAGGAGGGATATTTTCATCATTGCTATAAGAAATTGTATTTTTTTTCTTCACATGTTCCTATAGCCACCAGAATTTTCATCTAATAGGACCCAGAAATGAGATTTAAAAATATAACAAGATCATATTTTCTTAATGTAAAATTTATACTCCAGTGGGTGGCAATAAGAGTCAATAATTTTGAGTAAGATAGTACCATAATCAGAGACTGTGGCACAGCACGTAGACAGAAGGAAGTATGGTTAATGGTGGCACAGATCTATAGAAGTCTGGGCATAGCACAAATTTTTTTAGGAACAAAGACCCGTGCAATGACCTGTGCACGAGATTTGCTCTGTGGCAGTGATAACATAATGGGATCTATCTTCCAAAACTAGCTAAGACTTATCCTAAGTGAAGCACATTATTACTGAAATTCCCTCCAGTTTCTTAGAGAAAGACTATGTGAGTTTGCAGTCTCTTTCTCTAAACACATTTAGATATTATTTTGTTTTAAAACATGACTTTCCTCTCGAAGTTCTCAGCCAGCCAAATCTGTGCTTTATCTTCTTGCTTTGGTATAATGCCTGTACAAGGCCTCTCAAAATAGTTTCCTGTCTGGCTTGTTTAACACATACCTCTTCACTGTCTGAGATGAGCTGAAGGGAGGATATGAAGTCAACAAGTATAAGGTGAAAATAAATAACCATCCAGTTCAAACAAACCCCTTGCTCAGTCAATAGTTTCTGGTCCCTGTTGCAGCTGTAACCAACCAAGTTCCTTACATATCTCATTATCACACTTCTTTATGGCTAACCCTTCAAAGATGATCTTGTTTTGAAGTTCTAAACATCGTGCATGCTAAAATGACTCAGGTATTATCATGTATTGATGATTCACGAGGTCCTTCTGGAAGATGTAAACTCAGGCGTCTAATCAATAAAATAATTTTGAGTCTTTGAACTGGTTCCAGGACAATTTTTCTTGGCAGTTTTTTGGCTTCCTGAATTATACTGACCCAAACCATGAATAATGATCTAAAATTGCACAATATACAGAAACCAGCTGTTCGAGAGGAACAAGAGGGTGATGTCATGGGGCCATTTCTAATCTCGATTTAATGTCCTGCCAGTACTGATGTCACTGGCTTGGTAACACATTGGCAGACTCCAATTTGTTAAGGATGAGTAGGTTCGAGAAGGAAATCGTATCATTGAAGGGAAAGAGACTTCTCATTTTTTCTGAATTGGGGCTGGACTAACAAGAAACTGCAAGAGCTGACAGTGGGATGGCTGGTATATACTCCACTGCAATGATATACGTATTAGAGTTCACAAATGTGTCCCTGTCTTGTTTGCATTTGCCAAGAAACAAAGTTCCTAATCTTCTAGAAAGGAAGATATTGCCTAAGTTTTCATGGGAATAAAATACAATGGCACCAAAAGAAGATGGCAAGGAGTAGTCTTTGCGTAAGTGCCCAGAAGAAAATCTGGGAGTCAAACTGAATGAGTTTGTAAGATAGACTACAATGTGTAAACTACAAGTTAAATATATCTTAGCTATCTTAGGAACTAAGGTAATCGTCCATCTGCACTCAGCCCTGACAGATTTATCCTTTTTCCGGTCCCACAACAAAAATAACAACTAAATAATACAAAGAAGTTTGAGAGAACTCAGAGGAGTACAACAAAAATGATTAAAGGGTTAGATTATCATTTCTGGGATTAAAATGTTAAGATACTTGGGGCATTGTTAGGGAAAAGAGTAGTAAAGGAACATGAATACCAACATACAGGATTCTTTCCTATAGAAACTATTGTCTATACACTAAAAAATGCTGCAGCTATAAGGAGTTAGCATAGAAAACAAAAATTAATGGTCTTTTTTTTTTTTTTTTCAGTACACAGGCCTCTCACTGTTGTGGCCTTTCCCTTTGCAGAGCACAGGCTCCGGACGCACAGGCTCAGCGGCCACGGCTCACGGGCCCAGCCGCTCCGCAGCAATGTGGGATCTTCCCAGACCAGGGCACGAACCCGTGTCCCCTGCATCGGCAGGCGGACTCTCAACCACTGCGCCGCCAGGGAAGCCCTATTGGTCTTTTTTAAGGCAGGGTTTTTATCTGAATTACTGGTGTAGAGAAAATTGTATTGATAATCTACTTAAAACTGTGTCAGAGGTCTCAATTTTTAAATCTGTGTCAATGAAGTTCAGCTTCTTTATGATTTAGGGGCTTCTGTAATGAATTTTTGAAGTACATTTAATTAATAGACTAGATATGTTAAAGTGCATATTTGCTATGTGATTAAAGTAAGGTAACTTACAGAAGCCGATGTCAATTATAACTGTACTGAAATAATAAAATGACACAGCTGGCAACTGTGAGTTTTTAAGTACACCTCAGACGTGCACAAAAGCATTACTAATTTAAAATTAGCTCATGCATTGTATATTTTCTTTTAAAGTATCACATAAAATTTTTAATTTAAATTGTTCCCTTCATTTTTAAGTGCAAAAAGTTCACACTTGTACAATTACATAATTTAAGTTGGATGTTATTTTAAGATAATGTTGTTTTCCACCAGGGCTCAGTGAAGAGAAAGAATGTGCAGGTCTGAGGAAACAGACAAAGAAACAGATTCTATCCACACATCTCAAATGTTTGGGGGGAAAAATTAAATTTTATTAGTAATTACAGAATTTCCCCCCAATAAATCATATTCATATGAACTTTGGAGAGTAGAAATTGAAGGGCTTAAAACATTTTATTATGAAACCATAGAACAAAAACATATCTAGAGTGTGTACTTTATGAAATTAAGGAGAATTGCTAAACAATTGTAAACTAATACGGAGACCCAGAGGGGATAGTCAAGGAAAGAAAGCTTTCTTAATTGCAGCCTAGTTAAGCAATTTAATTAGAATGGCTGCTTTTAAAATAAGTGCAATTTTGCCAAAGGGAAGTGTGTTTTCTGGTGATAGATAGGAACATTGATGAGTCCCAGCCACGGTACCATTACAAAGACAAAAGGTCACTGGGCTCTCCTGACAACAAGCACATGTTTTCCATTGGATGCCTCCCCGATGGAGAATTTTCTTGCCACTCATTAGAATTTATTGACACATAATTCCCCTGCAAAAGAGATTGTGGAAAATGTAGTCTTACATAATTGTTCTCTTCTTTCTTTCTACGAAGGCCTGAGTGAATGGCGTATCACAGTGGTCACTTTGGGGGTGATGATGACGTTGGGGGGGAGGAGAGACGGGGAGTGAGGCTGCAAAACGTCCACTTCCCATCCTGAGGCACACACAGACCTTTAAATGCTTCACTTATCTCATATTGTAAACTCCAACTGGAGGAGAAATATTCACCAGACAGGTCATAAATCATGCCCACAGACAGGTGCAATAAATACCAATGTCAAAAAGTTACAAAGTAAAATTATATTGTTTTGACAAGGCTTCCAGATGCGCTGACAACAGGGCAAGTAAATGGTCTCTTTTCTGAGAGTCCGTATTACTGGTCCATGGGCGGGAAGAAAGACCCCAAGCCATCATAAGAACAGTATCCCAGAATTTTAACGCTTGTCACCCTTACCACAATCAGATGACTAGTTAAGATTCCTCTGTCTATAGAGAGAAGTCATCACATGTTTAAGTGTTATCTGTGGGAAAAGCATTTAACATGGGAATTCCCTGGCCGTCCACTGGTTAGGACTCAGCGTTTTCACTGCTAAGGGCCCAGGTTTGATCCCTGGTCAGGGAACTCAACTCGCACAAACCGTGCAGTGCGGCCAAAAAAAAAAAAACCATTTAACACAAAATCAGGTACCACAGGGAAGATATTTGATATGTACACAATGCTCATCATGGAGAAACTGCTTATAAATCAAATTGTTTTGAATTATATATATGAATACACACACATATATATTTAAATATATTAAATATTTACTATTTAATGAAATCACCCAGTGATCCTTTTGTAATAGTTCTTTTTTTTAATCTTTGGTGTAAATCTGGATTTCGACATTCTTAAATGAAAATACTTTAATATGAATTGTGTTGTTTCTTCTACAAAACAGTTTGACTAATTAAATTTAACTTCAAATAAGTTACTGCATTCTAGTATTCTTAATAGAGGTATTAGCTATAATAGGGATTTTATTAAAACGACAGACATTACATAGTTTTACATGTTAATACATATGAACACAAAAGGAAGGATGCCAGACTCTCTCTTCTTTTGGTATTTGTTTCTTTCTCAGTCAAATTTGCAATGAAAAAAAAAAGTTAATTATTTAGCAATTGACTGAAATTTTATTTATGGTCATGCTATAGACATATCCAGCTATTGGAAATGTATTCAGGGTTATACCTAATCAACCAACAAGTTCAACTTCCTTAAATACTTTCATCTGAAATAGAGAAAGAATTGGGGTAAATTTATCAGAACTTTGAGTAATAGTAATAACAGTTTAAACTATATGTCCCGGTGCATGGAAATGTTGAGCTTGTTCCTCAATGATTCAATTGTACAGCTAGTTCTGTTTTAATAACAATTTCTATTTGTTAGGTCAATTTGTCTAAATCGATCCTACTATTCAGATATTTACTACAAATCAGGCGGTGCTGAATTCAACAACTGTCCAAATGCATAATAACTGAGTTCCACATTTGTGTTAGACCTGAAGAAAATGAAGAGTAAGTAAGACATCATCTTAAAAATGTTTACTCAGATACCTTTAGATTGACAGGGAATCTTACTTCCATCTCCTAATCCCCTTGACACCTTAGAATCATACGAGACTGAGATTGGAAGTTTCAAAACAGTTTATAAACTTCCAACTTCTGACCGTTTAAAAGAGTCAACTCAAAGTCATTTATATAATCCCTCAAGAAATGACTCCACAATGGTAATTCAGCTATTTATCCCTAGGTTGAAATGTTACTTTTTCTCACTCTCTTTTAGGAAAGAAACAAATCAGGAACATATTTCTTAATAGGCTTGATATTCCAAAGGGAGGTGTCGGTTATATAATTTTGTATTTACTCCTTGGGGTTTGGGTGAATTGCATACCTCTACCGAAAAATGAATTATTTTGCTGAGTTGTGTTGGTGAGTTAGAATGATGACCTAGGGAAGCACAAGTCAGGAGTGGAAGGCCTGGTAGCAGCATCCTGTAAACCAGGCCAATGTGTTGCCCTAGAAAGGAATGTGCTGCCATAAATGAAGGCACCTGGAGGTCAAAGGTCATGGTATGTAATTAGCACAGGCCATTTAAGGAAGAATAAGAAAATAATGTTTTACAAGCTGGTAGAAAGAGAAGCAAATAATCATTTAAATGTTCCAATCGTGAGTTCCCTCCGTGTGTGTGGTTTATTTTATAAGCAACTTTCTTTATTAGTAAAGAAGAGGTAAGGCAATACTGAAAAACAGGACTCATTGGGACCTCGCAATGTGTACTCCCTGGCCCTCTCTTTGAGCTCACTTGTGTGAGGTTTGTTTCCAGCGGTTCGTTTATTTTTTCTCTTACTCTAAAACTCATTCTGGCATTGGAGAAATGATAAGTGGAATAAAATAAAATAAGGAAATCTCTTTAGACTGTGGGAGATATTTTTGGCCAGTTTCTGGAAGGAAAGGTGCACTGGATTCTGGTTTATAAAAGTGAGGCTTTCACAAAGGAAGCTGGAAAGTTTTTCTCTGGGCAGCCCAGCCACCTAATGCTTAAGTGACCCATTAATGTCACTCGTGGGACTACCTAGTTGCCCATTTCATTTAAAATAAATGAAATGAATTTTAGTATTGCAACTGACTTATTGTTTTGTATAGGAACTGACTTCTGTGTAAGCAGAGGTGACTTAAAGGTCATGGCAAGTGAATGTTATGCCTCCAGTGCACATTTATAATTGCATTTATTGCTTTTTACACAGAAAAATAGACACATTAAATTAAACCTTTCTCTTTTTTTATTGTCATTAAGATATTGGGGCAGTGAAACTTCCCTACATATATGTAAACTGAAAGTAAAATATGGCAACTAAGCTATTAAAGACACTTATCTACTTACAGCGGATTGCTGAGTACAAGTACTATCATTCCCTTGGTCAACCTATAGTTGTTTCTATTCCAGGGGCAAGTTAAATTTTATCGTTTTAGTTTGAAACATATCTTTTGGGCATCATTATCAGTTGATAAAAAAAACTGATGATGGAAGAATATCTTACTGGTAAGGATGCCATGAGTTTGTCAAGATGTAAATCTGAGAACTGGTTTCCATTCTTTGTTTCCTATAGTGGGCAGTAAAAAGAACAAATTAATGGAGTGAAACATGATCTCTTGCCTGCTAAATTCCAAGGAACCAATGTGATATTTAATTACTTACAGATATTGAGGCTTTTTTCACTAATCTTTATTTTGTCTCTATTTTTTCTCATTATTCATTCAGTTTTTTTGTTTCGTTCTGTTTTTAAGTTAGAACTTGCATGAAGACAATATATAATCATAGGACCTGAGGGCATAATACAGAAGAGTCACTTATAAGGGACATTTTTTGCACTGGGTCACAGCATTCCTATCATGGATACAAATAAATCACCAAACGTCTGACAGTGGGTTGTGCTTAAATTGACTCTAATCTGAGATTGAATTCTTATTTCATTTAATATTTTATTTTCATTGGAATTCCTGAGTATATGCTGAATGATGTAATTGGATGTTTTTATTTTAATTTCCTAACATCTAAAATTGAATAGAAGATGCACATATTTCATGTCCATGTCTTAAAGAACTTAATTTGAGCTGCACTAACTACAATGTAATAAACTTCATTGTGGCTTTACTGTATTTGTTCTTGTTAATTAATTCCACAAGATCCCTGCCACTCTCTTAAGTTTTAACTTCATACGAGAAGAGGAATAATTTCAGAAAACTGACCATACAACTGATTAGGACCACACAAATTGTCCATTAATTATTCTGTAAATACTTCAAATAGTAAGTCTGTTTTCTCCAGCAAGATAGTAAACTCCTCGAGGACAAGAATTATTAACTTCTAAAATTCCTAGCCATGTCTACAGTCAAAACTGAATCTATCATAGTATTTATTAATATTTTTAACTTAGTAGTTAAGGCTTAGTGTCTCAGTAGTGGAAAATCCCCAAAAGAAGAAGGAAACATGAGTGTGGAATCCAATACCATATGCTTCCTTAGACACTATAAAATATGCCAGATCTCGATAAATTCAATAGGTTTTTTCTTTTGTGTCTAGAAATAAATTTAAACAGCTTTGCTCCAATTTTAATAATCATTGCTTCATTATAAAAGCAATGTATATTCTTTGAGAAAAAAATTTAAATAAAAACATACAGCAAGAAAAATGAAAATTATCTGTACATGCAACACCAGATAAATAGGCCAATTAATCTGTGTATATTCATCTATATGTAATTAGTAGATTTTATAAATGGGCACTCTCATTGGATATGTAGTTTTTTTAAAATTTTTATTGGGGAATAATTGATTTATAATGTTGTGTTAGTTTCAGCTGTACAGCAAAGTGAATGTGTTACACAAATACATATAACCACTCTTTTTTAGAGGGATATGTAGTTTTAGTATCTTGCTCTGTTCACATACATGAATTCATTGATAATTTTCTCAGTTAATTAAATACTCTATAAAATATTTTAAGTGGATTTATCTTCTATAGTAAATGAATATGATCATTATTTATTATAAAAATTATATATAGTTTTTACTTTTAATACTACTATTTCAATAAGGAATAAAGTGTCATAACTACAAAAGACGTTATCTGTGCTTTTCTGATCTTCCATTTTGGTAAAATTCAAGAAGTAGGATAACTCAAAATGATGATCATTTTTATTAGCTTGGGTACGTTATACAAATTGTTTTAAGTGATATCTATTTCGGAAGACCTCAATAAGTAAAGTATACGTCTTTGATGATCTTCTCTTCCCTTTACTGTTCCACGTATTCACACAGCCTAATCATTATCTTCTGCTATTTAATACCAAAGAAATGTCTGCAAGGGATCTTTCTTAGCTAATTCTTGCCCTCTGCAGTTTTTTCTTTTGTTTGTTTTCTTTTTTTTAAGATTTAATCATCTAGAACACCAGGTCCCTACAGAGAACTTGAACATTTGCTTTTAATCAAAAGACAAAGTTTATATTAAATTCAGTAAACAAAATCAGGGACTTGTATAAATAACAATTTGCGCATATCATTTTCATTTTTGCTAACACTTTTGACTCTGGTATTGATCTTTCGCCAGGTTGTGAAACTCAGAGGGCAAAGTGCAGAGTTCAAAAGTGGCTATTTGCCTCAAGGTTTATTGAAAATAAAACATCAACGGAAGTCCGCTGAAGTAATTTGAGGAAACTTTTTTTTCCCTTTTAGGAAGGATATCATTATTCGGTTTCTAAGGTTAAATCTGCTTAGAGAAAAATAATAGAGTGAAAACAGGCTTGAAACTCTAGAAAGCTGGCAGAGAACATCTACATAATTATGTGACTTAACGCAGGCATGTAAAATTTCCAAGGAACCACTTTTCTCATTCTATTCTCAACATCCCTTTATCTGTTCATCATCCAGCTATTGGAGCTATAACTCCAGGTTGCCAATCACACAACCTGTGGACACACAGCACAGTTGTCAATTGAGTGAATAAAGAAAGGAAAGATGTTTAAAATGTTATTTTGAATGGACTTTAATAATAAGGTGGATTTTTAAAAATCATCACAACTGATGGACTGTCATTATGCAGGTAAAGACAAAGTTGATTTTTTTTATTCGCACTTCCCAAATTATTATTTTGCATTCATGCAAGCACTTGCTGGGAGTGTTTTCACACTCAAACAAGTGCAGTGTAGGCAGAGCTGTTTTTTATTTTGAAAGGTAACTGAAAACATACAGAAGAGTTCTCCAGTGCTGGCTTGAAATTGTTGTGTCTTAAGATTCTCAAGGCATTTATTAGAAAGTGTCCATCCGACTTACGAGAATTTTAACAGTCTCCCTTAGGCCAGACTGCAATTTAAGCCAGGAGTCAAGAACTTCAGTAATCTTTTACCAGCGTCATGCAATAGATCCTGGTTATTTTCAACCAAATTAGACATCATTTTGGATGTTTATTCTCCCAATTAGCTGCTTTTTTTCCCTAATCCTTCTAAGTTTCTTTATGATTTATTTTAAAATTCCCTTAGTTTCTGATTACTACAGCAACTTAAGTGTGGTCTATTGGAAATCTTCAAAGGTGTAGAGGAGAGACACAAAATCATTTACGTAATAAGACTCCAGCTAACAGGCACCCTTAAGCAATCTGAATGCTTATGGAATAGCATGAAAATAGATCCAGAAAATTAAGCTAAAAGCTGGAGAAAAAACAAACTACATAAAGCTGTGCTTTCACAAGACTCATATGTCTAAGTATATAAGGTCTTAGCTTTTCTGGAGCTGACATTCTAACAGTGGAAAACGTATAATAAGTAAGTAATCGAATAACTAGAAAAGAAAATTTCAGATGCTATTAAGAGCCTTGAGCCAATAAAGCAGTGTTATGAGAGGTGATGAGGGGTCCTTTAGAAAGGAGTGTTAGGAAAGACATCACTTAGGGGCTGGTAGCTGAGGTCCCTAGAAGAAGGTGACTATATAAACGTCTTTGGGAAGAGAGGACAGAGAAGAAGAATAGGAAGCATCAGGTCCTAAAGTGAGGGTAAGATTTTTACTTTTGTTTTTCTCCCTGTGGAACAGAAAGAAGATCTGGATTGCTGGGATATGGTTAAGAACAGAGTAGAAGGGTATGACGTGGATAGAACGTAGGCAGGGACTAGATAATACATCAGTGCAGTGAAAGCCGTAACAGCCATTGGACAGCAGAACTCACTGATTTATGCTTGGCACGCCATTCCAGCTGCAGTGTTGAATGTGAGTTACTGGGGAAACTAGCGGGGACGCTATCATTAAAATGGCGATTGTGATGCAGGTAGAAGAGAAGTAAAAGTAGTAGTTGCTTAATGAGCTTTTAAAATCTCGTTTTCTTTTATGTAATAGTAAGCAGTGTAGTGCTGATATGGTATATCCTTTCATATTGAACCTAGGCTGCTCCCAGATTTCCATTCTGCCATCCCTAATGAGTGCAAGAAGGATGGAGGGAAATAGAAAAAAGGTCCCTTCTGAAAGCTGCATACGTCACCTTCCCCTACCCGTGGTCAGAAATGAGCCGCATGTCTAAGATGGCTGTCAGGGAGCTTGTGGACCCTGTCATGTGTCAGGCTGATGTTCCAGCCAACATAACAAGCTACGAAGACAAGACTGGGAACGAAAAGAAATATGCTAAGAGTGGCAAAGTAAAAGTATGGACATCCTTGAGTTACTGAATTAACATCCTCGAGTTACTGAGCTACCCAACCAGGGACACATCCTCTCCTGGGAATTCTCATCATGTAAGAGATAATAAGCACTTTATATTTCATCCATTATGAGTTGGGTCTTCTGTAACTTGCGGCCAATAGACCGCTGTGTGATAAATCTCTGGTGAGGCAGAGAGAAGGTGCAGTAGCTATCCTCTCCAGTTAGTCTGTCCAAGTGACGCACTTTTATTTTCACTCTTAGGGTACTTAGAGACTAGTCCTTTTGCAAAGTTGATGTCATTTTTAACCCTCAAATCGTGAGATAACAGCAGTTGTGCCTTCATGGAGCAAAGTAGAAAGTTGAGGGAGATCTGTAGAATTCACGTCCAGATCTGCAAATGTAAAACCTCAGAGACTGGGGTCTGAACTATATACTTTGCCCACACATACGTAGAAATTGCTGTGATGTTCCTAGGTTGGCGGGGTCTCCATTTTGGTTTTGCCCTGAAAATTCTCCTACATGGTGTCCTAGCTCAGTAATTGGAATTCTACAGACAAGGACTTCAATTCCAGTTCTGCGTAGTATTTCACGTGTGATTTAATCTCACTGAGATTCAGCTGTTCCTGTGAAATACAAGGATGGATAAGACTACCTATTTCACTGCATTATAATAAGATTAACTGTTTTACATTTATGGAGGTTGGGACCGACATTGTTGCAAGAGATTTACAAACGTTAACTCCTCAAGAGGGAGGTATACGTATGACTCCCCTTGCACAGGTGAGGAAAAAAGACAAAAATGAGTAGAGTAAATTGCTTCAGCCCATCAGCCAGCAAGAGCTAGAGCTAGGGTTTGACGCCCCGTCTTCTGGCTCTGTAGCGTTTGTTCTCTGCCCCCTCTCTGTGTAAATGAAATATTGCCTGCAGACTGTTTGGCCCATACACATGCAATAAATGTCACTTATTTTTATTTTGCATTTTCCTATCACTTTATTTTGACTTCAATGTGGGAGAGGTGATTCTCCAAAGATGCGAATTACCCGAGGACTGTGATCACCAGAAGCAGAGGGAATAGTAGATTTTTCCGAGTGGGAGTAGGGTTAAAGAGTCCCAGCGCTTGAACCAGTCCAAAGCAAGAAACAAATGTCCAGAAGCCTTCCCTGCTCCACATCTGTTTTTATTTTTCAGTTTATCAGCCTGCTGTTTCATGACAGGATTTTGCAATATTCAGCTCCCCTGGTGACTTATAGGGTATCAAGGGAAGAGAGAATAAAGAAGCGCTTTTAGCCAACTTCAGCTTTTCCTTCCGTAAAACTGAAGATAAGCTCTGGCTGGACACCATGAGGTTAGTTGAAAAGGCTGATTCATGCACCTCCCTGTTATCGGCTGCAGAGGGGAAGGCTGGCTTTCCCAGTGCCCAGCGCTGTCGATGGTCCCCTCCCCCCAGGGTCAGGATGGTGGTGTGTGAAGATGAGACCAGCTGGTAGCTGAGCGCTGCCCAGGTAAAGCGCAGCCTACTCTCCTGGGGAGCAGGTGTGGGCGCCTTTGGGAGACGATATCTATGTCTTCACATCAAGGCTGGGGTTTGCTGAGAACGTGAAGAGGAGGAAAGGTACATAACTGTTGGGTTGATCTCCGGCAAAAGCAGCCACTCTTTCATCAACTACTGGTAGGGAATGGCCTCTGGCCTGTGATTTCTTATAAACCATATTCCATTCATATAAACCAGAGCAAGCCCTAAGCCAGTGCATCCAACAGTCAACAAGCTCTCATTAGGGCGAGACAACCCATTTTCGGGGAAGGGTGGAGGAGGGGAAGGGATACTTAGGGAGATTGGGATTGACATGTACACGCTGCTGTATTTAAAACAGATAACCAACAAGGACCTACTGTACAAAAATAAATAAATGAATAAAATAAAGAAGAAGCCCAACATGCATTTTTGTCCTAGCAGAGGACAATTTGTAATATTGTAAATACCTGTAATAAATAGCTGTGGGGCAAAGACACAGTAAGAGACGATCTCAGTATTGCATATGGCTATCCACATATAAGTACGAATTTGTCTCTGTGACTTTCAATAACTTTTCCTACTTACAAACGTAAAGAAATATATATTTAATAATAAACCTGTCTGTATTTCTATCTATACCTCTATACATCCATCTTCACAGATACACATATGTATGTGCGTGTATACATGTGGGTGTGAACATATGTACCTGCATACAAAAAAAAACTCTTCAGGCAAATTTGAGAGGTAATGCTCATCCTTCACTAAACTTTTATGAACGGCTGCCCATTGCTGACAACTGCTCTTTCCTAAACTGGGAA
Organism: Aethalodelphis obliquidens; assembly: GCF_003676395.1. Lineage (NCBI taxonomy): Eukaryota > Metazoa > Chordata > Mammalia > Artiodactyla > Delphinidae > Aethalodelphis > Aethalodelphis obliquidens. The sequence goes on from NW_020837988.1 coordinate 3,520,961, forward strand.
AGATCAACTCCAGATGTTTACCTTCTCCTGGAGGAGACCAGAGCAGTGTCTCTCCTACCAAAAAAGCCACCAGAGTGAAATAAGAAGTGACACTAGCAACTGTTCTCCTGAATTGCTTCCGGAGTTCAAAAGTACAATTGTCTCGCTCCCACCCCCCTTTCCTGTCTTTCATTCAGCTGGTTTACATAGTTTCTCCCAGGAGGTATAAGCAGAGATTTTAAAGAAAGGAAAACGTTCAGGTGTCTCAAAACAATCCATGCAGGGAGTGGTGGTTTGGAAAGAGATTACTAAAAAACACTGTCAAGACTGAGGCCAGGTTTAGATGTGTCATGTGTTGCGTGAAAGAAGAACCTGGGTTACTCTACCCACAAAACACAAGTTTGCCTAAATAACCTGGATGTTTTTTAGATGCATGAGGTCAATTTGGATACAAAATGGTCAAAATGTTTGCTCGGTTCTCTTTATTTAGCAGGTAAATAGGAAGATGAGTGTTACACAGTGGGATTCACAATCAACAGAGAAACTTTATTATAAACCAGATTTAGCACCATGGATAAAATGTGCATTTTTTCACAAGAATAAGCATTCAGCTTACAAAAATGTCTATTTCTAAACCATTCAGCTTTGTTACCACTCAACTTTTTTCTGATTTTCTCATTTTATGACATTAAATTAGATTCAACATTCCTAACATTTCTCTTTTGCTTGAAACTATCATTTAGAGCAACATTTTTAATACCGTAAATTAAGACTCTAATGGATTTTTAGCTACTCTAAAAGAAAAGCAGAATCATGTTTGGGATGTTTCTGTTTCTCTCATTTTCTCTTTGTCTGAAAACGTCTTCATTTCACCATCATGTTTGAGGATTTTTTTTTTTTTTTTGGGTAATAATTCTAGATATTGCAGAGAGGTGTTTTGTTTGATTGTTTTTTTCCTACAACACTTTAACGATGTTATCCCATTGTCTTGCTGCTTTCATTCTGTCTGTTGAGGAGCTAGTGGTGAATATTATGCTTGTTTCCTTGAATGCAATGTGCTCGTTTTATTGTTCTTTCTTCGAGGATTATTTTTTCAGCCATTCTACCACGGACCTAGGTGTTTTTGTTTTTATTTTTGTACTATGCTTGGAATTCACCAAGCTTCTTGGATCTTTGGGTTGAAGACTTTAATCAGCTTTGGAAAATTCTTTACCCAAGTCAATTTAACAATAGCTCTTGCTTCCTTTTCTTTCTAGTTTCCTTTGTATATTCAATTGCATATCTATTGGACTTTTTATTATTATCCTATGTTTTGCACATTTGGTTCTGTTTTTTAATTTGTTTATATGTTTTTTCTTTATACGTTTTCCCCTGTTCTTCAGTTTGATCATTTCTATCTACCTGTGTTTAAGTTCACTGATCCTTTCTTATGCAGTGTCTAGTCTGTTCAAAGTTTATTCAATAAACTTAAGAATTGCATTTTCCAGCTCTAGAGTTTCCATCTGATGCTCTTTTAAATGATTCCTTTTCTCTTTTGAAACGCTCCATCCAACGTTTTCTTCATTTTATGCATGCTTTTTCTCTGTTGTCTTTAACGTACTTATACTAGCTACTGCAAGGTCCTGCTACAGTCAACGCACGGCAGCTTCTCTTAACTGTTTTTCTCTTTTTCACATGGTTTTATACTACGCACGGAGATTTCTCTATGCCTTTCTAGCTGAACCCCAGCCTTACCCTCCACTCTCTCCATTGCACACTTAGAGAAATCTTATGGTTGAAATCCAGTGGGTAGAGAGAAGCCGCTTTGATTTTAGGACTTCTCTAGATTCAAACAGGTCACGCCAGCCTGCCTGACTGTTAAAATGTCTATTGGTTTCTCCTTTACTCTAATAGGGAGCTCTCTCTGCCTTTGGCCAGCACAATACTCTTCTAGCATGTGCCTAGTCATGGACAATGGCCCCAGGGAGGAAGCAGCTTTTGATAACTGCTCACCTAGGAAGTGAGCTTCCTGTGGGCTTTAGTTTCTTCATAATCCTGTACATTTACAGATAGATGCCTGAGGTTTATCTTATCTATAGTTTACAGGTAGAATATATCTTTTTTATTATTGCAGCACTTGTTGTAGTGGCAGGTAAATTGCACGTGTGAACCTCCATACCAGGAGGTGGCCAACTACAGTCCAACAACGCTGGGCCACATCTGGCCTGCAGCGTGTTTCTGTACAGCATGCAAGCAAAGAATGACTTTTTATTTTTAAAGATTGTACAAGTAATCCAACCACCAAACACAGGAGAATATGCAACAGAAGATACATGACTTGAAAATTCTAACATAGTCACTGTCTAACCTTTCGCAGAAAAAGTTTACTGCTCTCACTCTATCTTAATCAAAATGCTAACATTCTCTGTTTTATTACTTCCCATTCTTTTATGCAGCAGAATCTAACTGACACAAACTTGCTGCCGGCATTCTGGGAGTAGAGGGGTAGAAAGTTGGGAATCTAAGCATTTACAATGTAAACTTGTAATCAGCACCTGTTTTCCACATGAAGCCCTCAGTTCACTGATGTCTCCCAGGCCAGAGGTTTACTCACTCCAGAGAAAGCGCCACCAATATTTACCTGCAGGGACAATCTCCTGGCTATGCAAAATGACAAGAGGATCTGGCTGTCTAACTATTTCTTCTTTTTCCAACCACTGACCAATTCCTCTGTGGTACGTTCCTTTACCCTCATTTTAAGAACTCCTTTTGTTACCAGCTCCAGATCTGGGGGTGCTGGGGAGGTCTGCAATACACATGAGGTTGCTTCATAGATTTTCCCAATATCAAATTAGAATTCACTTTTTTGATCTTGTAAGTCGGTTATCACTACTCTACCTTACTTTTATACCCTAACAGTGTAACAGTGTTTTCTCGTGACACATTCTCTTTACTTTTGTCAGATTTATTTTTTTCTCCTCTATTCCTTTAAATTATTATACTGGGGCTTCTGGAAAGAAATATAGTCTATGCACGTGTTCTTCCCTCCGTCTTTAACCAGATTTAGCCTCCAGTTGTAACGGGGTTCATGCAGAGGCAAATTACAGGGGCAGAAACATTTGAAATCTGAACCAGAGGGCAGACATAGGCCATGGCAGAGCAATAATAGCTGTATTTCTCATGCAGATACTTGTGTAGGCAGTCTTTAAGTCAAGTGAGATAGCTATAAACAAAAGGCACCCTGTCAAAACAATAATGCAAACCACATTTTCATTAAAATAAAATGACAATGGTAATTATACACTCCTTTGCTATGTTGATTTTATCCCAAATTGTAGATGATAGTTACATTGAAGTCAAATTAAATGTTGGCATTCATTCAGAAGTGGTGTTAGTAGAGGGAAAGAAACGCTGGTTTACTGTTTCTGCACTAACTACCCCTCCCTGATAGCAGGCAAGACACGAAGCTTTCTGGGGCTCCCCTAATGAAAATAATTAAATTCTCTTATTTCCTATCTTCAAGGACAATCCCAGCTTTGCACATTTATCATTTGTCAAAAGAAAATCTGTGCTTGTCTCAATGTGTCAGTATAAAGAAATCATCAGCCTTGGCAATAGAATCGTTGCTAAGTTTTATATCTCTATATAACAATGTATATATAGTGTTAAAAATGTTTCTTGTGCAGATACAAATCTTCTTTATACAGTTAGGTAGAAAAAGAAATGTTAATCTGTCAATTATATCAATTCAGGCAATTCACCAAATGAAATCAACAAGAATCACAGGGATTCAAAATACCAGCAATTCTAACCCTGTAATAATCCTCTGATGGTAGAATGATCAAGTTTTACTTTTCTTTAAATAATTGTTACAGTTGCAGCTATTGGATAATCCTAGCGAACAAAACTACAAATCCTACTAAAGGAGTTTTCTGGTACACAATTCTGGATAAGAAATGCCGGATTAAATTTTCTCTGACAGAGCTAAGTTGATTGATAGTAGATTTGCAAGTTTTTGAAATAAGAGAATGGAGGGAGGAAGGAAGTAATTTAAGGACATGATTTCTAATTTGTAAAGCCCATTCATAATATTCTTAGGGGTAATTCGCTGATGACAGTAAAGCTTAAGGAGATAGATCAAGCTAATTCATTAACTGCTCTATCTTCTTGGAAAGAATTAGAGATGGGGGAGAAATTGGTCTGTAGAATTTCAAGTACCAGGGGATTTTTGCAGACTCAGTCTGTGGACAGAACTAACAAACCAAACTGATAGATCATTTGGCTGAATCGTATCTTTCAGTCTCAGTAGGGTAATCACAGTCACCGTCCCAGGAACAAAAATTTTTCAGAGTAATAATAATAACAATAATAATAACCACTGACTTGCATTAATCACTTGCCATGTGCTAGTTTATTTCACGGGTGTTTTAGAGGTTTTATCTCATTTCATCTTTACTACAACCTAAGAGAACAACCGTATTATTTCCCTGCTTTTTATGAGAAAATTGAGGTACAGAGAGGTTAAGTAATTTGGTCACATGTTAGAAGGCAAAGCCATGATTCAAATCTAACCTGACCTCAGAACAAAATTTCATTTTCATTTATAAGCATACTGCCTAGTTAAATGTTTTGTTTCCTCTATTCCTACTCTGTCAAGAAATAGAAAATATTTCTTTCTCTATAAAGACCAAAGAGTTACTTTGTAACACAAAGCCGTGTTAGTGAAGCTGGACAAAATAAAATAGGAGATAAAAAGAAAACTGGACTATAAATTTAAAATAGTTTAAGAGGCACAGACCCTTATCACTACAACAAGGGTGATTCAAACCATTTTCCTTTTTTGTCAGTTTGGCCCACAAGCAAGTTATTTAAGCTCTTTATTATTTTATTTTTTATTTAACCTTTTTAAACTCAAGTTTCCTCATCTCTACTCTCATAAGAATTGTAAAGATCAATGTCATAATGTAGGTAAATAAGCCTAATACAGAGACTACTCAGTGATCAATAGAAGATGACGGTGATTGAATTATCAATGATAGGATTAGAACTTTCAAATCAACTGGATATAAATTATGAAAAATAATCACGTGTCATTTTTTGGGAAATTTGCTGTTGAAATCTCACCAACTATGCTAGAGGCATCTGTAGTCTTCCTGCAGGATGACTGGTCTGTGGAGTGGCAGAGTAGCAGCAGGTCTGGGAGCTCCTGAGCAATGCAGACGCTCTGTCCACACCTCTGACCCACCAAATCAGTATCTGCTACTGAGCACAGCCCCCTGTTGGGTCACAAGCGCTTTGAGAAGTACTGTTTGGACAACTAGATAATTAATTGATGGCTTGGATTTTAAAAAGCAGAGGAATTGAGTGAGAATGCTGGATTTCTAGTTCAAATAATTGGAAGACCAGAGAGTTCAAGAAAACATTTTTTCACCATGTGTTTCGTGGTTTTGTTTTGTTTTATTTTTTAAGCCTAGAGAAGCAGAAGGGCCAGGAAGAGGAGAGATTGTTCGGGAATGGGACATTCCATGAGTGGAACTGGGTCCCCTGAAGTCTGTAACTCAGAAGGAAATGGGGCGAAAAGCAAGGGTGCGTCTGATGTTGCAGAGGGAGCCCCCTCCTTCCGAGGTCTGGGAGAAGGGACAGAGATGCAATCCATTTTGTGGGTAGCGGGGCCGGGAGCTGAAGTTCATGAGCCAATGGCAGGATACCTAGTGAGACAGGTGGAGAGAGCCGGCTTGCGGAAGGTGGGGAAGGTTTAAGGGAGTTGGAATGCAGGAAGGGGAGGTGATTGCAGGGACACGGACGGCCTGACCACTAGGGAGGACCAGGACACTTGGCCACAGTGCTTCTCAGTCCCACGGACTGTAAGGTCTCGAAGAACGGTGAGCCTGAGGGAAGTATCTTTCTACAAAAGCTTGAAGGTCCGGGGCAATTGTGATCAATGGAATGGGGGTTCCAAAGCGTGCGGTGCAACGGTAGGATGTGAGGTGCGTGAGTGGGTGCCGTAAAAAGGAACCTGATGGAAGAAATTAGTTATATATATATATCAAAATAGGGAAGTGAGCAAAGGAGGTAAGAGACGGCCAAAGGCAGAGTGCCTCGGGCTCGTGACTTAGGATAGCAGCTATACAAGTTATCCGGCTGAACACCCAGAGGCTCTGGAGATTCTAACCGTCATGTGCATTTGGTACAATCTAGCTCTGAAACTAAAGAACGTGGAAGAATTCAAGAGAGGAGGCCTAACTGCTTTCTGCGATAAAACATCAGGTTTTAAGGGCGAGAAAGTGGACCCTGAAAAGTCACACGTGGTTTCATACTAGTTAGGAATCCACGTTCCAGTCATGGGCAACTTGCTCAGTTGACTCCTGCCAGCCATCTGGTGTCTGCAGCCAACACATAAGGGCAGTAATACTGCCCCTCTCTTTTCAAAATTCTCTTTGTTCCCTTTTTATAATGAAACAATATTATAAGGCTCATGGCATCAGAGCAGGAAGCTGATAGAACAGGAGAAATTGATCTGTGGCAAAATAATCCTTCTGAAAAGGAAAAGAGCTAGAGGAAAGGAAAAAATCAAAATCGATAACAAAAACTAAAAACAAAGAATCAAAGCCTCTCTTCCTTCTTTCCATCAGGGCTTTCAGAGATGAGGCAGAATATATCAAGCTCAGAAACTCCCCTCCCACCATGAAAATAAACCATCTCCTCTAGCTTAAGTTTCTATCAATTAAATATAAAAAAATTCTTACATATATAAAAATATTATTATATATTTATAAATATTCTTATATATTTATAAATATCCTTATATATCTCTATATACTTATTTTTAAATTTTATTTTATATAAAATAAAATAAAATTCCAGCTGAGGAATGGAATTGACATAATATGTATACATTACACATGTATATTTTAATTTTCAAAAAGCATGCTTTCTTTCTGCCAATGACTTTCAGTCCCGTTTCTTCACCCCAGATAAAATCACTATTTACAAGTTTTTATGTAAAAATCTATAGATAGTATGGACATATGCCAAAATTTGTATAACTTCCCTTTTCCATACACTATTGCATTTGTCACACATTATTGAATTCACTATTTGAATTTTATGCACGTTATTTTTCCCTTTGCGTGTTTCACCTTATCCTGAAAGCCGGTCCACATTGTTACATATGGGTCCTCCTCATTCTTTTCCAACAGCTCTAGCTCCAAATTTTTTAATGTAATGGTGTTACCATTATTTATCGATCCTCTATTGCTGTATTTTCACGTTGTTTCTTAGGCTTTTGCCTTCGTAAGCAATGTCTCATATATACTGTTGTACCTAAGTTTTCACACACATCTAATCTATAACCAAGTTTGTAAGAATGGAATTCTCTCTTTTTTTTTTTTTTTGCTCCAAGTACCTTTTTTAAAAATTGATATCTAGTTGATTTACAATGTGTTAATTTCTGCCGTACAGCAAAGTGACTCAGTTTTACATATATATACATTCTTTTTCATATTCTTTTCCATTATGGTTTATCCCAGGACATTGAATATAGCTCCCTGTGCTACATATTAGGACCTTGTTGTCCACCTGAGGAATGGAATTCTTTATCAAAACATCCCTCTTTAAAATTTGATAACTTTTGACAAATTGTACTTCATACAAGTTTATACTCCCTCACGATATGTGTGTGAGTGTAGTTTCCACATTCTCCTTAATACTACACTTTCTGGTCCTTACTAAACTAATTTATTTTAAATAAAAAATTTTTGTAGTTTTAATTTTAATTTTGAACATTCTCACGTTTAAATTTCGTATGTCTTTGAACCTCTGGGAGTTAATCTGTTCCTGTCCAACCTTGTTCATATACTTTTTATTTGCTCCCACTCAGGCTGAAACTTCTAACAAGTCTTTCCAGAATGTTCGAAGACAAACCAAAGCAGGCACGGCATGGAGAGTAGCGTACACCTCTTACTGGATGGGAACATGGTGGGGAATCTGCTTCTGGGTGTCTCACATTACACCTCCAGTCCTACTCCAAGTCAATGCCATGCTTTGAGAGCCAACAAGTTTTCACGATGGGAAAGTCATCCCCTCACACTATCGTCTCATACAGAGTGTGTACATACCTGTGCATATACATACACATGTATGTAGGGCTTAAGTCCTCTTCCAGCTTAATTGCAAAAGTAAAGGGGCTTTGACCACATTTTCTCCAAGCAGGGTTTCTAAGCATGCCTAAGTGAATCACCAGATACAATGTTGACTACATCACTGATTATGAAAACCTGACCTGGAGTGAAAGCAGAGAGAATGCAAAAGAAAGGATTCATCTGAGGGACAATATTTATAAATAACTGGCAATGTCCAGGGATGATCGGGTAAAGCACAGGGGTAGAGGAAGGGGGGTCCTGCGTGGCCCCAGTGTGGGAGCACTGAAGTACCACAGAGGCAGAGCTAAGGCTTCTAGAAAGATGAAGATCACAGACCGTGAGGGAGGCAGAAGCAAATTTTCCACATAAAATCCCCTTGTTGCTTAATTATGTGCTCATTTTTATACACAGTTTCCCTAATTTATGTATTGAAAAACTAAGAAAAATAAACATGTAGGCGGCAACTTAACCAGAACTATAGGGAAGTATTATTTTGCAACAAGTCATAGTAGCCGTGTTTCAACAGTGTTGAGAACCCTTATCTAATTGGATCAATTCATGAGGCCAAGTGATGGTGCTCTGATGATGTGAAAGCCAGATACCGTTTGGTTGCCTAGCCAAGTAGTTTGCGCCAGCTGTTGAGACCTGGCGAGACAGAGAAGGCAGAGCTCACAGCTGTTGGGAGACCCCTGTGTTGCCAGCTTTCTGCGAGCTCTGACTCGCTGGGACCCTTTATTTCTGCGGAATTGTTCTGTGGCTGGGAAGAAACGCTGCCTCAGCGAGGCTCTGGGAAGCCCATGTTTTTGGGACAGTTGCCAGAGAGGGAATGGAAACCTAAGAAGAGCAATATGGAGCCTCTGACGTTTCGGATTTTGACACAGAGCATTTCTGAAGGCAGTATGCCATTAGCTAGAACATGTAGCAAATCACCTGGACTGAGCCACTGACCAGTAAAACCAATGAATAATGGACGGGAACGCACATAATGATGGGGCATGAGGGAGACATCTTTATGGTGCAATCTGGTTAATGAGTTAGCATTCATGAAATTTCAACAGGACAGCTATCTTGGGGTTTCGGGTGCTCACAGTTTGCCCAGCCCCTAATTCATTGCTTTGATAGGAAATATCACAGTGTCTAGTCTCCCATGTATACACTTGCAACTTATGAGCCTCCCAAGTGGCCATTAATCTCTGTAGTTGATGAGTCTAACTCTTTGTGTCCATGATTATGGATTGTGGGAACAAACATATTCTCCAGCGAACATGCAAGAGTGAATGAGTGTGTCAGGATCTATTTGAGAACGCATGTATCAGACAATCATCTATGGTTATTTATTTAAAAACTATCTGAGTTATAACTCTAAAGTGAGTCCATATAAAAATAATAACATTTTTTACAAGCTCAGCCATTTTATTGCCCTTCAACAATGCTGTACACAATTTCTCATTTCAGAAAGAGGAAGTGAACTTCTTATTGGTCTGATTGTTCGGCTCTCCAGCCATGGTTTCACGATTTAATTTTATTCAAAGGCATTTCACAAAAATATCTACTTACCCATTGCATCTGAAATGATGCCTGGAGCTATATATGATTAAATTAGAAATGAGATCAGGGTTAGAGCTGTAAAAAATGTGGGTAATATTCTATGCTGAACTCCCCTACCCTGAGGTCCCCAATCCCTTGATACATACAGTAGAATTCCTATTTTACTCTGAGTGTCATGCTCCATTAATCCTTGGACCTCGAAGTGTATCTGACAAGGGTGATGTTGCACATTATAAAATAAAATTTCTCAAACTCTGCCCATCTGTTAGTGATACAGTCAATCTAAGTGTCCTATATATAGAACATACATACACTTCCTGCATTGCATAGTCTTTCAAATATTTGCTCTTGGCATTGGAAAGTGTCCTACTGTCATAACAGACAAGTCATTCATTAAGCTGTCAGCACCTTGCTACCCTGCTCCCATAGAGGGCCCATTTCTATATTTTCTATTTCTCATTGGATGAACTGTTCACTCATCATAAGCTGAGCAGTTACTCTCATATGGGTGCAACTGAGTTGTTCATGTCAACATATGTAAACCAAAGCTCTGCTTCTTCGTTTCTGCTGGTCCAACACTTGCCTGGTGGAGGGTACTAATGGGTTGGAAAACCAGCTTAGACTCATGAGAGTTACTTCGGTGTCAATAAGATGCAGTTCTTGGCTAGACATCTAAGGAAGGGGCATTAAAAGCAAAGGAGTAGAACAAACAAGTAACAGTGAAAAAATGTGATTAATTATAAACATTGTTTGAAAATCTGAAGGGGAGTTAAGAAAGGCAGTTAGATACCCAGACCTATATGTTATAACTATTTGGAACAGATTATGTGGGAGATTACAAAAATATATTTAACCTAAAATGAAAGCATCTACTATGACATATATACATGGGACATAAAAGATGATGAAGTAAAGTCCTGAAAAATTAGAGCTAAGCTCTATTGATTTTTATCTTTGATTTTATTGTTTCTATTATAAGAGGGCTTGTGTTTATGACACGTTGGATATTCACTCAAGAATTAAGAAAACAATTCATTTGCTTTTCAAGATCTTAGAGTAGTTTTTGAAATATCCAAGCCCTTCCCCTGCTCTTCTTCTTGACCTGTTGTCCAGTTCATGATTAATTGTATTCTAGAGAGCAGGAAATGGACAAAAGGAGGGGAAACTTAAATTGGCTAATTTCACTCCTAATTGACAACTTTGATTCAAGCATCACAGAAAGTAAATTAAAATCTTTAACTTCAATGAGCTCCATTGATAATCTGTACTTTCCAGTTAAATATGCACTCTGCATAATCTGTTATAATAGAACTTAAAAGATTGGTGATAAAATATGAGACAAACACTCTCACATCATTGTTATTATGGGATAGAGATGTTAATACATTACGATACACAGGATTTATTATTCTGAGTTTACCCTGGCATAGAGCTAGACAAGACCACCTCACTCATCAATTAAGTCATTGCATATTTTGCGATGTACACATTGCCCTACTCACTTGAAGTTTAGTGCTCATGAGGCTTAAATGTTCTCTTCCCCAGGCCTACAGAGTAGGCATGGAGAGAAAAAGCTAATTTCCCCACCACGACAGAAATATCAGATGGAGTCACTCCATCCTCGAAACACAAATGAAAACGGCGAGAGACTCAAATGAAATTGTTATACTAATTTACCTTACTAGTATTGCCTTTCCATAGAATAACACAGCTAGAATATTTTATGGTCCACATAAAAATTCCATTTTTTTCTCCACCATTTTCCAAGAGAAACTGTTTCCTTTTTTTTGGACCAAGATAGGACAAAATCACTGTTCCATCGTCTTATTATGTACAGATGGTCCCCAAATTACAATGGTTTGACTTACAATTTTATGACTTTACAAGAGTGAGAAAGCAATACGCATTCAGTAGAAACCATATTTCAAGTTTTGAATTTTGATCTTTTCCCAGCCCAGCGATCTGCGGTAAGATACTCTCGTGATGCTGGCTAGCAACAGTTACCTGCAGCAACTGGTCAGTTATAGCCACGTGATCACGACGGTGAACAACCTATACAATGACAGCCATTCTGTACCCAGACAACCACTCTGTTTTTCACTTTCAGTACAGTAATCAATGAATTCAAATTGCATGAGATATTCAACACTTCACTATAAAATAGGCTTTGTGCTAGATAATGTTGCTCAACTGTAGGCTACTGTGGGTGTTCTGAGCACCTTTAAGGCAGGTTAGGCTAAGCTATGATGTCTGGTAGGTTAGGTGTGTCACATGCATCTTGAAGTTATGGCATTTTCAATGTACAGTGGTTTTATCAGGATGTAACCACATCATAAGTTGAGGAAGATCTGTATTGTCTCTATTTTATTTTGTAACTTTAAGAAGATTAACTTTACACAGCAGTTGATCACCATCGTGTATGTGTGTGTTCTGTGTGTGTGTGTGTGTGTGTGAGTGTGTGGGTAAAAATATTTTCTACCAGTCAGGTTAACTTGTATTCTGTATTTAAGTTGAAATGTACATCCCTTTGATCAAATATGTTAATTCTGTTATCTCTTGATTTATATGGTGGTCAGAAATTTTATATGTAGGCAGTATTTGGCTGAACCAAGACCTTGGAATAACTTGCTCCATAGGAATGGTGTTCAATTCTTCTATCATGCAGCTGATGATTTTTAGAGTTTGGATGAAGAAAAGAGCAAGAGTAATAGAGGTATTATATCATTTAAGAAATATGAGTTCCAGTTGGTATTTAAATAACAATGGTTAAGAGAAAAGCACTGGTGAAAAATTACTTGTTTGGGGCAGACTGAAAAAAAATCTAAGGAAAAGGAAAAGAGGAAGACCAGAAAATGCTAGCTGTAGACTTTATCAGTCTATGTCACCTCAATTCATCCCTACAGATACCAACAGAATGGTGAGTGTTTTATGTTGCTAGATCAGAGAGACCCAAAATTGACCTACGGCGGCAGATCCAGTCTCTTATCCAAGAGGAATCTGAAACAGCATTTTCTTCTGTTTGATCAAATTCTTAGCATATTATTATTATTTTTTAAATCTGCAGTACAATTTTACATCTGACAGAATTATACTCTTTAACATATGTATTATTTCTGATGTAAACTGCTAAGTCCCAGTTATTGCCTTCTACAATTTAACTCTCTCACATCCAATAAATCATCTTAAAAAACTTACAATTTCATGATAAGTATGGAATTCAGAGATTATTTCCATCCATTTTTTTCCAATAAGAAATTCAGAATGAGAGATTTTTAATGACACATATGAAGTCAGTGCCTTCTTTAGGGAAAGAATGGTGTCTGTTTTATCCCTCACCAAACCTCTAGTACTTAGCTAATTACATAAAACCTGGTAGGTACACCATAACTATTTGATTAGATGAATTATTTAAAAAAAGGAAAAGCAAGAGTTTTAGGTATTTCTACAGATCAAAAATTATTTAAAAAAATTACTTTTTGTTCTAACATTGAATCTACACTAAACATTAGTTCTTCTAGGAGATATAGCTTCTATCACCAGATTCCAAGCAGAAACCAATGCTAATAATATGATGGTTGACAATCTGTTGGTCAATCAATTGCTCTGTTCTCTCTGACTAAACCCTGTAATTATGGTGAGTATATGGTATAGATTTCCCAACAAATTCCAGTTTCGGAATCCTTCCTATTGTTCCCAGAAATATACCTATGGTTGCCAAACATTGTAAGTTGTAAATGCCTTTTCTTTTTAGTTCAGAAAATATGACAACTGTCTCAAAAAAAAGTTTGCACGCCAAAATATGATCTAAAAACACTTTCAAAGCTGTGCTTATCTCGTGGAAATTAGGATAATTCCAAGAAGATATGATAAATAACACCAAGGAATAAGAATTAAAATAGTAATTTAGGGGCTTCCCTGGTGGCGCAGTGGCAGAGAATCTGCCTGCTAATGCAGGAGACACGGGTTGGAGCCCTGGTCTGGGAGGATCCCACATGCCGCGGAGCAACTAAGCCCGTGAGCCACAACTACTGAGCCTGCGCGTCTGGAGCCTGTGCTCCGCAACAAGAGAGGCCGCGATAGTGAGAGGCCCGCGCATCGCGGCGAAGAGTGGCCCTCTCTTGCCACAACTAGAGAAAGCCCTCGCACAGAAACGAAGACCCAGCACAGCCAAAATAAAAATAATAATAATAATAATTTTAAAAATATATAGTAATTTAGTCAAGGTAGTTAATGAGAGTGAAAGTTCATATAGGAGACAAACTTTAAATATAATTATTACAAGGGGGATAGATAAAGGCTATTCTATTTGAACAGAAAGTGTGAAGGTACATATAGATGAATTAGCAATTTTTCTGTATAAATGAGAAAGCAGAATAGCATGTTAACCTTATCTAATAGGGATCTGATTGAAGACACTCACACAAAATAATATAATGAGTACAGCACTGACACAGAAAATATTAGTGAAATGGGTAAATAAATTAATGGAGTTTTCAAAACCCCAAATCTGTTTCAATCATTTTCATTACCAGTAACCATTCGCAATTATATTCATTCAGAAATAAATCTGTTCCGTCCTGTTCAATTCAGTTTCAGAGACGGATTTCTGTAAGCCTGCGTATGTCACAATAGGTATAAGTTAAGCGGTGCTTTATAATGTTGAAACAAATTATAAAAAAGTTGGAATTTATTTTATAATCACTCTAATTTCCATGATGGTTTTGTTGTTCCAGTTAATTACGGTGTTGTTTTTAGTCAACTTTATATGTAGTTGTTTTCTTGTTTTTCTTTCTGGGCCGCACCATCTGGCTGGTGGGATCCTGTGGGATCCCTGACCAGGGATCGAACTCAGGCCCTCAACAGTGAAAGCACAGAGTCCTAACCACTGGACCTCCAGGGAATTCCTGATTGATTTTTGTATATACATCTAAATTACTCTCTGAATTTGGTTGGACTCATGAATCCACCAGCATTCGTTTGTCTTCCTGAAAATGGTCGAGTTTCTAAGAGTCAGATTTTCACAAATAATAAATCTATTTTCTCAGGCTTATCGGCTTGCAACTGGGGAAGTACCGGTAGCAGAACTGCTAAGCAGCCTCTCCTCAACAGTCAGGAATCCACACGCGATCACTTATTTAAATGCATATGTTGGAATTATTTGGGGGTCTGATTTCTTTTAGGGTTAAGTGTCTCATGAACGTTTCGTACAAATGTTTTTTTTTTCTGTAAAGTTGCCTGGGTAGTTTGATAAGTATAGGGTCAATATAAACAGCATTCCAAAGAAACCTGACAAATAACATGTTGCAAAATCAAAATTTTGTAAAATATAACATCATCATAAGGAACAGCCAGCCACACACAAAAATGAGTCCCTGATCAGTGACAGATTTAGAGACTAAGAACTGCACAAGTTCAAAATATCTATTTTGGAATTTTTATGTTTCAGCCAGGGAGATAGATCTATCTCTGTACACCCACTCCCTTCCTCAAAAAAACAGAAAAAAGGAAAGAAAAAAAATATAATCCAGAGACGTGCAAATATTTAATAATATTCCTTGTGCTACAAAAGTCTTATATCTACAATATTCAAAATTCTTAAACAAAAATAATACCCAACTATCACCATTGACATCTTGGAGTTTGTTTTCATTTGGGGGTCACAAGTCACTTACCCCAAAAAAGAAAACTCCATGAGAGGGTAACTTGTGTTCTGGAAACCTTAGAATTCTTAGTTTAAAATTCTATGTGCTTCTTATTCAATAACATACTGTATTTACTTAAGGAGAAGTTATTCCTGGATAATGTTCACATCCAAATTTTTAGGTTGAATGAAAACAAGAGCGAAATAAACTTGGCAATTAGGTGAACAAAGTTTCTGGTTTAAAAATGGCCTCTGTCTAGAAGGGCTGTACAAAGCTTCTCCCAAACCCCTGCTAAAATGAACTATGTAAAGACAGAAAAGATTTCATTGTCTGACCTCATAAACTAAGATTGACAGACAAGCTAAGGCCTGGATCTGGAAGGAATTTTCAATAATTGGAAGTCAGACAGACTTGAGTGTATTGACCAGTTGGTGCCCTGTGTGTGTCATCTTATGAAACAGACCATGGGACAGAATGAGAGATGGTGGGAAGATACAAACCTGATTCACACCTCCCCTCCCGCCCCCCCGGGCTCAGGCACAGAAGCAGGGTCTACACTGTCCAAGACTCTCTTTCAGTTGTGCTCTTCTCCACTCCCTCCTCAGCCCCATTCATTCTGAATGTTCTTCTAGAAACTGAAACTCCAAGAACTATCTACGTAAAAAGAGAGGGGAACAAGAGAAGTAGGGGCTGGCAGTGCAGTGCTAAATCCTTGGCAGTGCAGAACTACAAACAAAATACAGCTCAAGGTGGATTGTAATTGTTCATAAAGATATGCTAGGAGCGCTGTACATCCCTTAGTTCTTCAGCTGCAGATCTGAAGACAAGTTTTGCTCAGCAAACCAATGGTGAGCAAAAGGTCAATCAGTAACTCTGAACATTACATTTGGGTACCTTCTTGTTCATCAGATGATTAATAAAAGTAATGATGATAATAATTATAAGAGCAGTTACTAAAAACTTACTATGTGACAGGTATTACTCTGGCACTTAGAAAATGTTAATCATTCAATCCTCAAAAAATCCTATGAGGTGGGTATGATTATCCCCATTTCTCTGATGAGACAACAAAGGCAAAGAGAATTCCAGTTAAAGTAAATTTGCCCAGAGTTATATGGTAGTAAGTGATGAAGCTACGGTTTCAACCTGGGCATGTCTTGCAGTGTTCCAGAGTGTTCCTTCCATCAAATAGAGTTAAAATCTTCATAGCAGGAACCACCGATGGAGCCGGAGATGGGATTCATGTTATTTCCTAATATTCTATGCATGAATATTTTCTTCAGTGGTGTAAGGTGTTAAGGAGATTTTAGGAACCATTCCTCTACTCCTTTTTCATGAGCTCAAACTAAGTGTTGAGAAAATACGGTTCTGAAGAGCCACAGAATTCAAATCAAAATCCCCTGGAGAACTGTCTAAGTCTCCACTTCGCTTTATCTTTAATTTTGAGTCTAATGTGGATTTCCTGAAAGTGTTGCCAGTTTATAATATTTTTTTCTTCTGTGCCTTTTGAAAAATGATATGTGTGACTTACCCGAACCTGAGTGAATATGACAGCAAATCCAAAGAGACTGAGATGCTGAAAGCAAAGCTGCCTGGAAAGCTTCTTCATTTCTTTACCAAAGAGGGAAGGGGTGAAGGAGAAGACAAACGTCCCCTCGACAGTCTCCTTCCCTTTTTCTTTCCTCTTCTGTGACTTCTGTTCACTAACTTGCCACTGGCTCTTAGCATAGATTGCCTGCCCCTTTCCTGTTCCTACTCATGGAAGTATGTGCAGCCAATGCTGGTCCCTGAAGCAACAGTCTAGATCCCGAAGGCATTTTAGAAGATGATGTGCGCACTAATCATACTGATTAAAAGCAAACAAAAAGCAACAGAAGGGCTTCCCTGGTGGCGCAGTGGTTGAGAGTCCGCCTGCCGGTTCAGGGGACGCGGGTTCGTGCCCCGGTCCGGGAAGATCCCGCATGCCGTGGAGCGGCTGGGCCCGTGAGCCATGGCCGCTGAGCCTGCACGTCCGGAGCCTGTGCTCCGCAACGGGAGAGGCCACAACAGAGAGAGGCCCGTGTACCGCAACAAAAAAAAGCAACAGGAATACAACATCACAACAAAACAACTGTCCAGGAGACTGAACCATCGCTTCTATGTTGTCAGAGCCATCAATCCTAAATTTAAATAAACTAAGTGATCAGGGAAAAGAAGTGAAAGAAGATGAAGAGGAAAAAATAATATACAGACACTAAACTCTGAGTTTTCTGGGCAAAGTGTGAGAAGCAAACATTAATTGACAACTATGTGTGATACTGTCAGGAAGGGTCTGTATTTTTGACATACAGAGGAGACAGAAGTAAGAAAGTAATGAGTAGGAAGACTGAAGCCAAACTGGACATTTGAGTAAAGCTTTGTACTCCCCCTGCCTTGTGCTTGCAGTGTTCAGTACCTATTTATTTTTTGGCCAAGTCCTTTCCTCACCCTCTTCCTTTATAATACGAGAGACTTCTGGAGAATCCTTTAGGGAAAATGGAGAGAACACAGATTAGGTGTAGAGACAAGCCCAGATTTACACCCTCACTCCCTAATGTTTCTAAATCCCATAGTTTAATAATAATATATATTTTAGGGAGTTGTTGAACGCAGATAATGCATGGAAAGGAAGCGGTACATAAGAGGCATTGAGTAAATGTTTTTATTATTATTAGTGGTGATAGTAGTAGTTGCAGTGTTAGATGAGCTACCATGAGAAGCTCTTACAGATACAGAATGTTAACTCTCACAAATTTATGCAAAGAGGGTCAGAATGAAAAGGTGGAAGGGATTCAGGAATGTGAAGTTAATTTGGACTAGATATCACTTTATTCCCTTTACTTTTTTTAAAGATCTGTCGGAGTTGATCAGCTAGCAAATTGGAGTAACTCAATGAATCAGGGTCAACTGTGTCACTGGTCCCCAAGCTTACAGCTAATAAAGTCATAATAATTTTATACACTTGCAGAGGTGCTCTGAAGGAGAAGAGTGGTGCGATAGGTTGTTATAATCATGACTCCCGACAAATCTCGCCTTTTTGTGTCCAGCACCTTTGTAATGGGTGATGGTCGCTCCTCACGTCAAGAAGTGGGGTCTACTTTACCACCTGTTTCTCTTGCCTTTTCAGTTGCTTTGCCTGTTCTCACGGGCAGAAAGAAAGCTGTGTGAATTCTGAAGCCCAGGTCTTCATAGATTGTGTAGCTTTGGCCCTTGCTGTCTTGGAACCCGGAAACCACTACAGGGTGAGTAAGTTCAGTCAAGTCCAGTGCAGCCTGAGAGGTCAACTGGAGGAAAACCAAGAAGCCCCAGCTTATAGCCAAAGTAGCAAAGCCTGTGGGTGATGCCATTTTGGAAACTCCAGCCCTAATCTAGCCATCAGATGACTGTAGCCACATGAGTGATCCCAGGGAAGACCAACAGAAGAACTTCCCATGTTGCCAAGGCAGAGAATCATGAGAAACGATAAATGATTTTAAGCCACTCAGTCTTGAGCTGGTGTGTTATAGTGCAACAGATAACTGAAAGAGAAACTGGTTAGCTGGGAGTGAGTTGATGCCACTACAAAAAGCTCAAATATCTGACATTATCTTTGGGTGCATGTGGCTACAGTCATCTGCTGTCCTCTGACACCTGTGAGGCACTGGTTTGGGAGTACTGCGGATCCAGCTATAAACAAAACACAGCCTTTATAGTTAAGATATGACGCACTCTCTCATCAAGAAGCTCTAACGAGAAGGCAGTACAAAATCACTGCTATGGAAGATCACAAACAAGTCTACGATAACATAAAAGAGAGGAAAGAGTGGTTGTGGGAAACTTCATGAAAGACCAGGCAATTGAGTGGGACTCAGAGAACAGTCAGGACGGCAACAGACGAAAGATGGGGTTGATGAGCGCTCCAGCTGTAGGCGTATCCTGAGCAAAGGCACAGAGGTGAAAAAGCACAGGGGAGGTTCTGGAGGTGTGAACGGCCCAGCTTGACAGGTGTACGATGTGCAGGAGAAGAGGCAGACTTGGAGGAGCAGGAACTGTCTTGGAGGTAGAGTGCCAGGCTCTGAGGTCAGGCTAGTAGATCGGACTTCCAGGCCCGAGAAGAACTGGGAGAGCATGAGTCAACCAGATGTTATCAATAACACTTGAGGAGCTAGCTCCCCAACGGGCTCAGGATCCTGTATGCACAATTACCAAATTTTCCTGACTTTTCTGGATTTAAGACACTTTCTCTTTTTAATATAAATTTATTTATTTTATTTATTACTTTTGGCTGCGTTGGGTCTTCGTTGCTGCGTGCGGGCTCTCTCTAGTTGTGGCGAGCGGGGGCTCCTCTTCGTTGCGGTGCGCGGGCTTCTCATTGCGGTGGCTTCTCTTGTTGCGGAGCACAGGTTCTAGGGGCGCGGGCTTCAGTAGTTGTGGCACACGGGCTCAGTAGTTGTGGCTCGCAGGCTCTCGAGCGCAGGCTCAGCAGTTGTGGTGCATGGGCTTAGTTACTCCGCGGCATGTGGGATCTTCCCAGACCAGGGATCGAACCCATGTCCCCTGCATTGGCAGGCGGATTCTAAACCACTGCGCCCCCAGGGAAGCCCCAAGACACTTTCCGATGTTATATGTACTTCCCTTATACTATTTTTTAAAACAAAGTATCCTGAAATACACATTTGTTTTTCTCTAAAACAACAGTAAGCAATATAAACAATGCTATGGCTCAGAGAACTATAGGATATTTTTGTTTGTGCATACTTATTCTCTGTCCAAAATTAAGGAGATATTTACATGAAGTGAAAAAAACTAGAGGAATGCTTTATAGTCTTAATGATATCAGCACCATTCTCTGATGTAATTGTCTGATTTTTCTTTAACTGAATTGCTTAAATGTACTTGCTGCTCAGACTGAACCACCATTATTTCTTAATCGAAGTTGACCAAATGTCATTTGATGTACTCCATTTCGTCTCTTTGGCCCTCACTTCTATTGTCAGATATTATCCTGTGTGTACATGCTTCTACTGATAACATTCATATTTAAAAATAAACTAGAACAGAACAGTTGATCGCATCACTTGAGATATTAGCAAACTAAACATACATAAAGGGTTAGATTCACCAATACAAGGGGCAAACAGTCTCATCGAGGCTTCCTATTGTGATTTCACCAAATACTAGGCTGACCTTAGAAATCAACATGATTCCAATAAAAGACGACACATATCCCCTGTGTGATCAGCGGTTTACTATCTAACACATGATTTAAAATTCTACATTCAGACACCACCAAGAACAGGCCTCCCATTGTCCCTCACAACATTGTGTGCTAACATGCAATATTCCTTTAAAATCTCCAAAAGAAAAGAGGCAAACACCAGCTCCAGGCCAGACAAGAAGCCTGTGAAACTTCAGACAGTTTTCATCACAGCTGGCCAGGCCTGGGCAGTTTCAGACAAAGGACTTCCGCCTTTATCTGGCCCTTATTTTGATGTCTCATTCAGCTGAAGATAAAAGGAAAGATGTGCTTTGAAATTTAACCATTAGGGTGGCAAAGAAATCCTCATGCAAATGTCGCCCATACATGAATTCGAGATGAAGTCCACGTTTGTCATCGCGAACTTAGAGCTTGTGAGTATTTTTTTCCTCCCAAAGCAGTCGGATGCAAAACTGTGGATGAAATATGAGTGCTGGACTTAGTCCAGTTGGAATTCTTCAACTTACACATCTTATTTACAAAATACTCAGACAGAGGAAAAAAAAATATATGGAAAGACTATGAGAAGGGATCAAATAAAAAATGGAGAATGGGATATTATGATACACTTTAGGTTTAGGTAATCCAGGAGGCTAGGGAGACTCCGTATCTGTCTTCGAAAATCTTATCAATTTGTATTATGAAAATGAGCTAGCTTCTTGGAAAGAGCGACGTACAGTTCTAAAGAAGCTTGCACGTTTACAGAAGGTGACTGGCTTGAGAGATACGGACAAGGTGAGGATTTGCTCTCTACATGTCGAGAGAGAAAATTTTGCAAAGTGCAAAATGTTCATTGGATTCATTTTCAAACTTAGAATAATTGAGCATGTATCTTCTGTGTATAGTTTCTCGTTCTCCTGATGCAGAAGTAATTTTCCAAAGTTGTGATTCCAGATAGTTTGTGTGGTTTTATGAGAAATTTATGTGTGTTCCTCTATTTTTGCCGTTAAAAACTCCAAAGAAAATGACTTCTCACCCCCCCCCCCCCCCCCAGTTCTCAACATACAAATCCATAGTTGAATGAAGTGGGTGATTGAGTCTGGAAAGGATCTGAAGAAGTTTGTTTTGGAACAGAAGATTGGACGTTAGGAAAACTCACGATGGTTGTGATAAAATAACTGGAGGACTCTCAAATAAAAGATGAACATTACTTGATCTAAGGCAGAGCTAGGAACAATATGATAATTGCAGTGAAGAAAAATATGTTGCTATAATTTAACGGAGCCAAAAATGAGTGGTATATCTTATAAGGTAGGGAGGCTGGAAGATTATCCTCCTGCATTTATGCCTTCTGAACAGATTTTTGGGATGTAAACTTTGGAGGAGAATTTGGGAATACAAGGATATAATTTCTGCCTTAAGGATTAACAGTTTCTTGGAGGCAAAGTGAATAAAAAGTATCGTCAGTTATGGTGGGTACAGCAGAAAAGCTCATAAATGAGTCATTTAAGTCCACTCAAGATAAGTATATGTTGAGAAGGCGTCTTGGAATTCTTCCAGAGTGGAACACTTCAGTTGAATTTTGAAGGAAAAGCAGGAGATAGCCCAGGTTGAAAAAATATTCTATGATTACTTTAAAAGGAATTTAATTGTTAGTTCAAATATTATACCAAATGATATTTAAATCCAATCCATTTCTGAATTAAGTGATTTCAGATGTCAATTTAAATTCATGATTTAAAAGTTTTGACCTTATACCACATACAAAAATTAAGTCAAAATGAATCAAAGACTTAAGTGTAGGACTGAAAAAAAATTGGGGATGTATGAGATATATATGTGTGTATATATGTATATACGTTCATATATACATATATATATACATATACATATATATATATATATATATATATATATATAGTGCAGCTGCTATAGAAAGCAGCAGTGGCGATTCCTCTAAAAATTAAAACTAGAATTAGCTTATGATTCAGCAATTCCACTTTTGGAATTTATATACGCAAAAGAACTGAAATTGAAAGCAGGGTCTTGACTAGATATTTGTACACCCATGTTTATTAATAGCATTATTCACAATGGCCAAAATGTGGAAACAACTCAAGTTTCCATCAAGGAATAAATGTATGAAAAAAATGTGGTATCTATGTACAGTGGAAGACCATTCAGCTTTAAAGAGGAAGGGAGTTTTGACACGTTATACGGCATTAATAAACCTGGAGGATATTATACTAAGCGAAATAAATAATAAGCCAGTCCAAAACAGGGTGAATCCTGTATTTTTCCACTTATATGATGTACTTAGAATAGTCAAATTCATAAAGACAGAAGAGTGGTGGTTGTGCGGAGATGGGGTGAAGGGAACTGGGTACCCTTATTGTTCAATGGGTACCGAGTGTCAGTATGGCAAGACAACAAGAGTCCCGGGGACGGATGGTGGTGATGGCTACACAGCAATGTGAATGAACTTAGTGCCACTGAGCTGTATATTTTAAAATGGTTAATGTGGTAAATGTTGTTATGTGCATTTTACTACAATTTTAAAAAACTTTAAAGAAACGTTTATAGTTAAAATATAATGTATTAAGGTGCTTTCCAACTTTTGAGAAGTTTTCTTTTTTTCCTCTTTTTTTCGAATTAGTGAAAAAAATGTATTGGGAAGTAAGTAAGGGGTAATCATTCTGCAGGATAATCTACGGCTAAAATCTACGTTGAAAGGCTTTATATGACTGTTTTTTCTACTTAGTTTGCCTCCCCAGCTGCATTTTTGTACACAAGAAATTCGTAGTAGTTAACTACAGATTTGCCCTCACGGGACCTTTACTGTTACACCCTTAAATCCTCATAGTATTTCAATGTGGTTTGGGGAAGAGAAAGGGATCATCTTAACATACATGCTCTGCCTGAGGCTTCAGCATCCAAGAAGATGATCTAGTCCAGTTATGATACTTAATAATACAAATCATTCTTATTATCATAACATTTAGTTTACTGAGTCCTGCCCAAGTGTCAATAACTGTGCTAAGTGCTTTCCATGCACTCCCATATTTAATTGTAAGTTGTTTTTCCCTGTGTACTCTAAGAAGAGTATCTTAAAAATATTACACAGCTTCAATATCCTTTTGTTTGAAAAAAAAATTGTTTCATATATGTATTTCCTTCCAATGAGGAAAACAGAAACTCTAAACTTCTCATTAGTCTGAAAGACCACTCTAGGTCCACATCATGGCTTATAATAAGGTTGAGATTCCTTTTAAGGAAATGAATTGTATCTGAATTCAGATGCTTTAGGAATTGATGTGAAAATCTGAGTGTGGCTGACAAAGGCAATGAAAAACAAAACAAAACACTAGGCATATTTAAGTTTTTATGTAATGGGAGCCTTATTATGGGAAACTTAGCATATGTAAAACCTCAAGCCTGAGACAACAGAAAAATGAGTTAAAAGCATAACGTCTATTTTGAGATCGTTCATGTAAGGAATAAACCTTCAGTTACGCTTTGGGGAACTACAATTTTTTATTGCCTATTGAATACTCACACATTAAACAATGTCCAAATAAAATATTGAATGGAATAACAAAGGAGAACTTGTTAGTGGCTAGCTGGTTATAATCAGATGAAATTACACTGTTTATTTTCAAGTAATCTAAGACAGAGGGGACAATGGACAAATTATACCAAGCTTGAAATATCCTGGGCAAACAGTACCTGTATCCTGGTGGCAAGAGGATTTTAACTTTATAACAGCACAGCTTGACTGTCTGAGCATTGAGCGTTATTCTTCCGAAGTCTCCCTAAAGCACTCGACACCAGTGATCAGTTTGCCTCTGACACAAAAAACATCTGTGACCTGAAAATTATACAACTTTATTTTACAGGCATAACTGAATTGAAATCAAAAGGCCTCTCCCTGATTTTTTTAAAAATCAGAAATATCTACCACTCAGAAGATGAGAATGGGTATTTCTTCACTCAGTGTGGCAGGAACGGCTCTTGACCCCAGCTATAGCGCAGAGTCATTACTGAGCGCAACTGCAGAGGCAACAACTACATTTGGCTGAAGTTTTTAAGAAGTGGGAGTGCATTCTTTTTTTTTCTTTCCCTATTTCGTAGCTGAATGTTGGTGCCCCGAAATAACTTTGTAAACTACGTTTTGAAAATGGTAGGGCTTCTCTCCATCTGGGTCCATGAATGGCTGGGACCAAAGGCACCTCCCAAACCTAAGCCCGCCCCTCTCCACTGCTGACTGGACTTTCCACTAGCAGGTATTAATCTTCTCACGTGTTATGATCCTTAGCAACTAGCGTTGGTCTAAATGGTATTCTCACGCCTACATCAAATCCAAAGTCTAGATCCTATTGCTCTGATGTGTATGAAATCTGCCCATTTTTTCCATGTGCACTAATGAGACTGTAGTCTAAACCACCATGATTTTCAAACAAGTAGAGATTAAGGATATCTTATGAATATCGTTGCTTTCTACTTTTTTATTCTCTCTGGTCCATTCTAAACACTGTTTCCACGGTAAACATTAAAAATGAGAATCTCATGCCCCTGTTCAAAGTCTTCCAAGGCCTCTTGTACTAAAACTATATATTTTTAAAAAACTTACCTCAGCCTAAAAATCTTTGAATCACTTGGCCCCAGCCTGCCTCTCTCCACCCAACTCCCCCGGCCCGTCCACTCCTCCAGCAGCAAGCTCTGTCTGTATTCCCACTGCTTTCTTGCTGGAATGGGCCAAGCCTATTCATTCGCTGCAAATTATCATTGCGTTGGCATTTCTTTGATCGCTGGGCTCTGAGATCTTCTCATGGCTGGTTCATTTTTACCCTCCTTAGAAAAGCCTTCTCTTACTATTCTATCCTCAGTTAGTCTCCCTCATTTGTCCTCTAGTATATTCTTTTATTTGTGCCACTTATAGTTCTTTCCACACTCTGTAGTTATCTTACCTGTTGCTAAGTTGATGCTTGGTGTTCCCAGATAAACTATAAATTCAATGTGTTTGTGGATACCTGTCTAGGAGTTGACACTGAGCCTGTTCATACACAGATAACCAATGCATATTTCTTTTTTAAAGAATTGTTGAATGGCTATTCATTTTATTTTGTGTGATTTCTCCTTTATGGATAAGAAATCGATTCTAGTTACTGATACACAGATAAAAACTGTGAGATTTTATTGAATCTCTTTTGAGTCTTTAGAATTCTGTGTCTAATTAGGATTGTTTGAAACCATAAAGATGACCCTGTCTAAACATGTTTAAATCTTTTATAATTCCTTTTTTTTTTTTTTGAGAGTGCATTCGTGGTCTCACGAAGCATAGCAAGCCAGTCTGTTTTGTGATAGATACCCAGCAATTGCAGAATTAACCCCAGCAGTACTTCATTTCATCACCGTTTGGTTCGGCCCTCAGCAGACTCTTGATACTACCAAGGAATCATCAGCAGACTCTTATACATCTCTAAGAAGTTTTGTCTAATGACAACAAAGTTAAATATATATACAGGTACATACATATATATGCATATATAAGTATTCTAAGCTTCACTGTAGTTTTAATGGAGACACTATGGAAAACTAGAACCTGTATGTTAAAAAGAAATGAATGAGTATTCTTATCATAAGAATCATGGTATGGTCCCTTGTCTCCATCCTGCTATACATACCAGTCTGTTCTAAAAACCCACGTGTTCTACTAACGAAGCCTCTTCAGATCATCACTTTGAGAAATACCACCCTCATTTACTCATTCTTGAAAAATCTCAGTGGCCTTAATCCAAAAAGCTATGTAAACACTCTTTTTGAAAAGGATACCAAAAGGCTCTTTCGGAGGTAAGGAATCAACAGTGACCTCAGGAAAATGTCAAGGTCTTTTTTTTTTTTTTTTTTAATATCAGGGAGTCTTCCTTAATTGTGAAGTTTGCCTTAGCGATCACTTCTTGTCTGGTTCCGCCTCAAAAGCAGGATCCAGACCCTACCCACTGAAGTTGGTAATAACTTAATTAAAACCAAGTTCTAGGAACTGTGAGGTCTGGCGTGCAGGGGAGAGGGCTGTCTACCATTTTGCTTTGGATTCTGATAATCTACGCCAGACATATATACATATAAGTGTGTGTGTGTGTGTGTGTGTATGTATATATATATATATATATGGTTCTGGGATAACCCTCACTATAAAAATTCTAGTCTACAAAACCAGCAGAAAGCTTGTCAAAATAAATCTTAACTTCTGACCGTGGTAGAAGACCTACTACGAGGTATTAACAGAGTCAGAACTGTCAATCACGGCCTGGTCTCAGTGTTTGTGTTATGAATTCCAACTCTGGTGGCATGAACTTGGGATAAAAACCATTGTAGGCTGCGTGAGTCCAAAAAATACAAACCCAGAGTGAAATGTATTTGCGGCTGAAATGACGTTACCGATGTCTCAGATGGGTTTTCTTTCTTGCCCTCCCCGCCCACCTTCCCTTTTGAAAGGTGATGCTTTTATTAGATTATTTCCACTGCCAAAAGACACAGCTACTGTCTGGCTGAATTTGCTGGTTTTCTCTTGAATTAAAATAAATAAATAAAAGAAAAAAATTCTAAATCTTTTAAACAAAACAAGTGGGAATGTTTTCTTTCTCCCCCCAGCCCCCTGCCAAGTCTGGGTCCCGTAACAGATGATACATACTTGTGTTTGCACGTATAATGTGCATATAATGACAGGAGGGGCTTCTTAAAATCAACAAGTATTGTCTACACGTATATAGATGAATGGGAAATAGCACTTTGCTACAATATGAGAGTCAGCAGCTAGTCTTGACTGACAGCTGCTAAATGCTCACCTCTGCAGTAGACAGGCTCCTAGCCCATCTGTATCATTCCGCTTCATCATTCACTGTCCAGATCCTTGAAAACGCAGTTGTTTCTCGGTACTCAATGAGAATTTAGATAATTTAGATAATTTGCTCATTTCGCTTACTTTAAAGGTAAAGAAAGCGAAGACTTGAGCCATTAAATCACCATTTCATCCATATTCCAAGCCCTCCAGCTAATTAACGGCCTTGCTAGGAATCTCCGTATTTGCATATTAAACATACTGTGTCAGACACTGTCAGCACTTTCCTGACCTAGGCACAGGGTCACTTAAGGTCATCCCAGCCCTTCCTTTTAAATAAAACTGAGAGGAAAGACATTTTATACTCGGGGGCAAACCTCTCCTAACTAAGTCTGCAGATTCTTAGGGAGGGCAGAGGAGTGGAGGGTGGGTGGTCCTCATGTTTTTCCCATTGTCTTGGCCTTGTCTTTGCTAATTTCCTGGGATTTCTTGAAATGTCCCTTTTACACTAATATCTTCTCTCTGCTTTGCACGGATTCCTACATTTGTCCTTGACTTTCCACCACTGAAAATGAACTTTGCATTGAATTTCAGTTTATGTTGCATTGTAACTTATTATTTGTGTGAAAAATGGTTAGTATTTTGGGCCTACCATGTGCCAGGTACACTCATAGGCACTTGCCGTAAGTTTATCTAATCTTTAAAATGTCTCTGTGATTAGGTGACTGCTCGGATGGCAGAGCTGAAAAATAAACCTGGGTTTCATCAGTTCCAAAGACAGTTCTCTCTCCACTAAGCTACGTTGCTTCTTATATTTTAAAGGGCTCTTGTTTGGGAAGCAGAAATTATGTCATTAACCCACCCGGTAAAGCACAACCTTCCAGCTGTGGGACTCATTGGCATTCATCTTCCTCCCTCTTATGACCAAAGAGAATGGTCCGCCCAGGTTCAAGGTGCCCTCTGTGTCCTGGAATAGATTCTTTTCTATGAGGAAAGTGAATTATCCTCCAAAAAGATGAATGAATGCAGATTATAGCTTTATTCTCATAGACTTTAAGATCTTTTGTTACCTACATAACGCCAAGTGTCCCCCCAAACTTCTTTTTAGCACTTAGTTACCTTACAAATAAGACTGAGATAAAGTTTCATGGATTCAAATAGTTATGTTGATCTTGGAGTTGCTTAGAATGAGGAAAGGATTTGTACTTTATTCAGTTTTTCACCCCATCTCAGCTCTTCCATTCCTGGGTAATATAGTCATGCTATTTGCCATGTGGAACCAGCACGAACAGTAGGTTCCATAATGATGAGAGGCATGCAGGGTGGGATAGATTTAATCTGAGACAGACCACAGAGAAAAATCCAAAGCAACCATCATTTGCCAACCCTCAATCCCTTGAGGAATTGTCAGCTGACTAATACTGTCCTGCTGTGGTCTGGGAGAGAATGGGGCTATCATTCCCAATAATCCACATCACAGACCAAAACTCTTGAAGGAGATTTTCTCTTTCCTTCTCTTCTTTTTTCCTTCCTTCCTTCTTTCCTTTCTCCCTCCATCCTGTCTCTCCATCTCTCCCCCTCCTTCTTTCTTCCTCTGTCTCTGTCTTTCTCTCTCTCTCTCTCCCCCCGCCCCGCCTCTCTCTCTCTCTCTCTCTCCCACACACACACACACACACACACACACACAGTCTCAGACTTATTACAGTCTTCAGTATATTCCAGTTGGCTCTAGGCACTTATGAATTACATGTTTATTTTGTCTTCTTGACTGATATTTCCTTATGTCTGAGTATTGTGCCTCTAGGAAGGAAAACTTATACATACATATATATATATATATATATATATGGTTTTTTTTTTTTCTTAAGGAGAGGTTTTCTAAAATTCTTGCCAAAAGTAAAGTGGCTTAAAAGGAAAGTACATAGGGCTCTTCCTTTGAAAAGTGAGTAATTTCAAATAACGTTATAACAATTTCTATTTTCAAGCATGTTTTCTGAGGAAGCTATGAGACCTAAATTGAATAAGATCAGAGAAGACAAATTGAAATAATGGTGCCCAGTGAGTGTGTAGTTGAGTGAATGCTTTGGTACCACTGGACTTACAGACATCATTATTCTACCAGGCTTTCATCATCAATTTTCCATACCTGCAGCAAGTTGGAATATGAATGGCTGTCTCCTTGCTGACTCATCTCCTGTGCCCCTCCCCTTCTTTCAGCCATGCAGGGTTATGGACAGCTGCTAAATGCACAGTCCTCTGACTTCCATGTCTGCCTGCCATCGTGTACCTGGGTCACCTGGCTTGGATGCCTGTCCCTGCCTTCACCCCTCCTCCAGACCAGGTAAAGGCACTTCAGCTCTGAAATCTGACCCCATTTCCTCCCCACAAGAAGAGTTCATCCATCCTCCCTCAAACACATCCTGATTCTAGTCTGTCTATCAATGCGGTATAATTCTTTGCTTATAAATCTGTCTGCTTTCCTCTACTGGTCCAATCACAGAGTCAATGGTCACTTTCTATAGATAATTGTAGAAATTTTTTCTCCTCCACTAAATGAAAAACTGCTTTAAATTATGTATAAAATTGGATAAAATTTTTATTGTAACAACTTGTATGGGAACACAAAAGACCCCAAATAGCTAAAGCAATCTTGAGAAAGAAAATCGGAGCTGGAGGAATCAGGCTCCCTGACTTCAGACTATACTACAAAGCTACAGTAATCAAGACAGTATGATACTGGCACAAAAACAGAAATATAGATCAATGGAACAGGATAGAAAGCCCAGAGATAAACCCACGCACATATGGTCACCTTATCTTTGATAAAGGAGACAAGAGTATACAATGGGGAAAAGACAGCCTCTTCAATAAGTGGTGCTGGGAAAACTGGACAGCTACATGTAAATGAATGAAATTAGAACACTCCCTAACATCATACACAAAAATAAATTCAAAATGGATTAAAGACCTAAATTTAAGGCCAGACACTATAAAACTCTTCTAGGAAAACATAGGCAGGACACTCTTTGACATAAATCACAGCAAGATCTTTTTTGACCCACCTCCTAGAGTAATGAAAATAAAAATAAACAAATGGGACCTAATTAAACTTAAAAGCTCTTGCACAGCAAAGGAAACCATAAACAAAATGAAACGACAACCCTCAGAATGGGAGAAAATATTTGCAAACGAAGGCAACCGACAAGGGATTAATCTCCAAAATATAAAAACAGTTCATGTAGCTCAATATCAAAAAAACAAACAACCCAATCCAAAAATGGGCAGAAGACCTAAATAGACATTTCTCCAAAGAAGACATACAGATGGCCAACAAACACATGAAAAGATGCTCAGCATCACTAATTATCAGAGAAATGGAAATCAAAACTACAATGAGGTATCACCTAACATGGGTCAGAATGGCCATCATCAAAAAATCTACAAACAGTAAATGCTGGAGAGGATGTGGAGGAAAGGGAACCCTCTAACACTGTTGGTGGGAATGTAAATTGGTACAGCCACTATGGAAAGCAGTATGAAGTTTCCTCAAGAAACTAAAAATAGAATTACCATATGACCCAGCAATCCCACTCCTGGGCATATACCCGGAGAAAACCATAATTCCAAGTGCACCCCAATGTTCATTGCAGCACTATTCACAATAGCCAGGACATGGAAGCAACCTAAATGTCCATCAACAGAGGAATGGATAAAGAAGATATGGTACATATACACAATGAAATATTACTCAGCTATAAAAGGAATGAAATAGTGCCATTTGCAGACACAAGGCTAGACCTAGAGACTGTCATACAGAGTGAAGAAAGTCAGAAAGAGAAAAACAAATATCATACAATATCGCTTACACGTGGAATCTAGAATAATAGTACAGATGAAATTATTTGCAAAGCAGAAATAGAGACACAGATTTAGAGAACAAATTTATGGATACCAAGGGGGGAAGGGGGTGGGATGAATTGGGAGATTGGGATTGACATATATACACTACTATGCATAACATAGATTACTAATGAGAACCCACTGTATAGCACAGGGAACTCTACCCAGTGCTCTGTGGTGACCTGAATGGGAAGGAAATCTAGAAAAGACAGGATATATGTATATGAATAACCAATTCACTTTGCTGTACAGCAGAAACTAACACAAGATTGCAAAGCAACTATACTCAAATAGAAATAAAAATTTTTGCTGTATAAGATTCTGCTTGTCATTCTGCAGAGCACAGTAGTTTGCAAAGCCTGAGCGCTGGATGAATGAAAGAAATATTAGGATATTGGCTCTAAGTTATTTGCCTTGGGGCAAACAATAATTAAGTCTTTAAGGACTTAATATGTGGTATACACTGTTTTAAGCATTTTAATGTGTGATCTCATTTGATCCACAGAACTATGAAAAAATGTGCTATTATTATCCCCAATTTATAAACATGCAGAGAGAAGATAAGTTGCTCCAAGTCGCAGAGTTGTGCACGGTGGCACCAGAATTTGGAAAGCCCATGAGTCTAACCATCACTCAGCAGCCTTGATCAACAGAGTATTAAATATGGGTAAAGATGCTGCAAGAAGTTTTACCTAAGTGGCAATCAACACCTGCACTGGGGAAGAACACCAGGAAAGGTGAGAGGAATCATACGTTAAATTACATCTTATATGTCCATGGCCCAAAGGTCAGGTGACTGCTGCTTCTTATGCTACCACTTTAGACCCCTACATGGTATTTGTTTTATTCACATTTATTCACCTTTCAAAAAATGTGTGTGCCCATCGCATCGTGCTCATAGTAATGTTGCTTTTTTGAACTAAAATGTAAGTGTGGTGAAAACTTACTAGTTTTTCACTCATTTGGAATTCAATATTATGCAAATGGATTGGATTGGGTTTCGGGTCATCTTAAAACTAGATATGTTTATGGCATAAAAAGTTTAGATAATTAAAGAAGAAAACTCAAGCATTCTTAAAACCAACTTTACCCATGTGTAGCTGATATGCTCTATTTTATTTAAAATGATGTTTTAAGCGTGTCAGGTGATGCTCCTGCTTGGGGGTAAACGGCCAGATGTTTGTACCTGTTATTGCATGTTCCTAAAAGTAATAAAACATCCATTTGAAAATGGTTTATGATTGAGATTTCCAGTTACTTCTCCCTCTTTAATTTCCCCCATACTTGAGTAGGTTTTTTACCTAATTTCTTTTCAGAGTTCCATCTGATCTATAGTTCAGTTCTTTTTCTAAAATCATTGAATCCAAGGGAAACTAGTTTCAGAAGTTTTAGAAGCAGGCTATTTAGGGAGCACCAACTGATGAGTAATCATAAATATCAGTGAAATTTTGTTGGAGTCTGTCTTCTGTGAACACTTGGAAAATGTCAGTTTTTCTTCTGCATTTTTGTTACATTAGACATTGTGGCTTGAACTTGATTCCAGGCAATAGGGCTATTAAATAGTGTGGGAAATAGAGCTTTTGAAAGGAGAGGTGTCAAGAAATTTGGGTCCTGAAAAATTGTAATGGATTACATAGACCATGAATTTGAAATGTAAATTCATCTTGACCTGCACCTGCATCTTCTCTTTGATGACATAACTATATGTCTTCTGCAATTTGCTTTCGGCTTTTTGATAGAGCAATCACAACTACAAAAAAAAAAAAAAAGAAGACAATGCCCTTATTAGCAGATCAATGCTTTTTAAATATGAATATTTTCGGGGTTTCCCTGGTGGCACAGTGGTTAAGAATCTGCCGGCCAATGCAGGGGACACGGGCTTAAGCCCTGGTCCGGGAAGATCCCACATGTCGCGGAGCATCTAAGCCCGTGTGCCACAACTACTGAGCCTGTGCTCTAGAGCCTGCGAGCCACAACTACTGAGCCCATGTGTCACAACTACTGAAGCCTGCGTGCCTAGAGCCTGTGCTCCGCCACAAGAGAAGCCACCGCAATGAGAAGCCCGCGCACCACAACAAAGAGTAGCCCCCGTTCGCCGCAACTAGAGAAAGCCCGCGTGCAGCAACGAGACCCAATGCAGCCAAAAATAAATAAATAAATAGATTAATTAATTAAAAAATTAAAAAAAATTAAATATGAATGTCTTCTGAAGCTCTTCTGGGTAGATCCATGTCTATCTATCTTTTCTAAGATAAAGTTTATCTTTCAGCAAAAGGTAACAAATTCTGAGGACGTGGCTAAAAATATTTTGCTTTATCAACAACGTTCACCTTTTTTACAATGGAGAATACAGTTCATTGAAATGGACTTCCCCATTTCCTTTAGGCATGTTGACCGACACAGATTTCTGCTTCAAGCTGTAGCAATGTCATCTAATAGTACAATCCCCACGGTCAGCCTTGAGTGCAGAACATTTAGTGAATAAGTCAAAGAATCTAGTATAGACTGATGGGTGGAGCTGCTTCATAGTTCCCAGAGCAGTCAGGAAAAAAACCAACCTACGTCAGACTCTAATATTTATTGGGAACATGACACCTATGTGGTCAGTTTTGTTTGTTTACTGTTGAAATACAGTTTTTCTAAAATTCGAAGTTACTAAATTTCTTTTACATGGCTAGTCACAAAGGTGAAAGGGAAAATAGAGCCTGGAATGAAAAGGCAGCAGGAACATGGAGAAAATAAATTAAAAGTGCAAAAGTATATAAACAACAGTTTTAGAATTTATTTTTATTTAGGTAACTTGGTTTATAACATTGTGTAAGTTTCCCGTGTACCACATTATATTTCTACTTCTGTATCGCCCTACAGTGTGCTCACCACCAGAAGTTTAGTTCCTATCTTTCACCAAAGAGTTGATCACTTTTATCCATTTCGACCTCCCACCACCCCTTCCCCTCTAGTAACTACTACCCTGTTCTCTGTATCTAGGGGTTTGTTTTTATATAAACGGCATTTCATTAGTCCTCCTGTCTCTACATTCTCTTATGAAGTAGAGAATTCCTTACTCTCTGAGTTTCAAGAGGGTGCTTAGATGGTGCAAATAAGATCCACACAGCTGGGTCAAACAGACACACAAACCAACAAAAACCCAACAACTCTGTTCAGATATCAACTGTCAGGGAGTTTTGGACTCTATCAACCTGGTGTGAGAGGGAATCTCTCACAGTTTCTCAAATCTATGTAAATTCAATAGAAACGTTTTTTCACACTGTATACGTGTGGAATGCCAAGCTCAAATAACTCAGTCAGTGGAAGGATCGATGCATGGATTAGCTCCTGGAGAGGGTTTTAAGATGACAACATGCTGTCATTTGGTAAGCAGATAGGATAAGGGGCCCCCGGAGAAAGAGAACCAGGCATGGCTTTCTTGACATGAGAACCCATTTTGGCCTAAGCCATTTTGTGACCTAAGCTTGGCCACAGTGCTTGCCTTTGAACAGGTCTCAGTAATCCATGATTTCAAGGGAACAAAGGAATGCAGGAACAGAGAAAAGGCAGTCAGACAACAGTGCAGTGATGCAGCAGAGTCCTAGTTCCTCCTCAAGGGAGATACATAATAATAGACCTTTGAGTTCTGCAGGAACTAAGGCCCAATGTTGACCCGCCTGACTTCAATCAATTAGAGCTTGGATTCTGTGGACCTTTGCCTCAATTCTATGCTGAGTTCTCCGCTGTTCAAGCCCCTTCATGAATATGCACGTACCCTTAGCTTAAAACTCCCCCGATTTTGCAGTTGGGAAGACACTGCTTTGGGAAGGATCCCCCAGTGTTCTCCTTAATTGCTGCAAGTAATAATAAATCCTAGTCATAATAAACCCTTTGTTCGCCTGATCTCCGGCTTGCTTGTGTCTTTTGGCTTGATACCCACCAAGAGGCGAACCCAGTTTTCAGGTAACAATTAATCCTGTGATACGGCTTTCAGAAGCTAATGTGACTTAGACTATCCTTTAGTAGAAGGGTAATACCTAGAGGCAGGAGATATAACCCTTGAGATTTATTCCGTATTGGTCTAATAACATGGTGTGATTAGACCAAAACTCCCTCTTTCAGAGAGAAGAATACACTCTGAGAGAGAGAGAGAGAGAGAGAGAGAGAGAGAGCACAGCCACTGAGTCCCTATGAGTAATGAGAAAACAGTGATATTTTGCCTGGAGAAGCAAAGAGCAACAAAGCCTTGAGAGTGTAAACCAGTATGGACATGCTCTTATGTAACCAGTATGGACGTGCTCTTATGTAACCAGTATGGACGTGCTCTTATGTAAAAGAAACTTGAGGTTTATTATTTACTAAAGACTAAACCAAAAGAAGCAGAAAAGTTATTGGCTGAGGATATTTTAATCCAGCAGAAAAAATTTTAATAGGTAGAATGGGGTCTTCTAGTGGTAAAAACAACAAGACCATTACTATTCAATTCTAATTGCTAGCCAATTAATATTCCAATTGCTAGACTATTCAAGCATTAATTACAATACAAATTGGTGTGTATGTTACCCGGAGGATTCAAGCACTGGGTAGGAAATTGGGCTAAATAATAACAATAGGCATTATTTAATAAGAACATATTTTGTGTTACATCTTGTGGTGATAATACCTACTGTCATTGGTACCCCTCAGAAGAATTTCACAGAGTTTGCGGTATTCATCCCATCCCATAGATGAAAAAAGAAAAGGTCAAGAATGCTATGTGGCTTCCAGATTCCTGGGGAAAATATTGGCAGATGACAAAACCAGTGTTCCATCCAAATAGTTATGCCTACTAAGTTTCTGTTTCACCCTGATACTCTGACGCTAATAAAATCTGGCCTATGGGCAGTATCTTTTTCACCAACTAAGCTGTTTTCTCCCCCTTATGCTATGCCTTGAAACCTGTCCATATTCCCTTAGATACACTAAAGACCATCCTTAATTCAACTTCAGAATGATCGCGGAAGCAGCCTCTGCTCACCACCTATCACCCTTCTTAGTCTGCTCTCAGCCGGGCCTTCTCGACCATCCACTTTGGTGGTTTAGCTTATCTGCTTCTAACCAATCATTTTGTTTTCAACTCAGGAATTGTTTTCTCTGTCCTTGTTAGTTATGCTTCATTTGCTATATGTTGACAGCCATATCTGTTAATACGGCTTTTTAAAATTTTTCTCCTTGACTTTGGGACCATCTTTTGTGAAATGCTCCCTCTGGGAAGGGTCTTGCTTCCTGGACCAGCTCCTCTCTTGACTCACATCTTGAAGAACTGGAGACTGCAGAGAATACTATTTTTTTCTCTGTGTTTCTATTGTTAAGAATTCAACCAGGCAACAAATTACAGAGTCTCCTGTACGGTGTTTCTATTTCTCTCATTTTTCCCTATCATCTCAATAAAAGTATAACTTCTTTAGAGAAAGGGTTAAATCTGTAAACATATCTATTATTCAAAAATTGGGCTTACAATGGAACTTAAAAATGTTATTTTTTATCTCTTTTAATTAATGAACTTATTTATTTATTTTTGGCTGCGTTGGGTCTTTGTTGCCGTGTGCGGGCTTTCTCTTCGTTGTGGCGCGTGGGCTTCTCATTGCAGTGGCTACTCTTCGTTGTGGATCACGGGCTCTAGGCGCACGGGCTTCAGTAGTTGTGGCTCGTGGGCTCTAGAGCGCAGCCTCAGTAGTTGTGGCGCACGGGCTTAGTTGCTCCGCGGCATGTGGGATCTTCCTGGACCAGGGCTCGAACCTGTGTCCCATTGCATTGGCAGGCGGATTCTTAACCACTGTGCCACCAGGGAAGTCCCCAAAATGTTATTTTTTGACTTTTATTTATTTAATTGGGGCTTATATTTCATGCAAATAACCTCATAGGTATATTTTGTGGCTCTAAATTTATGGAAATACCATCAGCTGACTGTTTTTATCCTAATAAAATCCAATATAGATTTATATTTACATGACTGACTATATGGAAGGAATTGACTAATTCCAGATTTTCTTCTAGCAAAGAACAGATTTATCTCTAAGTGGGAGAATCTTCTTTATTTGTCTTTTATTACCC
Source organism: Aethalodelphis obliquidens (assembly GCF_003676395.1). NCBI lineage: Eukaryota > Metazoa > Chordata > Mammalia > Artiodactyla > Delphinidae > Aethalodelphis > Aethalodelphis obliquidens. The sequence goes on from NW_020837988.1 coordinate 3,558,263, forward strand.
CAAATCAGCAAACACACAGTAAAACTGAAAAAAGAACAAAACAAAAACCACCAAATATTTAAGGCTGGGAAAAATAAAAACAGCAGACACAATGTATTGAGAATTTATTATGTGCTCGATTCTAACCACCCATGGCACGTATCTCTAAGGACTGGCTTTCTAGCACATCTATACAAACCTTTAGTCAGCACACGTTAGTTCAAGATGTTTAACACGATGAAAAATCTTCCCAACTTTTAGGAACGCTTTGGCTTACAGCCTTGCATCATGTTTCCCCTACAGTTAAAACAATATGTATCCAAACTATAACCTTATTTTTCAGGGAATCTTGCTTTTTCTCTGGTCTATTTCGATACTTGCAAAAGCTCAAACAGTGCAGGTGCACACACACATAGGTACATAACGAATAGTAAAACTAAACACATTTTTTTGATATTTCCTGGCTTCTGTATTTTGCTCATAACCTAGGATTAGTAGAAGCCATGGCAACCTTTCTCGTATTTGGCTTCATTTTGGGTACAAGGCACATTTACTGACATTTAAGGAGAATATGCCTCAGTCACTGGGCTGCATGCAGCCCGCAGCTCATGCAGGCTCAACATGAACGTGGAAAGAACCACTGTAGTAAGAGCCGTCGCAAATCTACCCTTGACTTCAGATGGCCTACGTGCTCTCCAAGTAGAAATACTGCTGAGGGTCTGCCAAACACGCAAAGGCCGTGGATTTCACCGTTTTGCAAGCAAAGGAAACAGCATTTGAACCTCCTTTGAAAACTTCTTTTTTTCACATTAAGAGGCGTCACACGAACAGAACGTGACATAAATAACGTGTGCTAACATTTTCCAAACAACTGGACATCAATTAATGCTAATTCATGAGGGAACTTCTTTGGAAGAGCACAGTCCAGACTCATAACTACTGAAAAGACTCATTAATATAAATGTTAAGGGAGTTTTCTTAAAGGGAGGAGGGACTAAAGTAAATGTGTATCGTTACACTGAAAGCTCATAATTTACTGAAAATTCAGTGGAAAGCAAACTTTACACTGTGTGTTTCCAAAGGTAATGTTTTAGCACATTAATCAAGAAAATAAAATAAGAATGAGGATGTGATATTAAGAAACACATGCAATGAAAATCCAGCTTACGGATACCTAACATTTATCGAATAGGTGCTACATGCCAGACATTATACATACGCTACCTTGTTTATTTTTTCCAAAGATTACCGTGGGCCAGAACATGTTATTTTTTCCATTTTACAATTGAGAAGACTAAAAAAACAAGCAGTTTGTGTTACGTGCTAAAAGTACCAAACTGACAACTGGTGAAAGTCAGATGCAGAACCCCATCTTAAACTACATGCACTACTTCATAATACTGCCTTTGACGACTGTCAGATAAATGTGTGGACAAATTTAAGTAGACTTGTGTAATGCTTTATCCTACAGGACCTTTAAAAATAAAATCAAATGATTTTTCCATAATTAAACTATATATTCCTACACACGCATTAATTTGTGTGTACTAACTTGACCAATTTTAAGTTTGAGGCAATGACTTATTTCTACTTTTAGATCTTAACCATGTGACAAAATAATTAGCAGTCCCTACCTTTTTCTGAATTTCTCTCTCTAACATTTTGAGTGGCCCAGGTAATATTCATGAGTTGGCTAGAAAATGGAATTTCTACTCTTGAGGTAGTTGATTATCTTAGGTCATGTCTTTGCTGAAATGAAAGTGGAAAAAGTCATCTTTATTTGGTTTCTTTAGGAAGTGTGTGTGTGCGTGTGTGTGTGTGTGTGTGTGTGCGTGCATGCGCACCTGTAGGTATACTTTGGTAGAGGAAAGGTGGGGGATAGGGGAGAATGAGGGAAAGCCAGAAGAATATTTTACCCAGATTCTTGAGATTGGTTATCTATTGCTTAATAATAAGTGTTTTCTGTTAGATCTCCAGGAGATCTCTTCGCCTTTAATTCACATTTCCTCTCCAACTTGCCACAGATTCTGTAACTGGGAAAAGATCCTAGTGGGATAACAAAGCTCATCATCTCAGTAGCCAGGAAAATGTATGGATCCTTCTAGAACAGTCGTTCTCAAACTTGATCATGCCTCAGAATCATCAGGAAGGCTTGTTAAAGCACGGACTAGTGGGTTCTCCGATTTCCTTTCAGTAGGTCTGGAGTAGGACCTGTGAGTTTGCATTTCTGACAAGTTTCTAAGAGATGCTCCTGGTGATGCTCTAGGGACCCCACTTTGAGAACCACTGCAGCAGAGGGGACAGTAGTAATGAAATATATGTAGGCCCATGATGTACGCTGGTAATGACAGTTCATGTTCAAAAAATAAACAATGTTGTCTGTTGTACCATCAATGAATAAAACATATATTAAGTAGTTCCTAAATGATCTATAAATAATTGTTACATCCAGGTCTCAAACTAAAAGATTAATATTGAATAATGATTTTAAAACAATTGTTGAATAACTTCAGACTTTCTAAATCTTTCTGTAGCTACCAGCCACCTAATCAGGCACTCAGTGTAACTTTGAGTTAAAAAATGAGAAAAGAATTAACCCTTAGGGCTACTCATTCCTGAATTTTCCACAGGAATTGAGAAACTTCCAATCTGTTTAAATTGAAACAGGGAATCTCATTAAAAACCTACCGCAGTCAGCATACAAAATTAAAGGAGGTATATTTGAATGATTAAATATTTACAGCTTATCAGTGAGAAAATACTGATGTGATTCTAGGGTAAGCAAAGAACGTTCACCAAGGAGGTGGAAGGAAAAAACAGAGATGAAATGGAGCAAAAGATGTCATTTCAAATTGTGAAAGAGGAAATCTTGTCTAGGTTTTCTCAGTAACTCACTTTTAGAAAAACCTTTCTTCATGAGTTTCTTTAGTGATAGACTGTTGTTGGCAAAATTAAGTCTAAAATACCTCCAAAGTTTACCTAACAGTGGTTTCTAAAAAGAAACACCATATCCTCCGAGTTCCTGATTCTAAGGGAAACATTTGTGTATCAGTCATGTAAAGTCCTCTATAACTAAAGAAGGGAGTATGAGTTTAACATGCAAAATTCAGTGCATGTTTCACTGTGTGAAATGTTTCAATTATTTCTATAACATTTAACATGTTCTAGATATCGTGCATTAAGCACACAGCCCAGAAACGTTCCAAGCCTATATGCTGTTTTTCATTTGGTTGTATTGTAAGTGTATGAAACACATGTTAGGAATATATTTCATATTCTGCATTTGTAAAATATCAAATTTATATCAGCAGAAACCACAAAGGCAGCCCAGGAGCTGCCCCCAGAGCAAGGCCATTTTGCAATCACACTTTTAACACCACATTATCATTTTAAAGAACAAATCCCCGGATTGAAATGAAGAAAATGATTTTCACAACTTATGGCAATTTTCTTTATGTATTTATTACACAGGATTCAAAACATATACTCAACAAGAGTCTGTCTCAAGCTTCTACTTTGTGTAATATGCACCATGCTGAAAGTACATATTACAAATAAAATGAATTCAACTCGGTTATCTTACTCCATTTTATAGCAGAGATATATTTTTGTGAGACTCTTGAAGTTTATTCCAAGATATCTACATGCTATGATTCTTCATATTATTCTATGCTAAAAAGCTATCAAGGAAGAAAATTATTCTTCTCATGAGCTACCTAAATGTTTTTGCAAACATCATTCTTCAGTCCCAGATGAAATGTTGATAAAATATTTTCTGAGAAATCTATTTATGCTACAGAATTTACCTTGTATACCTAAATATGAAGCCTTTCCTCCCACGTCTTATTATATAGGTATAGGTCATATTATACCAACAATTATATTTTATTAGAGTTATAGATGACATGGATTTGGGTTGCACCAGCATAATTTGTCTTATTTTGAATTCTTCTCTAATAACAATTACTTTTAAGTAAGAGGAACTGGGTTCTACTATCATATGGTCACGTTTATAAATCCTTCACTATGGATTCACTTCCTTGATCTGACAAATATGGTCAGTTTAGAGTTCATTTCAGATGAGTTGATTTCAAAATAGTACCTAAAATATCAATCTAAACTCATACTACCCTGGTCTGTGTACAACTATCTGTAGGCATGAATCTCACCTTGGGGTTAAGCCACAAAAAAGGAACTGTTTGATGAATGTGTCTCTGTGGTTCCTAAACAGGGCACGTAAGCTCCGTAACTTCTGTCCCTCAGTTTTCTCACATGGCAAATAGAGATGGTAGTAATACCTACCTCATCGTTTTGTGTGAGGATGTAATGAATTACTATCCGTAGTGTGCTGAAAATAACATATAGCTCATGGCAACCCTTACATAGGTGATCGCTGGTATCATCACTCACTGATGTTTCCTCTGTGCCTGCCTAAAAGGAATATGTAGCTAATAAATGAAAAGTGAATTAATAAATAAAATAACAAAGCCTCTCCTTTAAGTCTATCACAGCCTTTTGTTTGGACCTCTCTAATAAGATATACTGTATTCTGTATCATATTAAAATATTTATCCTCGCCTTATGTTTCCCCTACGTTACTTGAGGGCAGGGAGTATGTCTTATTATATTTGTATCCCTGCAGTGACAAGGACTGTGTCTGAAACACAGGATGTATCTATTCCTAGCATGTGTGGAATGAATGAATAACTAGAACAGAGCCCAAAGAAATGTGAGATACTGCGCCTATCAATCACTGATTTTTTAATATTAATTTGTTACATATTTCTAGAGTAACTAGTCTGTGGATGACATTTTGCTGAATGTAATACAAAAATGTATCACAGTCCCTCACTTCAAGAAAACTGTAAATTAATAGGGAAGGCAAAATAACCCAAAATACTTATACGTGGGTACCATCTGACTCACAGAAGAGTATTATGTGAAAGGCTAGGAGATTCCAGGGGAAGAAGACATCACTCCCAGCGTCACGCAGAGCCAGGAAGGCATCATGAAATTGTGCAGTTGTTTCCCTGCTGTGCCACCTTTCAGCAGACAACATGCATGACAGCATTTTCCCCACTGGATTGGTCAAATTGATACGTATTTTGATTTACCATGAATTAAACTTGTGGCCATTTCTACCCAGACCCACTAAATGACCTGCGAATTCAATCAAACTGGTGGACTGAATTAAACAAAATTCACGGGCTTTTTGGGGACTCTTGTAGGTATGGCTTGGTTACTAATATCTGTTTGTTGGCTTTTGGACTATGTATTAGGAAGTCAAGAAATTAGTGCAACTGTTTAACCTCATCAGCACATTAGCATTTAATAAAGTGTTCCCAGCTATCAGTAAGCAAGGCTCTGTGTTCCACGGCAAACACCGACCACAGGGAAAGCATATTTGATGAACAGCCAGGAGCAAGTATCACCGAACACTACATCTCCCACGAAGAACGGCTTGATCATTTTAAGTGTCCTGATCTGTTAAAAAAAGCTCATCAGGTAGGCTTGCGTGGACTCAGCGTTGGTTACCAGAACCTACTTCGGTGTGTGTGTGTGTGTGTGTGTGTGTGTGTGTGTGTGTGTTTCCATTATACCTCGCCACTTCTTTTTACTTGGTAGAAACGGCTTGACCCAACTGTGAATGTAACCTGGCAAGACGTGTTATAGTTCACAAATTTCTAATCAGAGTGGAGGATCCAGAGCCTCCTGCCAGCTCGGGCCTGAGGCATCCTGCAATTAACATTGTCAAGTGTTCCCTGCCTGTAAACAGTTACCTCACATTACCTCAGAGCACTGGCGGTGTTTGCACAGGACAGCCAGCCGACGCAGTATGGCTTAGCTAAAACTCTGACTGCTGGAAGGCATTTTCTACCACGTGCACGTTTCAGTAAATCTGCAAAATAACTTAACCAAAGAGACCCAGGGTGATTTTTCTTCTTCCACTTTTCTCCCCACCCCCGCCCAACCAAGCTGTAGAACTAAGTCCCCTTTATCACCAAAGTCTCCACTATATAATCCAATTGACTTTCAGAGCTTGCTTTCACATATTTCTGTCTCTTCCTATGTCACTAAATCGTATCAGCTGCTCTGGATTTGGGTCTGATGGTGATGGCTGAGGTGGGAGAGACAGTGGCTGCGTTTGTTGGCTACTTTTTCACTAAACGTAGGGATCAGGCAGTGCAGTTTTTGGCATTAGTGGACTTTACTAGATATATAGGTTATTTCGTTAGTTTTCTTTTTTTTTAAATTCGGTCTTTAGTCAGTTTTCCTAAGATAAAAATCTTCAGACCTAGACTTTATTGTACTTTTTGTTTCATACTACTTATACATAAAAATATGATATCATGTATACCATTATACGCATATATATGTATAACCATACGTAACATATTTATATATAAATTAAATATATACATAACTGTAATGTCCATTATATATAGTAAAAATGTATATAATACGTTATTCTAAGAATGAAATTACTGAGTAGGTATGTTAAAATGGAAACAGTATTGTTTAAACTAAATAGCATGTGTGTTAATGTTTTATGATGACTGTAAATCTTCTAAAGTCAGTAAGTATCTTACGTATATGTATGTGTGTTTGTGTGTGTGTGTGTGTGTGTGTGTGTGTGTGTCTGTGCCACTTTTAATAGAGCCGACACATGAGATAATATGGCCAACCAGAGTCTTACATGGATTCAGAAGGAAGAATTACAATTAAGTCTTTAAGAAGAGCTTTGATTTAACTTTCCCCAAATGACCCTTCTTTCAAACAGCTTTCTTTGGTTGTATACAGTACAAACTGGATGTACTAGGAGAAATCTTAAGGAACCTAGATTTTAATCCTAACCATATGGCTAAATAGCTGTGTGACTGGCTAAGTCATTGAGTCTTTCTGGGTCTATCTTTCAGTCAAATGGAGAATACCATAGTTGTCTTACTTCTTCACAATTTTTTTTTTTGCCAAATAAATAAAGTAATGTATGTGCTATATTTTGAAAATGACAGTAGTATTAAACTGAAAGAGATACTGCTAACATTACTGTAATTATAATGTAGTGACTGTTACTGTTTTCCTTTCTCTGTTCCTCTTCTTGGTTTCCCTTTACTCTTTTCCACATCTTTATTAATATATCTCTAACTATTCATATTCTTGCTCTAAGCTAGAGGTTGGTAAATTTTTCTGTGATAAGCTAGATAGTAAATATTCGAGCTTTGAGAGCCATAGTCTCTGTCGCAAGCGCTCAACTCTGCCATCACAGCATGAAAGCAGCCGGAGATAATAGTAAAAAACGGGTGTGGCTGTGTTCCTATAAAACTGTACTTGTGGACACTGAAATTTTAGTATCGTGTACATTTCACATGTAATGAAATATTCTTCTTTCAATGTCTTTTCAACCATTTAAAAACACAGAGGAGACCATTCTTAGCTTTGGGTCTTGCAGAAACAGATTATAGGAGGCAGATTCCTCCTGAGCCAGTTCACTGGCTCCTGATCTAAGGAGACACCTAACTTCGTCCCCATTCCCTAGGTGAGAAGGTTGGTTTTTGGCGTAGAGGAATCGTACTAGTAGCTGGAGCTATATTAGGAGAGAGGGCATCTCAATTTCAAATTTCACCCCTAGTTTGAATTCCAGGGAGAAAAACGAAATCAATGTCTTGAAAACATAACCAATAATGTATATTTCTTTCGAATCCTCACCTTCAGACAGTAAGAGCGCGAATTGCTATTTTCCACTCCTTTACATTCAGCTCGGTGTAACAGCCAACTCTTGTACTACTGATGCTATAATGTTTTAGAGTGAAAAGGTAAGCGAGAAGCCACTTAAATCGTCTCTCTCGTTTCATACATAAGGAAGCTGCTGTTCCACTGAAGTAGAATAATTGGCTCAAAATTAGCGCAGAGCCAAACGAGAGCTCGTAAGACTGAAGAAGGGTCTCTTTTCACTATACATTTATAGTTTTACTATAATTGTCAAGGTTTACTGTAATTGTTCCTGAAAGTTCATCCAAAACAAAAACAGAACCGAAGAAACAGACTCTTGGACGCTTCAATACTTCTAGGTTAAGATGATGACCCCGTTGTTATTTCTCCCTCCTTTGAGAAATACATGGCAATGAGAGAGGTGCGAATAAATGCCAGCGGTGTGCTGAGTAGCCCCTGCTTGCAGGTAAGGTTTTAGGGCAAAGCCGTTGTTGGCTAGCGGCTGGATTTGACTGCTCTCTGTGTTTACATCACATGTATTGTCATCTTTAGGTGATTATCCTCAGAAAATTTGCTCCAGTAGACATGGCAACATGGGAGTTTCTTTTCTGATTTGGCCCAGGGGATCCATCCACAATAGACTTTCCAGTCAAACCTGGGGCCAGGTCCCTCCAAAGAGTTCACAGCTTCGCCATCACCTGGGGCCACATTTAAAATCCCGCAGTCTTTCTTTCTCATGCAAACAGACACCAGAATGGAAAGGTGGTGCATATATTATCCACATCTGTCTGCTACAAATCCTGCTCAGTTTCATGCTTTTAGGACAAATTCCAGGCAGAGGGCCACTGGGAGAGGCTCCATTTCTCAGTACCCCATGCCCAACTCTGTCAGTTAGGCGGCAGCATAATTTCTTTCATAAGGTCTGTCCTAGCCAAAGAAAACATACCCATGCCCTGTGGCAGGGGATCTCTGAAGGGAAAGGACTGTGTTCTGAATTACACTCCAAGGGGAGCTGACCCTAGATCAGATGCCTTAAGACCTGGAAAGCAGTGAGACAGGAATATATCAAAGATGGACTTTATCATTTGGTATGGTTAGAAAATCAATTTTCTATATATGTAACCACGGCATGGATAAAATCCACCTCTCTCATACTCCAGCTCTCTTTTCCCCATGGTATAAATTAGAAGGACTGCATTCGTATTTGGGTATCAACACTAAAGAAACAAGCATCTCAGAGTTGGAGCCAATCACTGAAAAGGATGGAAAAACAAGCCTCCTTTAGAAAAGAAATGGAAAGATGTCATTTATATGCACAGATTAAATTAGCAAAAAATATAGGCTCATGCAAGGTCCCTGCTGTGCTTCCTTATGCATCTAATGGAAAAACTGTTCCTGATCCAGGGTTTTATTATTATTGTTATTATTTGAAATGCCACCTTAGGAAAAAAACTTTCCATTTGATACCCACCTTACTAGGAGAGGCTCAGTACAAAAATAAATAGTTGAAAATGTGCTGTGACTGAAATAGCGTTAGCCAAATTAATGCTAAATTCCCATCTGGACTTCAGCACGCTACCACCCAGAAATATTTTCTGGATCTCATTTCTATCTAGCTTTTTTTCCTTCTTTTTTCTTTATTTCTTTTTTTCTTGAGATTCTCTCCCTTTGGCTATCTTCTGCTGTAAAAGGGTTGGAGGATTGTTATAAGGCCAATTGCTTCTGCCGTAGCATCATTAGGCAGACCTCTCATCTCTAGGAGGCAGATATATTATCATGTGATCCCACTTGAAGGGCACCCCTCTAAAGGTGGTCTTTCCCCCCAGGTGGCTGCTATACATTTTAGCAGATTCATCCTTGGCTGGGACATAAGGAAGCAGTGCTTCGGACGTCAGGGGACATTTCTCTTTGCATCTTCTCATCATGCTTTACACACTGTCTTGATTCTAATTTTAATGAATAAACACATAGGGAACCAAATACTGCCTCAAATGGAAAGTCTGGACAAAACAGGTAGCGAAACTGTAGAATATTTTCGTATTTTAAAATATTCTTATTTTTGACAGTTCCCAAAAGCCTTGGTACATTGAACAATTCACGTCAATCCCAAGCTTCTTTGGAATGAATTAAATTCTTACTATTTCCGGGGGTGGGGATAAAAACAGAGGAGAAATCCCAAAGTCTAGGCCCTCTTCCAAGTTTAATTACTAACTCACTCTATGACCTTGCACAAGTCATACAACTATCTGGGTCTCTAGTTCTTTATTAAAAAAAAAAAGAACACAAGTAATAATAGCTGTCCTGCCAACTTCTTGGTTATATTGAAGCCGATTCTTGAATAGTTGCAAATAACCTTTGGAAGCATTAAAAATGCTCTATGATCACAGCACTTCTTTTTGCCAGGAAGCTCAGCACAGATTATTTTATAGCTTAAAAAAATTGTCATTTGAAAATTCAAACTAAAATTCATTGGGCCTCTCTTCTGTGCTAGGCACCACGCTAGGCACGTGATAAATATCGTCTTGAACCCTCATAAAATCCTTGGAAGTTATGTAGTTTTATTCTAAGTTTATCAAAGGAATAGGCAAATCTCAGAGAGCTGAACTAACTTGTCTATGACTGCATTCCCGAGAAATGGTGAAGGGGTGTGAGATCCCAAGACTGGCAGATCCAACACTAGGTGCTAAGCACACAGTATATGAACATATTGTTGGAACAAAAACTTCTTGTTTCAGTTCATGTTAGGGTAGTTTAAGAGTTTCATGCAAAGCTCGTAGGATGGAGGAGGCTGTATCTATTAGACTTGAAGTAATGCGTAGTATTACTGGTACGCAGAGTATCTGGAATTGGGGTCTCAGGACCTGACCACTGTGGTTCTTAGCTACGTAGTCTAGAATGAGTGCTTATGGTGTGTGTGTGTGTGTGTGTGTGTGTGTGTTGTTGGTAGATAAAGAAAGTAAAGTGCTAAAAGTATATTCATCTTCTCTACTTACAAGTTTTTTAATTTATTGGTGATAGCTACAGCGACTGTCTTTCTTCTTACTGAATGTTAGGTTTTACACTAGGTGCTGGGGAGCAAACCAAACTTGGCCTCACTTCTCACAGAGTTGAGAGTCCAGGTGATGGACAGGTGATAGGAGTGTTTTTGGTTATTCAGAAGACAGATTGTAGCATAGTCTAGGATAATAATGAGGGATTTGGGAAGAAGTGGATACCTGTAAGAGCTATTTAGAAGGCAAAACCCAATAAGTATTGCTTATGGATTCAATATAGTGGAGAGGGCACAAGGGAAGGGAGAGGGGTGTCCAAGACGACTGCCCAATGTTAAGGCTTGTAACTCAGAAGGAGGCCTCCAGAGTATGGTGGCAATTCCTCTATCATCGGAGAGTAGTGAGGATCATGGTACTGAAATGGGGAGGTTTATGCAAAATTGGTGACATGTATGGGAATTCCATATAGGCATTCAATTAAGTGCTAGATCACTTCTCCCATAGACCGTTTATCATCAACCAACCGACCAACCAACCAACAAAGCTTCCTATTTACCCCAGAATAAAAGTCACACGTGCATGTGCTTACTGGAAACTGTTTCCCCCTTCTCCAACACCCTGCCCTCCATGCTACATTAGCAGGAGAAGGAATAGCTGAGTTGAGCTTCATTCTCCGACCCTTCCCATTGGGTTAAGGTTCAGTCAAAGGTGCTAATGAGCAGAGAAATGGTCAGGAAGCAAGGAAAAGAAAAGGAGAAGTCAAATACTCTAGGTCTCACTGCTTACTTAGGATTTACATTTTGCTTGTATTCATAAGGATTTATAATAAAATTTTTAAAAAGAAGCTTGACAAAACTAAATAAAAATTTATAAAAGAAGGTTGCTATTATGGTGCAGAGTATAACGGATTCTTACCAAAGCTATCAACTTCTCTCCTAGCCTGTCCCTTGCAATACCAGTTTTTACTAATATTACCTCGCTTGTGTTTATTATTAGACACAGATCTTAGTGACTGATGGCTGGAACCGTGGCAGATTTGTGGAAGAGGATATCATTTTAAGGATGTAAGATTTCATCAGAAAATATACTATAAAGCTCTTGACTTCCAGAAGTAAGACAGGACAATGGAGGAGAAATTCCGAGCTCCGGCAATAAACACTGAAGTGCTACAACTGAGTCGAATACATGGACTAAATAAATGGTAACTAAAGGGGCGAATTAAATCAGTTAGCTCTGAAAATCTGTTAACTTCTAACGAGACTTCCTCTCAATGAAAAATAATAGAACATCAAACTAAAATAGATTTTATCAATTTGAATTCCAGTGATGAAAACATTAGTCACAGGTTAAGATATAAGTATCTGGAATAAATGAATGATACTAAAGGAAGATTCAAAATGAACAAACTTGAATTTAAGGTTCACAGAAATTGTCTACCAATCATATTCTTTTCCACCCTTCACTATCTTATTTTTTATTTGTATTTATTTTATTTATTATTATTAACTTATATCTTTAGTTACTAGCTTTAGTTTCTATCTTTATTCTTTCATTAGTTCTCCTACGTGCAAAAGCAAAAGTTAATAATTCAAAATTAAGTCTGAATTATTTCTCCTTTGAACCAGTATTTACCTTTTGACGCACATTAGTGAGGCTTTGCTGTTTAGGGGAGGACTCTGTTTTACATTTCCAGGGTGGTTCAAGAATAATTTAGATGACTGATCGAGTTGAGAAAGAAATATGATTTTTCTTTACAGAATTTCAGTTAAATAAGAAAGCTCCTTTTCAGGTAGGATGTGAACATGGTGCTTTCAGGTACTCATGCTGAAAGAGGCTGAATGTCACAGTGAAGAAGCTGCTTCTCACTCAGCCTGGTGGGTCGACCAGAGCCACAGGGTGGGGATGTGAGTCTGCAGATAAGCTCCTCTGGCCTGAACACCCAGGAAGACACATTCAACGGTCTGGTCTACTAGATCCTGAGACCACAAAGCTAGGGAGTTAGGCAAAAGGCCCTTTAGCAAGTTTAAATTGAAGGAGGAGCTGTGTCTGTGTGTGCTACCTCTTCACACATTCCTCAGGTTACAAGCTGAGGCAAAACTGACATTTAATAAGTTCCTCTAAAGAGGTCTTATTATCACTAGCTTGGTATCAGTCAACTGACAGAGAAGCGAAATTCACCTTCTGAATTACCTAGCAGCTACTTTTCAACACTTAACCTTTTGCATTTCCTTCGGCCTCAATGAAATGAGCAAAAACTGAATCATTCAACTAGCCGGCTTCTGTAAGGATACATCTATTGCTCAGGAAACAGAAGTAAAAGATACAAAACAATTAAAGGGTCAACGTTACTGTCTTCCTTAGTAATGATGACTAAGCACTAAGCACTATTGCAAAACCTGGGTCAAGCAGGCGAAGGTTTCTATTATTCACACTGATTTGCAGTTTTCAAAATGCATTAGTACATATTCAAGATCTTTTTCTGCAAGTAAAGTAGTGCTGCTTAGGGGAAAAAATATATAAGATTGTTATAAGGTTTTAGAAGCTTCATTTTACATTCAATGGCAATACAGTAAATCCCCCACATACGAACCTTCAAGTTTCAAACTTTTAAAATGCGAACATGCGTTCGCATGTCCAATCACGTAAGTTAGTTCACGTGTCTGGCGTACATTGTCACGTGCATGCATCCTCTACAAGTGGTTGGGCTTTTGTGTACTTTACAGTACGGTACTGTACAGAGTACAGTAGTACAGTATCTTTATTTCAAGCCCAGGGTGTCCAGAAGCGAGCATAAAAGCAGCGGTGATGTAGCTGGTACTTTTCAAGGTACTGTACTGTAAGATTAAAAACGTTTCCTTTATTTTTTGTGTTTGTTTGGTTTTTATGTATTATTTGTGTGAAAAGTATTATAAACCTATTACAGTACAGGACTATATAGCCAATCGTGTTAGTTGGGTGCCTAGGCTAACTTTGTTGGACTTACGAACAAATGGGCTTACGAACGTGCTCTCCGAGCCGAATGCGTTTGTGTGTAGGGGACTTACTGTATAGCACTTGACCATTTTATGTGACTTTTGCTTCTTCTTGGTTCTGAGTGAGGGTATCGGCTCCCTCTTAAAATTCCAACACTAGCACAAGGCCATGAGGGTTACTTCCATAGACACTGCCAGCCGAGCTCTGAATATGTTTACACTCAGGCTTCTATCAAAGAAAATTTTCGAGAAATCTCCATGTCATACCTTCTCTGGACCAAAGGGATAAGAGAAAAGGTTTTAATGGTAAATTGGAACATATCCATGATTGGAAGGAGAATTCTATATTTAATGATGAAAGACTACATTCTTTACACACACACACACACACACACACGCACACACACACATAAATACACACACAATTTGCCCTGATAACAAGCCTAGTATCAACATGGGTACAGTACAGTGGCATTCCTTTTTTTTTTTTTTGCGGTACGCGGGCCTCTCACTGTTGTGTCCTCTCCCGTTGTGGAGCACAGGCTCCAGACGCGCAGGCTCAGCGGCCATGGCTCACGGGCCCAGCCGCTCCGCGGCATGTGGGATCTTCCCGGACCGGGGCATGAACCCGTGTTCCCTGCATCAGCAGGTGGACTCTCAACCACTGCGCCACCAGGGAAGCCCAGTATTTTTGGAGTTGTTAACAATAAGAAAATAGTTAATTATTCATCTTTGAATAACCCTAAAATAATTGTCTTTCTCTTTGTCGAAATAGTTACGTTCCTCATAGTTTCTCTGAAGAGTACATTTTTAATCTTTTCTTTCACTGTCCTTCTCCTTTGAGTTCTTAAAGTCAAAAAGTCCTCCACTTTCTCATGAAGACTGAATGACGCACACACATTCCTACCTTGCTTCTGACACTGGGGGAAAATAATTGAAATGCACAGTGGATATGCAGTTATTTAAGTGTTGATTGTGTCCACATATCAGCATTTTGAAATAATGTAATCGTTTCAGATCCTTGACAGTGTGTTAAAGTTTAGACATATTCAAACATTCAGATGACCAGTTATGTTAAATTTTTACCTGTCCTTTGGTACCATATAGGTAAGCCTCTACCCCAAGTATAATGCATCGTAAAGCCTCTTTACAGCAGAAATGCACTGATCTGTGATAACTCAAGAATGATATAAATGATTCTTGGACGTCAAAGAAGTCATTAAAACATTTTAAGACCTAGCTTATAAGGAAATCAAAATCTAAAATCAGCAAAATTTAGAGTAAAATCCAAGAAGTAGGAACTCCCACACCATTATTCCAGCAATAACTATCCGTGATAAAAGGCAAACACAATTTTAAAAATCTATTTTATGGTTATTATTTATGTAACGTTGGCTTTGGGTGATAGTTTTCAGCATGTAGTTTATTTGCAACTTAGTCTAAGTAAGTAGAAATGTTGAAGGAAGAAATGTATTTCTTTAATTATACAATTTAAACACAAAATGTCACATGAGTCATGCTCTTATGTACTCTTTTACTGATTCCGTGAAATCTGAAAATGAAATGAAAATAGTTGATTTATGGGTAGATTCTATCTCTAAGGGCAGGAAAAATAAAAAGGAAGCTATTAACCTTTTGGTATTTCCTTTGAGTGTCTTCTAGTTACTCTCCCACAGCAAAACATTACAATTCCTATTCCATCATCGATGTTCTTGCTTTACTGCTTTATTCTATGTTGCTTTTCTCTACAAATGCAATTTCCATTCGCACACTCTAACAGGTCACTTTTGGAAGAGACTGAGGGTAGATGTTTTTAATTGGAAGGGAGAAAAGTGGTTTCAATTTAATGAATAAGCTTTCCCCTTCTCCTAATTGACAGTCAAAATGAGTGTGGTGGTTTTAACCACACACTTGTCTTCTCCCCTTTCCTTCACACCTGTCAGGGAGCAGATAAAGGTGTGAGAAATGTGAGTCCACACCGGTCATGCAGTCTTAAAACATGGTACGGTAATAGCTATCAAACAGTGTTGTGATTGTAAGAGAGAAAAATAGGGCTGCTTTAATTTTAATGTTTGAGCATCAGCAATATATTTGGTTGTCATATACCTCTCTTGTCCATATTTCCTTTGTAGTATTTAATTCTGTGAAGAAGACAATACATTCCCACTTTAGGTTTATGCATAATGCTTGTGGCAAAAAAAAGGCCATAGTTCACAGTGTCTAGTTAGTTTAGTTTCACGATTTAAATATCAAACCTTGTCATTAATACAATGCTAACACGACCAAAAACTATGCTGGCCTTTCCAAAAAAATATTTATTTGGGGATAATCTTTAAAATGATTTACCAAGTAATTTAAAC
Source organism: Aethalodelphis obliquidens (assembly GCF_003676395.1). NCBI lineage: Eukaryota > Metazoa > Chordata > Mammalia > Artiodactyla > Delphinidae > Aethalodelphis > Aethalodelphis obliquidens. The sequence goes on from NW_020837988.1 coordinate 3,574,274, forward strand.
AAATTTATTAAAATGTTTAGAATGTGACCCAATTTTTATTTTATTTTATTATTTTATTTTATTTTGGGGGATGGACTATATAGTGAAAAATAACCCCATGTGACAATTATTTTCCTACCATAACCTAAAAAGCTTTAGAGGCAAGTGGTATATTCTGAGTCCCAAATCTAATTCTGATTGCAAATTTATGTATTTTTGTGAGAGGAGTGTAGAAAAAAATAAATAGATGTTGCACCACGTAGGAAGTTAGAGATGTCTCCATGGCTTTTAGAACAAAGGGAAGGGTACAGTTGCCATTTACAGACACGGTCATAAACGAGGGAGGAGCTGTGGGGGTGAGGAATCTGAGATGCCTAGCGCACACACAGGTGGGTGTGTCAAGTCAGTGTTTATCTAGAACTCTTTAGAGAGAATGTGGCTTCAGATGGGAACTTAAACCAGGATTAAGCCATCAGTGTGTGCATGGAAAGCCATGAGCATGGAGGAGATCAACCATAGGCACACCTTGGAGATATCGCATGTTTGTTTCTAGACCACTGCAATAAAGTGAGTCACATGAAATTTTTGGCTTCCTAGTGCATAGAAAAATTATGTTTACACTATACAGTAGTCTATTAAGTGTGCAACAGCTTATGTTTTAAAAGACAATGTACATATCTTTTTTTTCTTTAACATCTTTATGGGAGTATAACTGCTTTACAATGGTGTGTTAGTTTCTGCTTTATAACAAAGTGAATCAGTTATACATATACATATGTTCCCATATCTCTTCCCTCTTGCGTCTCCCTCCCTCCTACCCTCCCTATCCCACCCCTCTAGGTGGTCACAAAGCACCGAGCTGATCTCCCTGTGCTATGCAGCTGCTTCCCACTAGCTATCTATTTTACATTTGGTAGTGTATATATGTCTGTGCCACTCTCACTTCGTCCGAGCTTACCCTGCCCCCTCCCCGTGTCCTCAAGTCCATTCTCTACGTCTGCGTCTTTATTCCTGTCCTGCCCCTAGGTTCTTCAGACCACTTTTTTTTTTTAGATTCCATATATATGTGTTAGCATACGGTATTTCTTTTTCTCTTTCTGACGTACTTCACTCTGTATGACAGACTCTAGGTCCACCGACCTCACTACAAATGACTCAATTTTGTTTCTTTTTATGGCTGAGTAATATTCCATTGTATATATGTTCCACATCTTCTTTATCCAGTCATCTGTCAACAGACACTTAGGTTGCTTCCATGTCCTGGCTATTGTAAATAGAGCTGCAATGAACATTGGGGTATATGACTCTTTTTGAATTATGGTTTTTCAGTTGCTTCATTTGCAAATATTTTCTCCCATTCTGAGGGTTGTCTTTCTGTCTTGTTTATGTTTTCCTTTGCTATGCAAAAGCTTTTAAGTTTCATAAGGTCCCATTTGTTTATTTTTGTTTTTCCATTTCTCTACGAGGTGGGTCAAAAAGGATCTTGCTGTGATTTATGTCATAGAGTGGTCTGCCTATGTTTTCTTCTAAGAGTTTTATAGTGTCCAGCCTTACATTTACGTCTTTAACCTATTTTGAGTTTATTTTTGTGTATGGTGCTAGGGAGTGTTCTAATTTCATTCTTGTACATGTAGCTGTCCAGTCTTCCCAGCACCACTTATTGAAGAGGCTGTCTTTTCTCCATTGTATATTCTTGCCTCCTTTACCAAAGATAAGGTGACCATATGTGTGTGGGTTTATCTCTGGGCTTTCTATCCTGTTCCATTGATCTATATTTCTGTTTTTGTGCCAGTACCATACTGTCTTGATTACTGTAGCTTTGTCGTATAGTCTGACGTCAGGGAGCCTGACTCCTCCAGCTCCGTTTTTCTTTCTCAAGATTGCTTTGGCCATTCGGGGTCTTTTGTGTTTCCAAACAAATTGTGAAATATTTTGTTCTAGTTCTGTGAAAAATGCCATTTTTAGTTTTATAGGGATTGCATTGAATCTGTAGATTGCTTTGGGTAGTAGAGTCATTTTCACAATGTTGATTCTTCCAATCCAAGAACATGGTATATCTCTCCATCTGTTTTGTATCATCTTTAATTTCTTTCATCAATGTCTTACAGTTTTCTGCATGCAGGTCTTTTGTCTCTGTAGGTAGGTTTATTCCTAGGTGTTTTATTCTTTTTGTTGCAGTGGTAAATGGAAGTGTTTCCTTAATTTCTCTTTCAGATATTTCATCATTAGTGTATAGGAATACAAGAGATTTCTGTGCATTAATATTGTATCCTGCTACTTTATCAAATTCATTGATTAGCTCTAGTAATTTTCTGGTAGCGTCTTTAGGATTCTCTATGTATAGTATCATGTCATCTGCAAACAGTGACAGCTTTACTTCTTCTTTTCAGATTTGGATTCCATTTATTTCTTTTTCTTCTCCGACTGCTGTGGCTAAAACTTCCAAAACTATGTTGAATAATAGAGGTGAGAGTGAGCAACCTTGTCTTCTTCCTGATCTTAGTGGAAATGTTTTCAGTTTTTCACCGTTGAGAACGATGTTTGCTGTGCGTTTCTCATATATGGCCTTTATTATGTTGAGGTAAGTTCCCTCTATGCCTACTTTCTGGAGGGTTTTTATCACAAATGGGAGTTGAATTTTGTCAAAAGCTTTTTCTGCATCTATTGAGGTGATCATATGGTTTTTCTCCTTCAGTTTGTTAATATGTTTTATTACATTGATTGATTTGCATATATTGAAGAATCCTTGCATTCCTGGGATAGACCCCACTTGATCATGATGTATGATCCTTTTAATGTGCCGTTGGATTCTGTTTGCTAGTAATTTGTTGAGGATTTTTGCATCTATGTTCATCAGTGATATTGGCCTGTAGTTTTCTTTCTTTGTGACATCTTTGTCTGGTTTTGGTATCAAGGTGATGGTGGCCTCGTAGAATGAGTTTGGGAGTGTTCCTCCCTCTGCTATATTTTGGAAGAGGTTGAGAAGGACAGGCGTTGGCTCTTCTCTAAATGTTTGATAGAATTTGCCTGAGAAGCCATCTGGTCCTGGACTTTTGTTTGTTGGAAGATTTCTAATCACAGTTTCAATTTCAGTGCTTGTGATTGGTCTGTTTATATTTTCTATTTCTTCCTGGTTCAGTCTTGGAAGGTTGTGCTTTTCTAAGAATTTGTCCATTTCTTCCAGGTGGTCCATTTTATTGGCATATAGTTGCTTGTAGTAATCTCTCATGATCCTTTGTATTTCCTCAGTGTCAGTTGTTACTTCTCCTTTTTCATTTCTAATTCTATTGATTTGAGTCTTCTCCATTTTTTTCTTGATGAGTCTGGCTAACGGCTTATCAATTTTGTTTACCTTCTCAAAGAACCTGCTTTTAGTTTTATTCATCTTTGCTCTCATTTCCTTCATTTCTTTTTCATTTACTTCTGATCTGATCTTTATGATTTCTTTCCTTCTGCTAACTTTGGGGTTTTCTTGTTCTTCTTTCTCTAATTGCTTTAGGTGTAAGGTTAGGTTGTTTATTTGATATGTTTCTTGTTTCTTGAGGTAGGATTGCATTGCTATAAACTTCCCTCTCTGAACTGCTTTTGCTGCATCCCATAGGTTTTGGTCATCGTGTTTTCATTGTCATTTGCTTCTAGGTATTTTTTGATTTCCTCAGTGATCTCTTAGTTATTAAGTAGTGTATTGTTTAGCCTCCATGTGTTTGTATGTTTTACAGACTTTTTCCTGTAATTGATATGTAGTCTCATAGTGTTGTGGTTGGAAAAGATACTTGATACAATTTCAATTTTCTTAAATTTACCAAGACTTGATTTGTGACCCAAGATATGATCTAATCTGGAGAATGTTCCATGAGCACTTGAGAAGAAAGTGTATTCTGTTCCTTTTGGATGGAATGTCCTATAAATATCAATTAAGTCCATCTTGTTTAACGTATCATCTAAAGCTTGTGTTTCCTTATTTATTTTCATTTTGGATGTTCTGTCCATTGGTGAAAGTGGGGTGTCAAAGTCCCCTACTATGACTGTGTTACTGTCGATTTCCCCTTTTATGGCTGTTAGTATTTGCCTTATGTATTGAGGTGCTCCTATGTGGGATGCATAAATATTTACAATTGTTTTATCTTCTTCTTGGATTGATCCCTTGATCATTATGTAGTATCCTTCTTTGTCTCTTGTAGTAGTCTTTATTTTAAAGTCTATTTTGACTGATATGAAAATTGCTACTCCAGCTTTCTTTTGATTTTCATTTGAATGGAATATCTTTTTCCATCCCCTCACTTTCAGTCTGTATGTGTCCCTAGGTCTGAAGTGGATCTCTTGTAGACAGCATATATACGGGTCTCCTTTTTGTGTCCATTCAGCCAGTCTATGTCTTTTGTTTGGAGCATTTAATCCATTTACATTTAGGTAATTATCGATATGTATGTTTCTATTACCATTTTTCAGTTGTTTTGGGTTTGTTATTGTAGGTCTTTTCCTCCTCTTGTGTTACCTGCCTAGAGAAGTTCCATTAGCATTTGTTGTAAAGCTGGTTTGGTGGTGCTGAATTCTCTTAGCTTTTGCTTGTCTGTAAAGGTTTTAATTTCTCCATTGAATCTGAATGAGATCCTTGCTGGGTAGAGTAATCTTGGTTGTAGGTTTTTCCCTTTCATCACTTCAAATATGTCTTGCCACTTCCTTCTGGCTTGCAGAGTTTCTGCTGAAAGATCAGCTGTTAACCTTATGGAGATTTTCTTGTATGTTATTTGTTGTTTTTCCCTTGCTGTTTTTAATATTTTTTCTTTGTATTTAATTTTTGACAGTTTGATTAATATGTGTCTTGGCGTGTTTCTCCTTGGCTTTATCCTCTATGGAACTCTCTGTGCTTCCTGGACTTGATTAACTATTTCCTTTCCCATATTAGGGAAGTTTTCAAGTATAATCTCTTCAAATATTTTCTCAGTCCCTTTCTTTTTCTCTTCTTCTGGGATCCCTATAATTCGAACGTTGGTGTGTTTAATGTTGTCCCAGAGGTCTCTGAGGATGTCCTCAATTCTTTTCATTCTTTTCTCTTTATTCTGCTCTGCAGTAGTTATTACCACTATTTTATCTTTCAGGTCACTTATCCAGTCTTCTGCCTCAGTTATTCTGCTATTGATTCCTTCTAGAGAATTTTTAATTTCATTTATTGTGCTGTTCATCATTGTTTGTTTGCTCTTTAGTTCTCCTAGGTCCTTGTTAAATGTTTCTTGTATTTTCTCCATTCTATTTCCAAGATTTTTGATCATCTTTATTATCATTACTCTGAATTCTTTTTCAGGTATACTGCCTATTTCCTCTTCATTTGTTTAGTCTGGTGGGTTTTTACTTTGCTCTTTCATTTGCTTTGTGTTTCCCTATCTTCTCATTTTCCTTAACTTACTGTTTTTGGAGTCTCCTTTTCACACACTGCAGGATTGTAGTTCCTGTTGTTTTTGGTGCCTGCCTCCAGTGTGTAAGGTTGGTTTAGTGGGTTGTGTAGGCTTCCTGGTGGAGGGGACTGGTGCCTGTGCTCTGGTGGATGAGACTGGATGTTGTCTTTCTGGTGGGCAGGACCACGTCTGGTGGTGTGTTTTGGGGTGTCTGTGACCTTATTATTAATTTAGGCAGCCTCTCTGTTAATCGGTGGGTTTGTGTTCCTGTCTTGCTACTTGTTTGGCATGGTGTGTCCAGCACTGTAGCTGGCTGGTCATTGAGTGGAGCTGGGTTTTAGCATTGAGATAGAAATCGCTGGGAGAGCTTTAGCCATTTGCTATTACATGGAGCCAGGAGGTCTCTGGTGGACCAATGTCCTGAACTCAGCTCTCCCACCTCAGAGGCACAGGCCTGGCACCTGGCCGGAGCACCAAGACCCTGTCAGCCACAGAGCTCAGAAGAAAAGGGAGAAGAAAAGACAGAAAGAAGGAAAAAAATAAAATAAAGTTATTAAAATAAAAAATAATTATCAAAAATAAAAAAATAAGAAATAATAAAAAAATGAAAAAAAGAAAAGAAAGAAAGAAGAGAGCAACCAAACCAAAAACCAAATCCACCAATGGTAACAAGTGCTAAGAACTATACTAAAAAACCAAACCAAAACAAAAATGGACAGACAGAACCCTGGGACAAATGGTAAAAGCAAAGCTATGCAGACAAAATCACAGAAAGAAGCATATACATACACACTCACAAAAAGAGAAAAAGGAAAAAAATATATATATCGTTGCTCCCAAAGTACACTGCCTCAATTTTGTGATGATTCGTTGTCTATTCAGGCATTCCCCAGATGCAGGTACATCAAGTTGATTGTGGGGATTTAATCCGCTGCTCCTGAGGCTGCTGGGAGAGATTTCCCTTTCTCTTCTTTGTTCACACAGCTTCTGGGGTTCAGCTTTGGATTTGGCCCTGCCTCTGTGCGTAGGTTGCCTGAGGGTGTCTGTTTCTGCCCAGACAGGACAGGGTTAATGGAGCTGCTGATTCGGGGTCTCTGGCTCACTCAGGCTGGGGGCGGGGAGGGGTACAGATGCGGGGTGAGCCTGCAGCGGCAGAGGCCAGCGTGATGTTGCACCAGCCTGGGGCATACTATGCGTTCTCCCGGGGAAGTTGGCGTTCACCCTGGCAGTGGCGGGCTGCACAGGCTCCCGGGAGGGGAGGTGTGGAGTGACCTGTGCTCGCACACAGGCTTCTTGGTGGTTGCTGCAGCAGCCTTAGCTTCTCATGCCCGTCTCTGGGGTCCGCGCTGATAGTCACGGCTTGTGCCTGTCTCTGGAGCTTGTTTAGGCGGTGCTCTGAATCCCCTCTCCTCGCGCACCCTGCAACAGTGGTCTCTTGCCTCTTCGGCAGCTCCAGACTTTTCCCGGACTCCCTCCTGGCTAGCCGTGGCGCACTAGCCCCTTCAGGCTGTGTTCACACCACCAACCTCAGTCCTTTCCCTGCGCTCCGACCAAAGCCCGAGCCTCAGCTCCCAGCCCCGCCCGCCCCGGCGGGTGAGCGGACAAGCCTCTCGGGCTGGTGGGCGCTGGTCGGCACCGATCCTCTGTGCGGGAATCTCTCCGCTTTGCCCTCTGCACCCCTGTGGCTGTGCTCTCCTCCGTGGCTCCGAAGTCTCCCCCTCGCCGACCCCCCGTCTCCACAAGTGAGGGGGCTTCCTAGTGTGTGGATACCTCTCCTCCTTCACAGCTCCTTCCCCGAGGGGCAGGTCCTGTCCCTATTCTTTTGTCTCTGTTTTTACTTTTTTCTTTTGCTAAGTGGTAAGTGGGGAGTTACTTTCTTTTGGGGAAGTCTGAGGTCTTCTTCCAGCGTTCAGTAGGTGTTCTGTAGGAGTTGTTCCACATGTAGATGTATTTCTGATGTATTTGTGGGGAGGAAGGTGATTTCCATGTCTTACTCTTCCGCCATCTTGAAGGTCTCTCCTCCAGTGTATATATCTTAATTAAAAAATACTTTATTGCTAAGAAATGCTAACCATCACCTGACAATGCCAGGTTGCCACAAACTTTCAATTTGTAAAAAGCTGCAATAAAGTGAAGCACGATATATAAAACAAGGTATACCTGTAGAGACACAGTATACATACAACATCTTAGAGGTTTGAGAGAACAGAAAGAAATAGCAAAGTAAACAAGGATCAGAAATTAAGTTCAGGGACTTCCCTGGTGGCGCAGTGGTTAAGAATCCGCCTGCCAATTCAGGGGACATGGGTTCGAGCCCTGGCCCGGGAAGATCCCACATGCTGCGAAGCAACTAAGCCCGTGCGCCACAACTACTGAGCCTGCACTCTAGAGCCCGTGAGCCGCAACTACTGAGCCTGTGTACCATAACTACTGAAGCCCATGCACCTAGACCCCATGCTCTGCAACAAAAAGTAGCCCCCGCCACTCACCACAACTAGAGAAAGCCCACGCGCAGCAACAAAGACCCAACACAGACAAAAATAAATAAATAAATAAGTAAATTTATTAAAATAAAAAAAAGATTTAGAAAGTAAATTCAGAAGGAATTGAGACAGTGGTTTCCCAGGGGTCAGGTGCAGAAGCAAGGTCTAGGAGGGAAGGGCCACCCAGGGCAAAGGCTGTTCCAAAGTCAAGTATGATGAGGGCTAAGAATTAGAAGCTGGATTTAGATCTGTGAAGGTCACAATGACCTTGGCAAGAGCTCCTTCAATAGAGGGGGTAAAGGGGGTACTCAAGGGAGTGTATATAGAAAACTTCTTTGGAAGAGCTTTGCTATAAAGAGAATGTAGAGGAAAAATACTTTTCCCTCCACACTTCCAGGTTCTTGCCTGAGACCCCCTGTAATAAAAGACAGATTAACAGGAGAAAAATAAACAGAAATTTAATAACATGTATACCCCTTTGTACATAGGGGATACCCAGGAAAACTGAATAACTCCCCAAATTACCCAAGCCACCACCTTAAATACCACCTCTAGATAAAGGCAAAAGAAAGGTAAGCGTTTCTAGAGACTTAGAGCCACTCACCTCTTCCTGGTGCAGAGAGAGAGACAACCTTACAAACGCAGATTTCCCTTATAAATGTAAATCTCTTACTAAAAGGTAACTTCTCCTCCTTTTTAGAGTTTCTCCTGTCTCTGCTGTTTCTTAAAAATAATCAGCTCAAGATAAACCTTATGCGAAAGAGGCATATTTTGAGGTTGCAAAATCGGCTCCCCTTCAAGGAGCAGAGATATTGGGCTATACTGGAGTCCACGACGCTTTTGTTAGGGTTTTCAAATAGAAGATGTAGGGGGCAAAATGTGTCTCTTGGGCATGATGGATTAATTTAGACCGATTATCTCTAAGGAACAGAGGCTTAGGAAGTTTTTCTTGTTACCTTTCCCTTAACTGCCTGAAAGAATTTAGATAAAGTGCCTGTTCCTGGAATTGAGCTACCACCAGAGATATCTCCAAAGAATATGGGTTAGGTGTGGTGGAGGACACCGGCAGTGTCTAGAAACCAGAGTCCACTGTGTCCTCTTGGCTCTGCATGGCCCCAAAACCATTTGTTTACAAAACATTTGCATTTCCATCTCCATGTGAATTGCTTTTTTCCTTTTTGAGGTCCCAAACCTACTACCTCCAATATCCTCGTCTGTCCTCAGCTGAAGATGATTGTTAAGGTGAGGGCTTCAGCCATTTTGGCAAGTTACTCAGTTTTCCTGAGTCTCTCCCATGAATACATGCCATTAAAGTTTTATTTGTTTTTCTCCTATTACTCTGTCTCATATTAATTTAATACAGAGACCAGCAAGAAGAACCTGGAAGGTGTGAAAAATTAGTCAACAGAAGCCTCAATCAAATAGGAGACCGGAAGTGGAAGCTCTCACGCCCTACCATGGTGGCAGGGCCCAACAGCAAGAAGAAAATCTTCCTCTTCTTCCCTGGAAAGGACTCAGCCAATGAGAGACTGTCACAACTCAGCCAATGAAAAGCCATGGACTCTTTGTTTACTAGAGCCCTCCCAACTTCCCTTCCCCTCTATAAAGACTTGTCTCCTTGCACAAGGCTCGCCATGTTGCACACCCTAAATTGCAGTCTTTGCTGATTCCGAGTAAACCAATTTTTGCGAGTAAACCAGTTTTTGCTGGAGAAATAACTGGCAGCCTATTTGTTTTAAGTCAACCAAGGGTAGTGGAAAATTTACTTCTCCCCAACAAAGACATTACAGAATGTTTGAATGTTGATGGAAATAATTCAGCAGAAGTGGGGGTAGGGTGAAACGTCAATTCAGAAAGAGTAGAAATAATTCCAGGAGCTGTGGCTTGATTCGGAGAGAGGATGATGGGAATCGAAGAATCTGCCCTTTGAAAGAAGCACTGAATCTCCTCCTTATTAGCTGGACCAAGGCAGAGCCTCTGTGTTCAGATGCAGAGAGCTCTTCAGAGGCGGTAATAGACAGCATCACTTTGCTCTCATTAAATGCACTATTTGGAGTCTAGCTAATTTTAATATATTAGTGAGAACCAAAAGAGATTTTTATGTGTGTGCTATTAATACTAAAACTATAAACTATTTAGAGATTTCTATTACATTCCACTTATATTTAATTCTTTTAAATTTTGAGAGTATTTAATATGGTCTTTGTAAATAAATACACAGATATGTTTATATCTTAATTAAACAAAAATGTATTGGGAAATAATCCTAAAATGTATTATTGACAGGAGTATGTCATCATAGGAGCTTGGAGACCACAACTGTGCAAAATAAAGTGTGTGTGTGTGTGTGTGTGTGTGTGTGTGTGTGTGTGTGTGTGGCGGGGGGGGTGTTTGAAGTTAATTTTTTTTTTAATTTAAAAGCTAAGAATTTAAGTTTTAGAAGTTAAGAAAACCAATTCCAAAAAGTCTTTTAAGACCTGCTAGAGGCTTTATATTTTATCTTATCCAGGATGGGGAGACACTGGAGAGTTTGAAGAAATGGCTGACAGGATCACATTTGGGTTTCAAAAAGATTTCTCTCTTGGAGAAAAGTTATGAGGCTTTTATGGTAATAGAGGAGAGAGGAGAGAAGACAGAGGAGAGAGGGATGAGAGAGAGACAGAGACAGAGAGAGTGGTGATGCGAAGGACGGGAATTTGGAAAATAGTAGTCATATTTGGAAAGGAAAGGGCAGATTAAAAAAGACTTCGGAAGATGGAAGTGATATTTATTAAGATACGTGCTATCGAGTAAGAGAATAATTTGGCAGGAAGCTGTGGAGGAGGTAGGGAAGAGGGAAATGATTCATTTATTTTGGACGCATTCAATTCAAAATTCCTGTGGCCAACCCCAGTTGGTTTATAACCAGCATCCGTTTTTGGAGTGTGCATGTGGACCCCCATATGCACAAAGAGAGTTCTAGTATAGAAATGTTGGATTCATTAGTTTAATAGGAAAGATTGCATTCAGATCCTGTCCTAATAGCTGGTATGTCTTTCCTGTTCATGTTTTATACTTTTACCACACATCTGTATCAGTCAATAGTAATAGTAATGTTTTGATTTTTCAAATAGTTTACAAAAATGGCATCAATATGTATGTTTCCTTTGGCAAGATGTGTTTATACTCAGTATCATGCTGATACATTGACCTAGCTCAGACGTGGGGAAACCATGGCTCATGGGCCCAAATCTTGTCCTCTACCTCTTTTTGTGCAGCCTTTAAACTAAGAAAGTTTTGGGGTTTTTTTTAACAGATGAACATTTGCAATCAATTTGATGATACACAACATTAACTTTCAACCCCAACTAGGTGAAATTTTATCCCCATAAATGGAATCCTGTTCTTCTTGTTAGTATACCTATGTTACAAAAAAACCCCAAAATACACTCAATTTTTATTACTATGTTTTGAATTTCACCGATACAGAACATGTGGAACATATCTCTTGCTATATAAATACCTACACAATATTCTCAACTTACACTTTGGCTGGCAAAGTCTAAAACAGTAAACCTGGTCTAGTTAATTCATTAACTTTGACAATTGTTAATTTTTCATCTTATAAGAGTATAATTTATGCATTAGTTACTTAATTAATAAACTAAATTCCATTGTTTCATATTTTTGCTATTAGAAGCAATCCTTAAAAGCTATCTTTGGGCTTCCCTGGTGGCGCAGTGGTTGACAGTCCGCCTGCCGATGCGGGGGACACGGGTTCGTGCCCCGGTCCGGGAAGATCCCACGTGCCGCGAAGCGGCTGGGCCCGTGAGCCATGGCCGCTGAGCCTGCGCGTCCGGAGCCTGTGATCCGCAACGGGAGAGGCCACAACAGTGAGAGGCCCACGTACCACACACACACACACACACACACACACAAAACCTATCTTTGTGAGAGTGTCTTCATCACATGGATGAAGTTTTCTCTGTGCATGAACCTAAATGTGGTTTTGTTAGCTTAGAGTTTGAGGGTATCTTTAACGTTATTATATAGTGTGAGGATTTCTAGCCAACATCCTAACCAACTGTTAATTTCTGAAATTTTCTCCGATGTATTTATTTTACCAACATGTATTTTTATTTGAACCATGAATAACTTAGAGACATGTCTTCTAGTTTCTAAAATCTTTTGTAAAACCTATCATTCTCTTTCTATTGTATTGGCTTTTTGATTAAAAAATTGTTCTGAATGAAACTGACATACAGATACTTATAACATAGCATATGGTCCATTTTTGTAAATGTCCCATTTGTTCTTGAAAAGGAAATGTGTTTTATAAACGCACTGTGTTTTGTGCTACAAGCAATTACATCAGTCATTTATAAGGCTGAACTCCCTGTCATCTACTTTTCGTCTGATTTATTTGTTACTATTGCACAAAGGCATACATAACCGCAAATTAAGTTTCTCCTTGTTCTTCTGTCAATAATTGCTTTAAACATTTGAGCCTATATTGTTACATATGTAGCCTATTCAGTGTGGCTTCTTCCACTTAGCAATATGCATTTAAGGTTCCTCCATGCGTTTTGTGGCTTAATAGTTCATTTATTTTTATTGATGAATAATATTCCATTGTATAGATGTACCATAAATTGAAAGGGGAGAAATAAAACTCTCTTTTCACAGCAAATATCATCTACATAGAAAATCACAAGCATTAGTTCAAATTAAACCACAATGAGATACCACTACCTACCTATCAGGATGGCAAGAAATAAAAACAAACAAAAACATCTGACGTTGCCAAGTGAAGTAAGGATACAGAGTGGTTGGAATTCTTATGCACTGTAGGTGCAAAATGATACCGCAACTTTGCAAAACATTTCTTCAGTTTCTTATAAACATATACGGTGACTATAGGAATTAGCAATCCTGCTCCTAAGTATTTATTCAAGAGAAGTAAAAATGTATGGCCATTCAAAAACGTGTACATAGGTGGTTTTAGCAACTTTACTTAGTCACCAAAAAACTGGAAACAACTTAAATGCCCTCGTAAATAGATGAACAAAATGTGGTATAACCACACAATGGAATATTACTCAGTAATGAAAAAGAATGGACTATTGAGAAATGCAATGACATGGATGAATCTCAAATGCATACACTGTGTAGTTTTAAAAGGCTACACACTACATGATTAACCTGAATGATATTATGGAAAAAGCAAAACTAAATAGAGACAGTATCAGTGGTTGCAAGGATTAAGGGTGAGGATAGGAGCTGACTACCAAGGTGGAGGGTGGGGGAATTTTTTTTATATCATGGAAGCATTGTGCTTATTGTTTTCTGGTGACAGTTATATGAGTCTTTACTTTTTGTTAAATTTTGTAGCACTGTATAAGCAAAAGAGTGAATTTTACTGTATATAAATTTAAAAATAAAATAATGCCATGCTTCTTTATGATCACATGGTACTATCAGTATCCTATCCTTTTCTCATTAAAAATGAATACTCACTCCATGTGTGTGTGGCTGGATTTTGTAGTCGCCATTCCCACCTTCCTGTGGAACATCAAACACTAGTCACTGGGTGAGTCAAGAATTAGAGAGATGGTCTGGTTTGTAATCATCATTTTATGTTCTAAACAAACTGATTTTATGTTCCTCAAATCCTTTCCTAGGATGGATGACTCCAATAGTTCTTCACCTCCCTTGTCGTCCCATTGCCAGTAACACTAACAAGTTGGGTTTTCCTACATCTACCCCACCCGAAGGCAAAGACAACCTCCTGTGGGGATCAGCTTCTTGGTGAGAATAGGATGTTTCCACCCACCACTGTATATTGACACTTGCTATGCTTCTGGCCATAAATCACTTGATGACATCACATTGTTGCTATAAATCCACGAACAAATAAGCTATCCTTCCATTAGGGAACATAAAACGGTCCATGTTCAGACTCAGTCTGCATACTGTTTATGGGTTGCTCGCTGCTTTCAGGGTTTTTACAAGAGAACATCCACTGTTTCTTTCTGGCCCTACTCCAGAGAGCTGTGTTAACATTGCCCATTTTCCAAGATATTTGGTGGGAACACTGCAGAACAGAGCCACGTTTTCCATCAGGGACCTGCACCATATTTTAGTCTCTATTTCCCAGACAAATTAAACCCACTGTTTTATGAGCTTCTTCAAAGGGGCTACACAGTAGCTCATTTGATTGAATATGGACACTGCCACTCAGAAGACGAATCATATGATAACAGAGCCTAGAGCTTACAAATTCTAGAGCACGTTAATTATTACCTCAGGGTCTGGCCCTAAATTATTTAACTTCCTCCGGGAAAGTTAAGCAGTGGGCTAGTCTATGACATTGGAATTGAAAACACCATGAGCTCCAAGAGTTTATCCGCTTGCAGGCTGGGGAGGAGAGTACAGAATCTCCAAGCACCAAGGGGGAGAGGAAAGTTTTATGTCATTCATTCCTTCATTTCTTCATTTGAACCAGAAAATGATCTCTAGCATCAATAGCCTTAACATTCAGTTCTGTAATTTTCCTTCATGTTTTTAAAGTCATAAGTTTGGTTTAGGATTCTAACCAGGAGTAAGCTGGAGCGACAATGGAAAATGGCTAAGAGATTCCTCAATTTTGCTCAAAGAAAGGGATAGATAGATAGATCTGCATATATATATCTACGTATACACGTATGTAATAAGTATAAGTATATACATTTATAGAAGCAAAAATATACAAATAAAGTTTTGAATCGTTTCTTATTAGCCCATTTGGTTACTATTGATAGGTTACCCAAGCCAATCCCTGGGTTTTGTTTGTCTTGCTGTCCACTCTTTTTTGTCCAAAATGAATTATTTAGGTGCAACGGGTTTTACATGGTTGTTTACTTATTTCTGTAATTCTAGTTTTCAACCTTTGTCTAACAACAAGCAATTATATTAACACTAAACTAAATACGCTAAATTCATTTATGATACGACAGGCACTGCAGTGAGTGTGCTGCATGTGTTTTCTCATTTTAAACCACAACTACTCTATGGGGCGTGCACTATTGTTCTCATTTCATAAATGAGGAAAACGAGCACCAGGAAATTGGGCACCTACCCAAAGTTGCTCAACCTATAAGAAAGGATCCTGATTTTGAATACATGTCTGACTCCGGAGAACTTGCTTTCAGAAACAACCCAATACTGATCCTGTTTACTAGCAGTTTAAACAAGAGGAGGGGGTATGTTGCTATTGGGTAAATAAAGGACCTTACTATGTTTGGAAAAAAGAGCAAGTATGTACAACTTTACCTTAGATGCGGTTTGTTGTTGCTGTTGCTGTTAATTAAAGGTTAATAACATGATACCTTCCTTCATATCTGATTAATCAAATCATAGAGTTCAAGGTAAATGCACTATTTATTGGTGAGCCATGGAAGAATGAACTATTTGATACTCAGTGGAAATTTCATCTACTACTCAAACGATGATAAAATTATTTAGGTTTCAAAATTATAATGCCACAATCCTGTAAAAATATCACCCTGGGCAAACTGGACTAGGGGATGATTATGTAAGGTTTTTTTTTTGGTTTACTGTAACTTTAATTACTAGTCGTAGGATATTTTAGGAATTTCTGGGCCGTAAATTAGCTGAGAGGCCATAGGTGTTTACTATTAAGGAAATTAACTTAGTGGGCAGCCCCAAAGGGAGAAAGACACTGGGCATTAACCTTTGAGTGTCAGAGGCCACCCGTGTACACTGATTCCAGTGAAAGAAGATGTTTACCAGCAAACTCTCAAGACCCACAGAGAAGGCAGGGGCTGGTACCGAATTGGAAAGATAGGTAGGGAAGCCAAGTTTATTCCAAGGTTGAGAGATACTAAACGGTTGATTAATGAGTATGTTATTAGGTCAACCAATATCATACAGAAGTAGGTCAAGTGTGACCATCAGGTTCTGAGGGAGGAGATTTTCTGGGTCTCCAAGAAGCGTAAAGACAATGATTAAAACATCCTTTCAATGCTGTAAAATTTGAGGCCCAAGGTGGGGAAAAAGAAATCTAGAACCAAATTGGTTCCATTCACATCGCTAAACCTCCGGGGACATTACGCATAGCTTGCAACTTCACCATGATCTGGGATCCGGAGCATTCAGAGTCTTTATGAAAAGAGAAGGATAAGAAGCAGCGCAAGTTTGCATTGAAGAAGCTTTGAGACATCTTACTGCCCCTTAGGAAGAGATGATGGTGGTGGTGACAGTCTGTGTGTGAGGGGATATTCTCCCTTCCCAAATAATTGAGGTAGAAATGCACTAGTTTGTTCATTATACATAGTCCACTACCACCAGCAAAAACAAAACAAAAGACAAAAAAAAAAAGCCTACATAACTAGGAGGGATTCCAAATTGGCAAGGTGGCCCAGATTTGCAAGTACATATACATTGTTCATAACTTAAAATTTAAAGGAAAGAAAAAGTGTGTGAAAGAAACATCTGAGAAAGTACATCAGCAAAACTGCCTGATTTTCAATATCAAATAATCCATTAAGCTAACAACAAAAAATAACAACAAAAAAGATGCACAGAGGTCACAGGCTGAGAGCATTCAGCAGTGGTGGTCATAGCAAATGGGCTGGAGATCAGGATACTTCCTGGTGGCAGGAGGGAAGGGCAATCCCAGATAGTGATGAGCAGCTGATAACAGGATTTTCCCTCTGTGGGACCCCCATCACAGAATTTCTAACCCAAATGGATGCAGAAAAAAAAAAAAATCATAACCGTGTTTTACTGTTGTGTTTTCCATGTGGACAGAAATCTAAAGTCACACCATGGCAATGATGTCATCAGTGCCTTTATTCAAAGTGAGGCATCTACAGGCAAAGACCACTCCATATTCTATGACTATAATTATCTCTAAGTAGGTATATTTCTGGGGACCCAGAAGAATTGTCCTGTATCTACCTTTAAATGCAGATCCCATTGAGACAGGTCACTTGTGCCAGGTGTCCATCTTTAAATGAAGATTGAAGCCAGTGCTTTGGGAGAGTTGTTTTCAAGATGGGAGGACAAAAGTGACTTGTCGGAATGCTAGGGAAATTGCAATGGCTGCTCGGTAGTTCAAAGAGCTGCCAGCCTAAATACACCCCAATCGTCTTTTCCTTGCTGAGGCTTCATTTTGGCCTAAATCTCATTCCAAGACCCCAGTCTTTCAACAGGGAAGCTCTGTATGCCAGGTATCAGTGAGGAAACATAATTATTACTAAAATTGAAGCAGGTACTATTAAATCTTTTCATTTCAATTTGGAAATACAAGATGAAGAGTTTAATATTAACTCAATCAGTCAGCTTCAATTAGGTCACGGTGTATTACAGTTAATAGCATTACGATCACTAATACAGCTCCTTGAAAAACAAGTGAAGTATTATAGTGACTCCAAGTAGACATATTCTACAACGATTTGATTATATTTATATGTTTTCTTGCAAACTCCAGTGGTATTTCTCAAGATTTTTTAGGTGTCAACATATGGTTTCAATTTCTCTGAAATATACAGCACAGCTTGTTCTCAGAGAAAATACTGCCAAACAAGACTTGTAAATGTATCTTGAGGTAAAACGTAACATCTCGTCCTTTCCTATAAGGCTCCTTGGCTAATGCCTGTATAACCGCCTCAGATGGAAAAATCACACCATTACCCAAGTGAAGTTTTCTCAACTGAAAAGGGAAACAGCTTTCTCTTTCTTACATATACTAAGCTATACTACAACAGAATGTTTGCCCATCAAGAAGATAAAAATATAGACATGTTTAGCTACTTTAAATAAGTGTCATTATGATTAATTTCATAACAATTCGAAATAAAGGCATCAGGCCACCCAAATTCACAAAATAGAACAGTTTCAGTAGAAGAGAATTTTAAATCATTCTAAAATCTCCCTGGGAAGCTGCTGAAAAAGGAAAACAAAGTTGCATCTATTTCTAATAAAATATTGCCAGAAATTGTGATAAAGCTCTATTTCCTGCTGGACTAAACATTTATACAGAATTGTTTATCTTTAAGGTACATTTCAAATTCACTCTTTGTGCATTTACTTAATACACATTCAAAGTCTTCTGTTTATCTTCAGCGTGTGTGTGTATGCGTGTGTGTGTATACAAATATACGTAACATTTTACCTGTTTTCAAAAGAATAAAACTCTGGAATGTAAATTTAAAAATTTAGTTTGACATTTGTATGTTTTGTCTGTATTATAAACCAAATCCAAGTAGTGTATAGATCCACTTTTATACCTAATAGCTTGCTGTAGATATTTTCTTGTGTTATAAATTCTCAGGGAATATGGAGTTAGTTTGCTTCATTCTTTTTGGATAGCGTACATCTCTGTATAATCTGTGCATACCAACTGCTGATGAAGATGCAACATGGTTCATATAGCGATTTCAACTTCTGTTTTCACGTTTAGGTGAACAAGAAGACAAAATTGGTGAGTAAAGGAGGGATTCTGTCTATGAAAATTTCCCCTAAGTTCCAAGTGATTATCTTGAAGCTATAAACAATCCAGCAGTCCATTAAACCGTATCCCTAAATTATTCAAGATTTACATGCTTGGCCACCTTCACACTATTATTATTTTGTCTCAGACCAGTGGCGTTTATAAAATATGTATATAGAGACAGACTAAATAGAACTGGACAACTCTGTGCTTCAGTGAGAACAGCGCGTGTTCAGTGTGTTTTCCGCCCCAGTATCAGGAATGCATTGGGGGAGGACTGCACTCCAGTAACTTCCATTAGTTTAGCATGTTCTTTCTTCCGATTATAAACATGAAAGCGACAATATGTAGAAAAGGCTGAAAACACAGATGGAAGATAATAAAATTAAGACATATAAGTCACTACACAGAGATGTGTGACTATTCGTGTATGTTTCTGTCCTTTTTAAAATCATTTGGTCAATAACCTACATTCTTTGCTAAAATAAAAAGATGGATCAAGAGCATCTTTCCAGTAAATATTTTTCAAATTTCTCTCTTTCCCTTTTTTTTTTTTTCTACAGCATTGTGTTCAAGTAATATAGCTATTACATTATTTCTGGAACACACCAAATCGTATATGGAAAAACTGTGGAACTTCTGGGTTATTTCTGGTCTAATAGCTCTTGTTCTTATTTTTAAGTACTTGCAATAGGAAAGACGACTATTTATTGAATGTTTACTGTGTGTCCAACACAGCGCTTAGCGCCCTGCATGGATAATCTAGTCCAGAGTTTTGCAAACTACATACTGCAGCCAGTCCCAGCCCTCTGCCTGTTTTTGTAAATACATTTGTGTTTTTTTTAACATCTTTATTGGAGTATAATTGCTTTACAATGGTGTGTTAGTTTCTGCTTTATAACAAAGTGAATCAGCTATACGAATACATATATCCCCATATCCCCTCCCTCTTGTGTCTCCCTCCCACCCTCCCTATCCCATCCTTCTAGGTGGTCACAAAGCACCGAGCTGATCTCCCTGTGCTATGCGGCTGCTTCCCACTAGCTATTTTACGTTTGGTAGTGTATATATGTCCATGCCACTCTCTCGCTTTGTCCCAGCTTACCCTTCCCACTCCCCGTGTCCTCAAGTCCATTCTCTTGTAGGTCTGCATCTTTATTCCTGTCCTGCCCCTAGGTTCTTCATGACCACTTTTTTTTAGATTCCATATATATGTGTTAGCATACGGTATTTGTTTTTCTCTTTCTGACTTACTTCACTCTGTATGACAGACTCTTGTAAATACATTTGTATTGGGACACAGCCAAACCCATTTGTTTCCATATTGCCTACAGTTGCTTTCCCTCTACAACGGCAGAGTTGAGTAGTTGCAACAAACACAACATGGGCTACAAAGCCTAAATTTTTATATGCTAACCTCCAATAGAAACTTCTGTAATGATGGAAAAGTTCTGCCCTTTCCAATATGGTAGCCACATTCTACATAAGACTGAGAGCTTGCAATGTGGTAGTGTGACTGAGGAGCTCAATCTCTAACCTTATTTAAATTTGATTAATTTAAATTTAAATGGAAACAGCCGTATGTGACTAGTGGCTATTGTACTGGATAGGATAATTCTAGAAGTCCTGGTCTGTAATATCCCAAAGCCCATGTTCTTGATGTGTGATTTCTGAGAATTTCTGGAAGGCTAAAGACTTAGTAGCTCAAAATTTAGCAACCACTTCTTTTGTGGTTGTCATTATTTTTGCATTAAGATTTTGTAATTTAGCAATCTACGGCAAGTTATCAAAACGGTTCTTATTTTAATAATGAAAGTTACTTAAAATAATCACATGACGAGTAAAAAGAAATAAAACCTCTTTTTCTCCTCTGAACAATATCAGACAGTTATATTTTGCAAGAGACAAATAAATTGTTCTTCTGTTGCTACTGTTATCCCAATTTAGTTATTTAACAGAATTACTGAGACATAAAGAGAAAAATAAAATATCCAAATCTCCGGGCTTCCCATGAAATAACAAACCATAGAAACATTCCAACCGTTATCTGTTCTCTGTATGAAACCCTGGCAATAATTTTACACGAAAAAATTATTTTATCCTTTAGAACAAAATAATTTAGATTCAGTTATTAGTATGATCAAAAAGGCTGGGCTTTTTTTGATTGTTTGTTTTGGTCTTTTTTTTTCTTAGAGCCAGTTGTTAGAAGAAACTGAAAGCATGCGAGTGCACAGAGATAGCCCACAACTTAAGATGGCTAGACTTACAATTTTTCAAGCTTACCATGTTGCAAAAGTGATATGCATTCAGTAGAAACCATATTTCCAATATTGAATTTTGGTCTTTTCCCAGTCTAGCGATAGGCCATAAACTACTCTCTAGGGATTCCGGGCAGGGGCGGTAGCTGCCACTCCCAGCCAACCAAGCCATTACGAGGGTCAACAACCGATACACTTAAAACCCTTCTGCACCCAGGCAACCATTCAGTTTATCACTTTCAGGACGATATTCAAAAAGTTACATGATATATTTGACACTTCATTATAAAATAGGCTTTGTGTTAGAAGATTTTGCCCAACTGTAGGCTAATGTAAGCACTCTGAGCATGTTTAAGGCCGGCTCGGCTAAACGATGATGTGCAGTAGGTTGGGTGTATTAAGTGCATTTTCGACTACGATGTTTTTGCCTTATGATGAGTTTGTCAAGACGTTAACCCATCGTATGTTGAGGAAGATCTGTAGTTATTTTTCTCCCATCAGCAACCAGGGCCACATTACGTCATTTCTGAGCCTAGGCATTTCTGCCTTCATGGCTCCCTTCTTTCATTAAAAACAAACAAACAAATAAATAAATAAAATAAAGAATGGAAGAAAGGAAGGAAGAAAGGGAGAAAGGAAGGGTTGGAGGGAGGGAGAGAGGGGAGAGAGAGAGAGACAGAGAGACAGAAAGACAGGGAAGTAAAATCATATTTTCCAACTGCATTGGTATGAAAATTAATATATTGGTTTTCTATATTACAGCATTATTTTTGACCTAGAATTACATTTTGTTCTTTTTGATTTCCAAACCATTTAAAACACTTCTGTGAGCCCCTAAAATTATTCCAGGTCCTGGTACCTTGTTTCCTAGGCTTCCCACGAGCAATAGGTCACATGAAGTAAAACTGCCTTTTGGTGGCTAGATTTTAGGAGTTGCCTTGGCCCTCCAAAAGTCTTTCCTGTGATTAGTAATCAATTCCTCCGGGATAAAATTTAATTGATCCTTTCAATGGAAAATATTTCAAAAGGTTAGAAAACCAATGGGAATTAATTCATTATGATTGATGGTAATTAATGCATAATTTACGCAGTTGCTTCCAGAGAACAAGAGTGATAGTGAGAAAGGCATTAAATGGAGGTCGGAGTGGGTCAGACAGGGCGAGGAAGTATGACGAGCAGAGGGGCAGGTGGTTATTGAGATTAAAGCTATTGCACACATGTGCTTCCTTCCACAACTAGAGAAACACTTTCAGAGTTCTTTTCTCTCTTTCAACCCTTAGAAGCAACGGTCAAACGCTGGGGAGGCCGTGCTCTGCAGGGGGTGCTCTGCAGGGGGCTCTGCAGGGGGTGCTCTGCAGGTTGGGCAGCCAGGCTGGAATTCAGATCTGAATTCCGGTCTGACTGCCCTGCAGTGGGCCTCGCGCCCATTAACCAAATCTGTGGGACCTGTGTTTTCATCTGTGAAGTGGGGACTGGAGTCCCTAGTCCTTTTATGTGGTTGCAAGCTGTCCACAGTTAATAGACAACAGCTTTCAGAAAATGTCTTGGTGTCTAGTAAGCACAGCCTTAGTGTTAGCTCTTGTTGTTAATAAGAACCCATCTAGGGGTAGAAGGATGAATGCAAGGAAGCCTTGCCCTGGGGGAGCTGCCATGGAACGCATGCGTCCCTTCTGTCACGGGTGCTAACTTCAGTTGATGGTAGTAGCTGCCTGGGCTGATGGTTGAGAATTCTAGTTTTTATTCAAGTTCAGAGAAAAAGGGTGTCCCAAGTGTAGAAGGGGGCGGGGTATTGTCTATCCTGTGTATCATGCATTTTCATCCCTGGTCTAATAAGATTAAAAAATAATAAAATTGGGACTTCCCTGGTGGTCCACTGGTAAAGAATCTGCCTTACAATGCAGGGAATGCGGGTTTGATCCCTGGTCAGGGAACTAAGATTCCACATGCTGCGGGGCAACTAAAGCCCACGTGCCACAACTACTGAGCTCACGCGCCTCAACTAGAGAACCCGCAGTGCCGCAAACTACAGAGCCCACGTGCCCTGGAGCCTGCACGCCACAACTAGAGAAGAGAAAACCCACATGCCGCAACTAGAGAGAAGCCTGCGTGCTGCAACTAAGACCCGACGCAGCCAATAAATAAATAAATAATAAATCTTAAAAAAAAATAAAATAAAATAAACATATTAATGAGTTAATTTTGCAAGCTAATGATTTCCCTTAAAACATAGGTGCATGGCCGAATGTAACTTAGTACTCTTTCATTCACAGGGTTTATCTATTTGAGTTATTTGCAGTGACCATTCAGACGACAATTTGTTCCATTTTTTGACATATTTTCCTCCCAATCAAGACACTGTATTCTTCAATATCACAAAACGGAATTGAGACATTGTAAAGGAGATGTAAAAGCATGAAAACTGGGAAGTGATGAGTGTATTTTGGAAGAAGGGTCATCTTTTGTTAGGGCCATCTGTTTCTTACTCGGTTCTCCAAAGTTCTGTTCATCATGCATTTCTTTGCAAAAATACGTGGCTTTATAATGATTTGAAAGCCTGTTTCTGTTTGCTTCAAGGCAAACAAATGCTTTGTAAATAAAGAATGACCAAAATGGCCTAATCCATCAGCCCAGCCAATAACAAATGTCCTCTCTGGGTAGACATTTACAAAATTACCGACAATGCAAATCTTGATCAGAAAAAAACAAATCTAGAAGGGACATTTCTTTTAACTTAAATTAATCAGACATAAATCTGTAGAGTTACTTGGCCTTGAATATATGCACATATGTGCACATCTTTTTCAATCTCAGGCACATCTCTGTATTTCATTTTCATATAGGTAAACATCTGCTGGAACTATATCATTCTGAGTTTACTTGAATTATAGCAAAGGGCTTGACTTTAGGGTTTTTTTTATCCTTTTCCATTTAAAAAAACATTAAAAAGGAAAATTCTTACCATAAAATTTATATAAATGGGTTTTCTCCATATATAACTAAACAGTTAAATAAATCATTTGAAACCTAAAATGTATTCTTTAACTCCAAAACTACATTCCACATTTTTCATTTACAATCTGTAGCTAGTTCATTAGTGTTACCTTTCCCAGCTTAGCAAAATAACAGTGAGCCGTCAACATTTGCTTTACTTGTGAGATACGGAGATACTGGAATTAGACTATACTTTAATTTTAATTAAATGCAGTTTAATAACTGAAGAGTTATTTTAGCAAAAATACATGTTACATGAATTTTTAGAGATAAAGTTAACTAGACGTGGTCTTTGGAGCCTTAATTAACAGAATATAGTTATAAAACATAAGTTCCTTGTTTAATGTACCAGAACCAAAGTGCAGAAACAATTGAACAGATTGGCATATAAGTCGAGTTCATTTAAAAGTGCTTTCATTACCTTTTCTTTGATTTTCTAGTTTATACTCATCCTCTCCAAGCACGGGGAAGTGGTAGGGGAATGGAGTGGACAGAACGTGTGTGATTTCAATCCAAAGTCAAGTACTGTTAACATCTAAGCATATTTCTTTATAACTGATTTACTCATTTTGATTTTACATAATCAATATTACACTGTATATAGTTTCCCATGGTGCTTTTATTTCCTTAACTCTGTAATACGAGCAAATGAAAACTAACTTTGTACATAGGACGCTAATGGCTATACGTGATTTCACTGGTCTGCAGCCCGAGCTAGCTGACTTTTTCCATAAAGGGCCGCGTAGTAAGTATGTTCTGCATTGGGAGCCGATGGTCTCTTTCCCAACTACTCAGCTCTGCTTTTATAGGGCCAAAGCAGTCTGACTACCTACAAACAGATGGATATGGTTGTGTTCCAATAAGACTTTATTTGCTAACACTGAATTTGGAACGTCATATAATAGTCACACATCACAAAAGAGGATCCTTCTTTCTATGTTTTCCCCAACCATTTAAAAATGTAAAAACCAGTCTAAACTCACAGGCTGTACAAAAGGCAGAAAGCCTGTGGGATTTGGCATCCGGATCTTAGTTTGATGATCCCTGGTCCACAGCCTCTTCGACTGGCAATGTCTGAGTCTCTCCTAGGCTGAGCTCTCCTAGGACAGCTACGCTTTTGTTCACCTATTTTTATTCTACGTTGGATTTTCTTACATATCTGAGAAGAGTGTCGAGAGTGTTGGTGGTTACTTTACTTCTAATGAAACTGTAATATTTTGTTGAAAGGGATTTCTAGAAATGAATTCTAAACTTGGCATCTCCAAGAGTCTAAAACCAGGCTGACGGAGGAGAGGAAAACGCTTTCCTTGACCTTCTTAGGGTCCTTGGTTGGGTGTGAAAATTAAACTGACAAAGAGAGATTCACAGGAGAAAAGCATACAAATTTGTTTAATACAAGTTTTACCTGATGTGGGAGCTTCCTTCCATAAGGAAACGAAGACTCAGAGAAACACTAGGGCTGGTGTATTTTTATGCTAGATTTCATGAGGAGGGGACAATGTCGGTTAAGGAGTATGAGGTACTTGTAGCAACCTGGAGGGGGGCAGGGGAGGGGGACTGAGCACGGCCCGTTTGTTAGGATTTGACTTTGCATCCCTCTGTTTTGCAGAGATAAAGACGCTCCTTTCCTGCAGGTATAGGGACCCTCTCACATGAGGGTTTTATAACCTGTCTCAGGAAAGAAAGGCAAAGGGGAGACGTGGTCAGAGCGAGCCTCCTGTTTCTGCCATTTTCTCAAAATACTCAACACGCCAAGGTGCCAATTTGGGGGTAACATGACCTGAACCCCAACACAGATTTACAGGCCTTTGTCTGCTTTTTATCAGTAACTGTAATTTGTCATTGTTCTTTCAAAGCACCATTCTCAAAACAATTATAGGTGGTAAAGAGTAAGATATTCTGCCCTGTGTGTAGGGTGTTTCTTAAACTTAGAAAAAAAGAAATACACAGAATACTGTGGAGGGAAACCAACAAAGGTACCAAGAGCACAAGCCTTCATTTCAAAATGCAAGGTCAAAGAGGACTGCAAAGGAGCATTCTAACTCGGGCAAGGAGGGCGGGATCTTCCACAGGGCTTCAGCAAGTGGTGTCTTTCAGTGGCTACGTTCTGGAATAGTTGGTTAAGGATGATTCTTAGGAGAGGGAGGAATTACTCCTCTGAATTAGCAGCCACTGTTTGGGCAATTTGGATTTTATCCAAAAGAGTGAGGAGGGAGAGGTAGGGGCTATAGCTCTGCAGGAGGGGGTGGGAAGGACACTCATGAGGTCCCTCGTGGAAAATTCACTGTCACACAATGTACTAGTAACCTATTATAGGGTATTTAAATTAGAAATTTACCTTTATAATAAGCCATTTACTAGAATCTGTATCATTTTTTTCTGTGGCTGAAAACCGATTGTTGTGCTGGCTTAAATACTGTGGAACGTTTACTAGTTTACTATTATCTATTAATTGCATACAACAGGTGGATGGAGTGAATTCAGCTGCAACTGATCAGATCCATGATGCAGAAGCATGTCACTAAAACTTCCCCAATACTGCTTAGGCTTCAATACTGATATTGAATCAACTACGTAGTTTTCCAAAGCAATAACATAAAAATAACAATAACAGTCTTCCTAGGCTGAATGATGACCATGTAACAGGAATATTATCCTGTGCTAGACTTGTAACAGTACCGTGACCTGGGTATGATAAGCTTGATGTTTGAGATGAGGAAACTGAAACGTAGAGATTTTAAGTAACTTAGTTCACACAGTCAATGGAAGTGAAATCTGAACTTGTGCCAGTCTGACCCCTTCTGTAGTTTTAACTATTAGGTCAGAGAGAGAAGACTGGATCATTTATCACAGTCATTTAAAGATCACATTAGCAGAATTCATTTTGGGGCAGAATTTCACTTCTAGCAAAATAACTGGCAAACACATAAACGATAGTGACAGGTTCCCAATATACGTACAGATTCCTTCGAAGTGTGATCTTACCATGTATTTTCACTTGTCCCCGCAATATTTCCGAAGTGTTAACATTCAACCTTATTGGAAAGATCTTTCTTTGAGAGAAGATTCAGAGGAGAACCTGCATCACTGCTCTTTTCCCCTCCAGTATTAAGAGCCAAACTCTAACATTTTCTTTTAGATTTGCTAAGAGGAAGGGAAAAAAAAAAATTTCCCCAAGAGAGGGACACTGAGACAACACAATTTGCATATCTTAACAGCCTCCCATAGTGCCCTGCAAACGGAGAACAGTTGAAGGATATAGAGTTCCTTTTACACAGGATAACCAGCGGAAATTACCACTGATGTTAATTTGAAACAGAATGAGATAGCTACACTGAGGTGCCTTGAGGAAGGATACAAAGAGGGCCTTCTCTTGTTCACGAGGTGCTGACAGTGTGGGTGAGAGTCCATCCTGTGCAGCTGATGTAAGGAACGGCACATCCTTAAATCTCAACACCTGGATGGAGCTGGGGAGATTTTGCAAGAAGCCTAGACAGACGGTTTCGCATAATGACACTGCAAAAATCCCAAGAGGCATCTGCAGCGGGCTCACTTAGGAACCGAGTATAAAGAAAAAAAAAATCCTTTCTTAGAAAGGCTCGTTTATCAATGCAAATAAAGTTTAGCTATTTGATAAATCCTTTCCACAGTCCCATTCTGGATGGATGTACTTTTGCATCATTGTTCTTTCTAGGGGCTCGGAAGTTATCGGTTGCCATCAACCTGCTTGAATTCCAAGTACATTCTGAGAACAGAGAGGCATCAGTTCCTATTTAAACTATTTGACCATTCCTTGGGACCTTCATTTTCTATTTGTTTCCCCGTTAAAAATAATCATCTCCCCTCAATCCACGTGTAATTCCAAATAGCATTCGTTGAGAATGTTACGGATTAGCATTTGATAAAACATGTAATCTATCCACCTTTCTCTGATATTGATCTGATTGCCTTCCAAAACAATCACATTCAGTGTATCCATTACACTGGCAATCAAGGTCTCAAAGATGTGTGATTAAAGTACTGACTCAGGGAAACAGAAGAGTATTCTTCCCAAGTGATGAGAGGCACACTGGGAAGCAGTACAGGAAAGAAAACTCACGACTTCCGAGCAGGATCTGTTTTTCTCTAACGCACAGAGCAGTGACATATAGCCGCTTAATGCACAGGATTGGCAGGAGGTTAAACAGAATAAAAATGATATAAAGCGTTGCGGAAGTGTACAGTGCAAAGCCACGCATACCAAAATAATTTATTATTCAGGTTCAGATACACTGCCTTGGAAGCTACCTTGAAACCTTTTTAGAAAAAAAATGAGCTGAGAATAAATAATGAAGGGAAAATAGTTCCCTCTGGTTGTATCATGAATTCTTAGCCTACACAATTGATGCAGATTAAGCAATTTCACTCCAATAAAGAAGTTAAAAAAATAAAAAAATAAAAAATAGAATGCGGGAAAAGAAAAAGACTAAACGAAAAAAGAATGGAAAAAAAAAAGAAGGAAAAAAACCTTCTGGCTCTCACCCTGGAAGCTCTTTTAACTTGTTATAGGATTAAGTGGTATGGATAGATAATCTAGCACCAAGGAGCATCTCTAACTAGAAAATGTAACATCAGCTTCAGGGGCAATGAAACTCTTCAGAGAAAGGAAATAGCTCTATCCGGGACCTAATAATTCTAGAAGGTCCATCTGGGCCTCAACGGCAGGATGGAACGTGTGCTGACAGAGAGGAACTGAGGAGAAGCGCAGAAAAGAAAGCTTTCCGAGAAAAGACTTCCAGAAGAAAAGGAACAAGCATACCTGTCTGAGTCTGGCTACTCCAGGAAGATAAAAGCCCTCTAGCTCTGTGAGGAGGAAATGGGAGCTGTACACTGAGAATGGAGGGAATGCAATGTAAGGCTATCATCTGTGTTTGCGTCTTTCTCTCAAGTGCTCAGCTTCAGGGAAGATTTGTAAACAAGGCCAACGCCTGGAGAAGAAAGACAAAAATCTCCCAATCCACTGAATCTTCCCCACTACCCCACGTGGGAGGCACGTTTACCTCCACTTAGAGATACTGACAGTGACCCTTCCCAGGGGTGGAACTCAAGGTGGCCCTTCTAGTCAATGGAAAAACCCCAGAATTTGACCCCAGGTCTAATTTCAAAACTATTCTGAGATGTGGAGAACAATAGAAAATAAGTTTAGATATCTAATGTGGATGAAGTTTTCTGATGATACTGCAACAGATCCAGGACCACTTCATGATGCTGTGACAGTTTTCCTTTTTTTCCCAAATGTCTAGGAAACATGCACACATGTTGCTGAAGGATCATCTATTTTTTTTTTTTAAACTGTGCAAGTCTATCATAGTGTAATTACGATTATTTTAAAAGATGCCCTTTTCCTGTGCCAGAAGGGATATTCTCGACCAGAGAAGGTAGATGAGGTAGGTGTGAAAGTCAGTCGAGAGTACGTTTTCGTACGCTACCTGTCACTAATACTTGCCAAGCTTCTAGGGGAGAAAAATCGCAGGGCTCTTGCCCCAGAAGTTTCCATCTCTTGTTAACTGAAAGCCAACCTCTACACGAAAACCTGAGACATATTCAGTGTCATCTAATCAAGTATACTGCATTATTTTAATAATGTTACTTAATAAGATAGTTCTATGGAGAGGAGTTATCAAGAAAAACTTTGAATTAAAAAACTAGGAGAAAAAATGATAAAAGTTTAGTATTCCTCAAGGTCTCTAACATATGAAAAATTTGGTTAATGAAGGAGTATTGGGAAAATAATTCAGGCCCGGGAGCAAGATAAACAAGTCACAGAGGCAGTATAATATGGGAGAGCTACGGATCTGGCTACGGAAAATGTCTATTTTGTTCAAATTGTTCAGGTCAGATGATGGCAGGCTTTGGTGTCTAAGCTAAGGAACAGAAAATGAACGCAGCCACTTCCATTCTCTTCTTGCTCTTAGAGGACACGTCCAAGATTCTATGATCCTAGATGTTACACAAATTGCAGATTCTTGAAGTACAAATCGTTTTCTCTTATAACCTATTTTAAGGAGTAAGCACACATTCAACACTTAATTCTGGAAAAAATCTGGTCGATTATCCTGCTCTACCTGCATGAGACAAAAGTGTAAATTACATGTTTATGGCCTATTTGATTTTGCTTTGTTTTGTTTTCTACCAAAAGGCCACTCTTTTTTCTCCCCTGTTGTATTATCATTGACATAGGACACTGTGTAAGCTGAAGCTATACGCATGTTGATTTCATACACTTGAGTATTGCAAGATGATGACAAACCTTATGGCTACTGACACTTCCAGCATCTCACATAATTACCACTTCTTTCTGTGGTGAGGACATTTAAGACCTACCCTGAAAGGGGTCATTCTTGAAGCATTTAATACACATGAACACATTTTTAAAA
Organism: Aethalodelphis obliquidens; assembly: GCF_003676395.1. NCBI lineage: Eukaryota > Metazoa > Chordata > Mammalia > Artiodactyla > Delphinidae > Aethalodelphis > Aethalodelphis obliquidens. Next base: position 3,604,268 of record NW_020837988.1, read on the forward strand.
GTTATTGAAAATTCTGCACTTTCCTATATGGTGAAAGGGAGCGCCGTCTTACTTCAAGATTCGGGTGTAAGTAAGGCTTTGATTTTGCTGCCCAGCTCGCGCTACCTAGTTGGTGGGTAATTGTACCAGGTCCTTAAGAATTTCCTGCGTTCTTGGAGACTCTCTAGTTGCCCCTTGCATGCACGGCACTGAAATACTTCGGGGAGCTCAACCAAAGCCTGCTGACAACACAAATATGGGTAAGCCAATCACGTGGAGAATTCTCAGGATCTTCGTATCACCTAATAGTTTAGGTTTCTCAGTTACGACAAAATAGTTTTGGGGGCTGAAACTGAAAAACGAAAAAGAAAGAAGGCGTTACCAGGCTGTGTATTGAACAGAATTATGTCACGGCATCTGTCCAGCTGAAATCTAAACTCAGAATTATTGTTGTGCATAAAATGCTGACATTAACTTTTAATTACCTGGTTAAAAGAAAATGTCGCAGCACGGGAAAATTAAGCTTTGCGAAACAAGGATTAGATTAGAAGTGTGGGCTAGCGCCCACGGCTTCAGTGGTTCCTGTGAGCTCCGACAGCTTTCGAAGTGCTTAAGTAGTTAGTGAGGTGACTGTAACATTGACCAGCCAATGACATAAATCCACAATTAATTATAAAGACTTACATAAGTGAAAAGAAAGGTGTTCACTGCATCGGGGTTTATCGTGAGACGTTGACATAATGAAATTTTAATCGATTTGTTTACTTAAGGAAGAATTAATTGCATATCATATTGCAGAAAATATAGTACAACTGTAAAAGTCCCTGACTTCAGGCTCTTAGTTAAGTGGATCACTTGTGTCTCACTGTTCGAGACAATTTATATAGTTTTGGGGTTTATCAAGCCTGTGTTCAGCTTGCCACATTGACTAAAATTAAGCCATCCTTATGAGCTCTCCCAAGGGGCCTCTTTCATTTTTCTAGGAAACTGTCCATCCTTCCCACCTCCACAGCTCCTGAAGTGTCATTCTCCCATCTAATTTGGAGTAAGTTGTTATTTATGGAGTGTTCTTAATTTATGAAGTGATGAGGGGTGCCCCAGTTAGCTGGATGCCCCTGTGAAGTTCCACAGGTCAGTGGTGAAGCTGTCCGTTTACCAACTGACTTTCAACCTTCTCTAGCTGACAAAACAGGATTCATCTTCCTGCAGAGAAAATGAGCTACCCCTTCATACACATGCAGCTTGAGCATATCACACCCGAAAATCAACCACTTCCTAGAAATACAGTACGGATCTGAGTTAGTGCTCGCCACGGAAGAAACTGCATGGGCAAAGTCAGAGGACCTATTTTTATTGCACTTCACGCAGGTCATTTCCAAATCTGCTTCTCTCTGGAGAATCAAACGGTCTTTCATACACATTATAGCCTACAATAATACTCAGATTTTCTTTGCTACCAAAATGTATTCCTCACTGGAGTTCATTCTGGAATTTAGTATAAGTAACAACAAAATAGACACGAAATAGCTTAAAAGAGTCTTTCTCCAGGAGAACAGAGTCCTAAAATTGAAATGAGTAATTATATAAATTATTATTTGAGCAAAGTTTTATTGAAACCTCCAAACCCACCCACCATTGTATCAGACAGAGTTTTCTCAAGAGTCCAAGACTGCATAACAAACACCGAGTGCTTAACAGATGCCAGGCCCTGGTGTAAGTGCCTCATGTGGGTTACTTCCTTTTTAGCCCATACGGCAATTTGATGAGTTAGATGTTGTTATTATCCGAATTATAAAGAAGGAGAAACTGAGCCTTGAAGAGTCAAATAATACTCTGGTGTTACAACTGCCAGGAAGTGGTGTAATCCATTCATCGTTTTTTAAAATTTTCTGTATTTGATGATGGCTGGGGCTTTGCGAACCCCAGGAAGGGTGGGACTGGCCCTCCCAGGGTTAGTTGGCTCCTAGACATAGCAAACCACCTGCCTTCGAGTGAACCTTTGATATGAACACCAACCAATCCAGAGCACACCTGCCCCCTCAATCACCACCGTTATCAAATTCTCGCACTCCAAGCCATTATTCCTCTTCCTTTAAGTCACCCCAAGGCCAGGTACTGGACAGCCTGGGACCAGCCCTTTTGGCCAGAGCCTGCCAACATTCTTCAGACTCTCCAATTCTAAATCCGCTCAGCTGCTTACGCTGCCTCACCCCTTTCTTTCTGCTGAAACGATAATAAAGGCTCTGGTCTGTGCTCTCCCCATTCTCCATCTGCCTCCTGACTGACCTTGGTGCTTTCCCATGTTGTCCTGCAAACCACGGCACCTGTTCCCTCCCTCCTCCTGGGAACTGTGGGTGACAAACCATCTTTTCAAAGGCAACTGTCTCCGACGAGTTGAACTCATCATACCTGAATGCAGACAAATTCCTAGGTACATTAGAAGACGGGTACCCAGGGTTGAGCCAAAGTCCTTTGACTGCACAAATTTCCCCCAACCCCCCTTTCAAACCCAAGGGCCACCTTCTTCTTCTTCTTCCTCTTTACTTTTAATTTTGAAGTAATAAAAGCTTCACAGGAAGTCACAAAGAATGTACAGGGAGGTCTCAAGTATCCTTCAGCCAGCCTCCTCCAATATCTATACCTCCTAAAACTAGAGTTCAGTATCACAAGCACAGCCCACAGAACCTGTTTAGACTTCACTATTTACATACACTCGTGTGTGTGTGTGTGTGTGTGTGTGTGTGTGTGTGTGTGTGTAGCTCTGCGCAATTTTACCACATCTGTAGCTTCTCTAAGCAACACCACGATCAAGATACTCAAGTACAGCATCGCCACAAGGCTCCCCTCACTGACCCACTTATAGCCATGCCTGCCTTCCCCAGCCCCAGGCAACAGCTAAGCCGTTCTTCATCTCTGTAAAATGTTACTTCACAGATGTTATATAGATGGAGTCAGGTAGCACGCATCCTTTTAAGATTAGCTTTTTTCACTCAGCACTATTTCCTTGAGGTTAACCCAAGTTCTTGCACTTATTCCTTTTTATTGCTGAGTAGCACTTACCAGTATGGATGTACTATAGTTTGTTTAACCATTCATCCTTTGAAAGACATCTGGGTAATGTCCAGGGTAGGGCCATTATGAATAAAGCTACGGACATCTGTGGACAAGTTTCTGTGTGTTACATCGATGGCTCCCAGGGAAACACATCTCCTGATATCCACACCCCTATGTAATCCCCTTCCCTTAAATACAGGCCAGACCTGTGAATCATATTGACACTAACCAATAGAAAGTGGCGGAACTGACACGGTTAGTTCTGAGCCTAACCTTTAGGAAGCATCTGCTCCGGTTCTTTTGGAAAAACCTAAGAACGCAGTGCTATGAGGAAACCCAAGCTAGTCCCACAGCGAGGCTTAGAGGAGAAGAACCAAGAAATCCATTCAGAAGTGTGAACCAAGGTTACTGGCCGATGGATACTTCTGGATTCCAACCGTCATCACCCTGCCAGCCATGTGAGTGGGCTGGCTTGGGAGTGTACACAAGAACAACCTCAGCGATGCCACCGAAGCAGATGAGCTACGCTTGCAAAGCACTGACGAAACGGCAGAATCGTGAGCACATGAATAAAATGGTTGTCATTTTAAGCCACTAAGTTTTTAGTTAGTTTGTCCGACCAAAACTATGCATAGCAATACATAATTGGAACAGAAATACACATCCTAGGGACTTCCCTGGCGGTCCAGTGGTTAAGACTCCGCACTTCCACTGCAGGGGGCATGGGTTTGACCCCTGGTTGGGGAACTAAGATGCTGCGTGCCGCTCGGCACAGCTGGAAAAAAAAAAAAAAAGAAAGAAAAAAGAAGTACACTTCCTAGTATAAGCCGGTCCTGAATACACGTTAGTTTTTATATTAATTTGCTAAAATTCCAGGTTATTTAATATAAGTACAGCTAGCAACTATCTGCATTTAAAGGGGTAAAGTACAACAGTGTGTTTTTATATAGCATAAACGTAAATGTATCTGGATATTCTAGAAATGCACTGGATCTTGAGGCATAATATCTAAGACCGATCACGTGCTTTGAAACGTCAGATATCATGGACAACTGTTTGGATAAAAAAAAGCAAACCCCTATAAAATTATCTCGTATTCTGTAAAACATTAAACGAATATAAGGTATTTTTGTAGTGGCTCACAAGCAATTTAGTAGTTGATTGATAAATAGGAACAAAGAAAACACAGATGTTAATTACACTTTAAGGAACATTGAATTTATCCCACCATTGTCTGTATTATCAAACTCTCATAGTATGTTCAGATACAATAGAGTATATTATAATTTCATTAACTTGTGTAGAAATCCATGATTTTCAATAAATGGAACATACGATATAAACTTTATATAAAAACGCCATTGACTAGTAATACTGTCGCCAATTTGAATTCAGCAAAGAATCACATTTCATTCCATAACGTCATTTCATTTAATTTTATAATTTTACTTAACAACTACAACACCAAATAGAAAAGAATAATTAAGCTTGATTGCCCGAATATTTCTAGCAATTGATTTCAGTCATCTTCCCTTTTCTCTTTTTTTTAACCAACAAATGAGAAGTTGTGACTTGACAACATCTGATGTAGTGGCAGACACACTTCCAAATTTGTTTGTTTCTGAGCTATTTTTGGCTTTCTTTCGTCATTTAGTCCAAATTAAGTGTTGGTTAATGTGGTTACATTTTACTGGAGCTACTAAAATAAGGTTACATAAAACAGAAAATGGAAATAAAAGTTTACAACAAGCTTCATTCTGCTTTCTTTCTTTGAAGCCCCGTGGAAAGTATGACAGCCTTACACATTCAAGTCTTTGCATATTATTAAACTAAAAAAAATTATAAAGAACATGACAGGCTGAAAGGAAAAAGAAGTACCAGCCAGAACAAATTCTAGCTGTTGATTATTTCCCAAAGATATTCTCCTTCAAAGCCCATGGAGAAAAAAGCATCACAAATTCTGTCCAAAATCATGTTTCCCTAATGTCTCCAAACTGGAAAATTCAAAAAATGAGTTTCTTTGGGTTAATGCTGCACTATACAATCAATTTGTGGCCGATTTTTTTCTCACCTAATTTTCCAGTCGTTTTAGAATTAATCGCTTGTGTTTGCTAAGTCCTCACAGTAGATTAAAAGCAAGTCAGTTACAGGACACAAATGAAAACATTTGGTCCCCCTGAATATGAAATCCATTTCAGAAAAATGTGGTCAGAAAAACAGGTGCATGAAGAAAGATGCTAAGAAACTGAAAAGGCTGCCACATACATATTATTTGGGGGAATTACTTAATCTTAGGCTCATGGCTAGGACCCTTTCTCTTCTATATAGCATTTTTCTGACAATTACACAGCTGAATGGTTATTTTTGTTGCTGTGTTTTGTTTTTGGTTTTGGTTTGTTTAGATCTTGGCCCGCAACTTAAAGTGTCTCTGAGAAGACTTAAGGCTAGAAACTATGTTTTCCAATTTACATTGATCGTAAAAATGAGATTGTTATCGGGAAGAGGTTAAAAAATTATTTGAATCTGAATTAGAAAAAAAATTCAAATTCATTGCTCATTTGAGAGTACTTCGCAAACCATCCAATGATAAAAGTGCCTACTAAAAATGTACTTATGCTACCCTCTGTTAATCAAGCTACTTTCTGAACATATAAATTGTATCAAATTATAAAAGCTAAGTAGGGAAATAATCAAATGTATTTATAACTTAGACCAAAAGGTTTCTGATGACACATATTTAGGCATGTGGGCTAGGGGGTGGTGGTGATAATAAGTATTCAACTCATTGCCTAAATTCTTCACTTTATAATTCTCCAAAAATAAAGTAATTTCTGTGTATGTGGGCATCACCACTAAACCACCGTTTCTCCAACTCTGACAAAAAAAGATATGTCTCAAACTACCATATTAAAATAATACAAATAGCAGTGAAATTAAGACAGGAAAACTTTTACTCTTAAACTGCTTCAAAGTCCCATTTATGCATCTACAGCCCTAATAGATTATGAGTATAAATCTGACTTTGATCTTAAAAAAAATTTGTATAGATCTTAGATATATACTTAAGGGTAGTTTAGATCTCTCTTTGATCATATGTTTTTCAGTTACTAAGTGCTGAACACAGAATATTACATATTAGTATATTAGTACAGAGAGTGGGTATGAGTACTTGGCAACTAAATAGTAAAAATTCAGGTATGTTTATTTAATTTAATAAAACTGTTTAGTTGGAGAAGAAAAGCAACTTTTGAAGAGCAAAATCTATTTTGGATTAACTTTAAAAGCTTAAAAAATTAGTTGTAATATTTTCATCCATGGTTTTTGGTCTTAAATATTATGGCTACCAAGTCTGTTCCATCCCTAAGATTGTTAAAAAACAAAAACTAAAACAAACGATCAAAGAAAAACTACTCACCTGAATTTTCTTCTAATCCTTTAGTATTTTTATTTTCTACCGTTTAAATTATTATTTCACCTGGAACGTAACCTCGTGAAACTTAAGTTTTATTCATCTTTTACCAGTTTTTCTAACTCTATAATCAAATAAAGCACTATTTCCTCAGTGTTTCTGAAGTACCACTTTTACTATAAACTACTTCACTATATCTAATACTGCTCTTGCATCACCACATCTTTTCAGCCCATTTTCCACTCTCGTCACTGCTGCATCCACCAGTGGACTGAAATCTGACTGCAACTTGCTTCCACTGAAAACAGAAATCTCTCCCTTGCAGCCCCAGGACTTGTTCTGCCACAGCTGCATAGGATGCGTGGTGAAACCACTCAGCCACTATGACACATGCACAAATCTGGAAGTTCAAGTGAATCGTACCCTTGACCGAGGGTAACCCCTGACCAGTGTGTGGGACGGGAGACTGGATAAATACACAGATCTTCTGTCCCTCGATGAAGAAGCTGTATTTTACATGGCTCCTCGGAGAGTCCCCAGTGGGACCAAGTCCAGTCTCCCACTTGCGTTATTAACTAGATAATGCATCCCTAGATTGGCTCTGCCTCTTTCCTTCTTCCAGTCTTTCCGGTTGCCTTCTCCTGTCCATTGAGATGATTCCCTGCATGCAAGCTATCTGCATAAAAATGTTTACCTTAGACACTGATTGTAAAGCAAAGCTAAGCCAACATCATTTATTTTTGATTCTATTTCTTGATGCTATTCTGTACCATTAATCTGTCCTTTCATGGTTTTATAATATATTTTAATACCTGGTGAGACAATTGTACATATGCTATTCTTTGTTTGAAAACTACCCTTGGCTGCTCTCAGGATTTGTCTTTTCGAGTTAACTTTGAACCATTTAGGCAATTTCAAAGTCCTATTAATTTCTTAAATTAGAAATAAATTATACACTTTTACTCAATTTCACATTCCCTCAATTATCACCTGTACGGACTTGTGGTTTTTCCTTCTTTAAGCCCCGATATCCTCTTTTATAAATTAAGCACAATAATTCCTTCTTCACTGAGTTGATAGAAATAGTAATTGAGATATACACACATACATTAATCATTATACAATTAACGCTATACAGTAAACACTAAATAGTCAATGGATTGTGTATATGCTAATATCACTATAATATTGAGCCTCCTAATTTATAACGATAGCGTATCATTTCATTAGTCAAAGTACATCTAGCATCCCATAATAAAGTCTAGTACTTTTCTTATCAGTCTTACATTTTTTTTCCTAAAATTTTTCTAAGAATTTTTTTTGACACTTTAATAGCAATTTTGGATGAGATCATTTTAAAATTTCATTTTTAACCTATTAAAACTAATTTCATTAGGCATGTCTATGGGAGGCTCGGTGCTGAATGTTTTATAGATGCTATATCAGGTATTCTTACAATAATTATTAGAAACGGAAACTATTATTGGCTGCATTTTAAAGATAAATAAAAAGACACAGAAAGGTTGAGTATATTCACCCAGCTAGTAAGTGACTAATCTCAACTTTAATTCAAGGCTAACCTTGATTTTTAGGAAAGTAATTGATCCCTCTATATTGTTTTTATAACTAGCCACCAACAACTTATACCTGTTACTTCAAATTATTTTTGTTGGTTCTCTTGCTTTCTTTTATAGATGATCATATTAATTCCAACTGTTGATAAACTTGCTTCTACCTTCCTAATATTTTTCTTACTAATGTCCTTTTGAACGAATAGAGCTTTGATGAATTAAAAGCAGTAATGTGTTTTAAAACTCATTTTATGTTGTTAACAGAAATAAAAGACAAGTGTCCTGGGGACGGGGTGTCCTCTACATTTCCAAATCAAAAATATTTTGCTAAATTTGTTTGCCAAATCCTGAACACCTAGGAGTCCCCCATCTTTTTTTAAAAATAGAACACGGCTACCACCGTATAATTGTCCCAACCTCATTCTGTAGACATTTTCTGATGCTCGGCTTGTAAAGGCAAACTCTGAGCGGCTCAGGGGCGTATGGCAGGGAAAGGTGTTTGGGGTTCAGGTCAACCACCCTTCCCACCCAGGACACCACAGTGGGCTCATGGTTTCCCTCCAGACGCCTCACACAAACCAAAGGACACAAGTCTGGAGGCCAAGTTCTGAGTGAGCAGGTTTAGTCTCCAAGGGCACATGACTAAAAGGTGACTTCAATTTTCCAACTAGTCCTTCAGCTTCTTTCCCCTCAAATTCAGAGACTGCGACATTGAAATTGAGGCCCTGCACGGTGGTAGCTCCTTTGAATGAAACGATGATTCACAAGACCCATGGCATTGAGCCAACTGGCCTCTTCTTAGGTAGTCACCACCTACCTCCTATAAGCCAGGGAGAGCAGGGGAGAGCACCTGAGTGTCAAGAAGGAGTATATCTGCCCTCAAAGGCAAAGCAGGTAGGAGAGAGAAATGACATCAGCCAGAGACGATTCCAACAATTCATCAAGGTCACTCTGTGGTTGACTGAACTTGAACGGTTTTCCCCGATGATTATGTACATGTGTGTTGAGTAATTAGACTGAGAGTCCAGAATCTTTGTCACCCATTTCCAAAGTATTCCAGCATATTTCCTTGAAGCCCTTTCTCAAATCTGTGTGTTAAGTGTTTCTACAACAGCAAGAAGGTGAAATGAGTTTATGCAGAGTTTTGGAAAGAAGAAATCATTGTTTTCTTTCTCATTAAACTCTGTTGAGAGACACAGGACGAGAATGATATCATGCAAACCTACCCCCCCCCAAAAAAAATTCCCACTATGAGTTGAGCACCTATTTAAAGATAAGAGGTTTATACAACAATCCACTAACCTGATCAAAAATATATCCATTTTACAGATGTGGAAGTGGAGAAAATGGAAGCACAGTAAGGTTCATATATAACTATAACCATAACCATAACTATGACTATAAACTATAAGTATATATATACATATAATACCATAATAGGTTGTCTATCATTTATTAGCCTCAAAACAAACAGTGTATACAGTGACAATACTGGCCCACATGGCAACAATCTCCCTGTGACAGGAGAAACTATGATTTGTAAACAAATGTATGTAACAGAGCATTTTCATTCTATAGGACAGAAGGGCAATAAGGGAAGTACTCAGCTCTTTCACTGAAAGTTCCAAGACTAGGGATAGTACTTATTCATCTAAAAGCAGGTTATCTGACCACACTATTTGAGAGATCAGAAAAGACAAGGAAAGCTTCAGAATAAACCAGAAAGACAGAGGGCAAAACCACCAGGCCAGGGAGCAGGAAAGCCACGTGAAGAGCTTAAGAGATGTGAATATACGGATGAGTGACGAAATACATGCAGCCATGCGATTTTTATAGGGGAAATAATTTTTCAAAGAAATTAAATATAGAAGTGCTCGTCTTGGGTTAAGGAATAACAGAAAGCCCAAATTAAAGAGCATTTCATTAGCTTTCTAAGTGGAGTGACTCAATAAATGACCTGCTGTAAACACAGACATCCAATTAACCCCACTCCTGAGACTGACAGTTGAAGAACCACTCATCTCAGAAGGGTTATTTCCCTCCAGGCTTCTGGACCAGATCCTCAGTCGGAAGTGTGAGCACATGCGTGTGTTTCAGTGTGGTGTGTACATTGACATACACGCTCAGACACACCTAGGATGTTAAACTGACCTGCCTTCAACAATGGGCTACTGATTGGAAGTCCCCAAGGCACGTGGATGAAAGTGAATTCGTTGCTGGGAACAAGGGCACAGGAGTGGGTAAGAGAGGCTGAATGTCCACACTGCGTCCCTCCAGCCCCTGCCTGCCTCTGCGGTTTCTCTCTCCCCGCAGAGCCCAGCTACCTGCGGAAATCGTCCGGCTCCGCTGCGAGCACCAGGCCGGCTCCCGGAGCCCCTACGTAGGCCGAGTGGAGCCGAAGGGTTGATCCTCCAGACCCCATGCACAGCCTTCCTTTCACCACCTTCCGTTTATACAAAGACTGGCTTATCCCTTTTTTTCCCTTCTGTTGCCTTTGCAATGAAAAGCTCTCCACGCGCAGCCTAATAAAGTTCTATGCCCACCCCACCCCCGTCCCCAAACCCCTGCCAAAAAAAAGAAAGAAGGGAGACTTAAACCTGGAACTCATTTAGCTAAAGGGACTTTAGTTAACAAGAAAGTTACCCATCATGAACTGCAGGTAACACCTCCCGTGATCCTAAATCCATTACCTGGAGACTTAGCCCAGGCTGAGTTTGATTTTATGAACTGTGAGGTTGCAATGTTGAAAGTCTGCAAATTGGACATAAATTGGACGCAAAAGACGGGGGGAGCCGAGTGATTTTCTTTCTAACAGTGTAGCAGGCTTTGGCTCTTACCAGAGATGCCTGTGATCTGGAACACGGACGAGGATGAGTGCCTGAGTCTGTGCCTCTCTCAATCCAGGATTTCCCTCCTGGTAAAAAGGGTTTTCTCCCGACGCAAGCCCGTTCTATCTACAACTGCCTCGTATATTACCAGGTGAATTGCTCTTAATCACAATGAAGTATTTGACCGAGGAATGCGCACATGCACGAACATGCGCACGCGCTATTCTGAGATCAGTAACAGAAAATGAGTTTTCTTGCACACCTTGTCCCTTACTGGCAACAGTGTCCTGTGATGCTTTTGACTGGATCCACTTTCGTCTGGCCCCCTTGGCGTCCTTTTACAATCCTAGGGAGGACAGCTTATGTCATGAATAATGCAGTCATTGGTTTATGGGTTTTAAGGAAAACGAAGACCACTTTCAGATTCATTGTTATCTTCTCCTCTCAACTTAATTAAACATTTACTTGTTTTCACTGTTTTCACTTATTAATTTCACTTATTATTTTTACATTGTGAAAGCATCCAGAGATGTTCCAGAGATCAAAATCTGGGAAGGCACACGTGTTATAACAGAAGTGGAAGGCCAGGTATAACACATCCTATCATCGAGATGAAACATGAAAATACAGAGGAGGGAAGATTAAACCAACTGGGGATAGAAAAAAAAGTGAAAATCTGGGCTTCAAAAATTGCACCGTGATTCACCACATGGACAGTAGTTTTGGTCTGGGGTGGAGAGAAGAGGTAGGTACCCCAGACAGAAGAAGGGGTTTTAGAAAAAACAATAGCAGAGAAGTTTATGAAACGGCCATTTGAGTGACATGGGCAGGGTCTGCTGTACTTGGAGGAGGAGAGGAAAGATGGACTGAAGTCTGAAAGTGGCCAAACCCAGGCTGGATGGTTTGAGCTCTCTTCCACATAGAAGTTTCTGGGGAATTCCCTGGTTGCCCAATGGTTAGGACACCGCACTCTCACTGCTGAGGACCTGAGTTCAATCCCTGGTCAGGGAACTAAGATCCCACAAGCCACACAGTGTGGCCAAAGTAAACAAACAAACAACAGAAGTTTCTGGAATATTTTGAACATGGGAAGTATACCATGAACTTGTGTGTAAAAATTTGCTCAAATCAACAATAATAGCATATATCTCAGTGTCTCAAATGCATAAATTACAGTTCATTCAAATGATGGTATACTATACAACATTTTAAACAAAAGAACTGATCAAGCATTTAAAAAATGTAAATGTTTTGAAATTTGTGTATCATATACTATTATTAAAAAACAAAAACAAAAGCATTAATGGATTCACATATGTCAATTCCCTGATCATCATTACCTACGGGGAAGTAGAAAGGAAAAGAGACATACGTGTACAGTTTTATTTTTTAAACAGAAAAAGTATAAAATGGGAATCTCAAGCAAATACGGCAAAACATTAACATCTCTTTTATCTGGGTCATAGGTACTTGGATGTTAGCAGTGTCTGCATTTTCCATAGGATTTACATATTTTGTCATTTTTAAAGGGCCAGTTCCCCTCTCTCTTTCCCTCCGCACACTCACTCAATACTTCAGCTCCAACTACAGCTGCCTCAAGTATTTCTCACAGTCTTGGGGAGCATTTCACACTTGTCCACAAACAAATGTGGTCGGTCCCCAGGGGGCATCCCTTGCGTAGTGCTGGCCCCACAGGAGGGCCCCGGGCCGCCTACCAGAGTCAGCTTGTGCCTCACTAACTACCAGCACAGGGCAAGGTGTCTCCTTACCCCTTACAGCACTTTTTTAGAGAAAATCTACCCTGCAGAGCACTCTAAATTCTACGGGTAGAAACACATTTTGGATCCTGTGGATTGCAGAGCAATGAGGGCAAGTAACCTTTACCCTTTGTGTTAGCCACAGTGTGCAGCACACCAGTTACTGAGGGTTTGGCTCTCAAGGTATACAGGAACTTCAGTATAATATTTCTCCTTGCTTAGCCCCACAGCTTTCCTCTGCATGAAAACTCGAAATCCAGTAGAATAATCATAGGCTCCTGGATGAACGCAGAATCATCCCTCACCTCTGACAACTCGGGTTTTATTACTTGATCAAGCTTTCCTTTTTAATTCTCCTTTTCCCTCAAGATGGCTTTCTCCCAAAGGCTCCCTGAGCCCTCCCACAGATAAACATCTTGTCGTAACCGTCCATCAGCTTAAACGCCAAGCCCAGACAGAGCTGAGGCTCACACTGGGTTCTCCGCCACACCAGGAAGTTTATTCTGGCAGGAGAACGTGGGCCAGGCTGGAAACAGGAAGAGGCTGGAGTCGGGGAGACCAAGGAAGAAGGCAGCTACTGCAAGCGCACAGGCTGACTTCTCCGTTCACATGCAATCATTTACAGCGGTCTTCTTTCGTGCTGTGTTGTGGATGCTCTGCAGGATATATATGATAAATTTATGCATGGCAATGGTATTTTCTCTAGTGCTTCAAGCCTGAAAATCAGCCTGTTGGAAAACTGAGTCTTACAAATATCTCATTAGGTCACCTGACTCTACCTAATTTGCAGCTCTGGCCCTAAAACGAATCTCTCAGGAAGATAAAGGAGGAAGGGGAAAGAAAAGGTCAAATAATTAGCTCTGCAAACATTGATGAGTAGTACCTTTAAAGATGCCTTTATATATGTAACACTCTTACCTCTTTAATACGCCCAGAATTACTACTTATAAAACCAGCTGTGCAAAAGCAAATAAACAAACAAACAGAAACAGTTATGGAACATACGGAGAATCACTGATCGGGCTACCTTCTCTTATCATTTATTAAAATTTTGAGTTCTAAAAGCAAACTGCCTACAGATCTTACAGTGGAGCCTTGTTGATCACGAATGGTTACTGGCATGGTACCAAGAGGATGAAGACAAGATAAGAAATAAGCAGTAGTTCAATGTTGCCTTGAAGTAGATAGAACAGCTTTGTCTGATTAGTTACCATTATTACAAAAGCTAGTGTTTTAAGTGAGCACCATTTTTTTTTTTTCCAGTATCATTTGCAGATGTGTTAGGTTTCTATAGCTTCGGATGTTCACAGAATTTGCCTGCAAATTTGGGTAGCCAGGGTATGTCAGAAGGAAAAATAAGTCAGCCACTGAATAGAATACCACACAGCATATATCTGAAAGTTCTCTGCATTTTGCTAAGTGAGGGGTAAAAATTCAGTCTTGGTGGGACAGGCCAAGAAGAATAAACTTTCATCCAGAGTATAAGTTTTCAAATACTCACAGTAGGAAAGATAGGGACAGACAAGACAGGACCATGCTGTTAATTCCAGTCTTAGGCATATTTATGCCAAGAGAACAAGCCAGATAACTCTATGCCCGTATTCAGCTAATTGCTATAAAGCAGAATACGAGAGAAGACCTTTTTAAAGTTTTCAATTACTGTCATTACGACCGCTACAAAAAACAACATTTCAAAATGCTTTTCCCACGTCATTGGCCATCGTGACATTTTAAGGAGGGCCCAGGTGTCCAATAGATATGTTTTATTTTCAAACCTTAGAAAAATGGAAGAACTTCCTTCTATAAAACATGGAATGAGAATAACCCTCCTTCACTTCTCCCTTTGACGTTGACATGTCATGTCAATCAGGAAAGACGAATTCCTGCTGACATCATGGGAAAGCAAGAGAAATCAACTCTGACAACAATATTATTCATCTGAATTTCTCTGTGTTCCAAACGCAGTTGGAAGCGAAAGTAGAACCAGGAGCATGGGATTCTACAGTTCATTTATAACCTAACTAGAAATCTATTCTGCTCACCTCTCCCCTCTCTCCTGCCCAAAATAAAATAGCGTTCCATCCTTACGTGAGGGAACTTTAAGGAATTAACTGTTATGGGAGGTCAACATTGTAAATAATTGAATTAAGCTTCTTAACAAGCACTGGATAATTGTCTAAACGACTGCCAGCTACAATAATGATAAAAGTGAAATCGAGTCTTCTGCTGCGGGGTGTAAGCTGAGTAGCAGCAGGGGCCTGGGAAGGCATTTCCCTCTGTGTATTTATTTATTATATATACTGGACCCTCCCATTGCAGGAAAAGCCCGAGGGCACAGTTAGGGATGGCTAAATGTTGTGGCATGGACATTTTTAATCCATCTATTTATTTTTCTTTCTGCATCTTACAAGGACATGTAAATACAGGAAAAGCTACCAGTCAGCAGTAGTTTTGTCGCTTAAGCTGCATTATGGGCTGTTGTGTATACATGTGGATTTTTCATTACCCTAAGAACTCTAGGGACGAAACTCCATGACCATACTGTGTATCTGACTGGGATGTTACTGGGTTTTTATCGTCACCCTGCAAGCTGTACTTTCTGGCCGAAAGAAGAGAAGAAAACTTAAAAAGTCAAACATGAACATCTGTAAAAAAGAAAAGATAAGCTGTTTTCCTAACTTCAACCTCTGTTTTCCACCCATACATTTTGATCGCTTTAGACAATACGAAGGTATTGTGTAATTTTCACTTTATGGCTATACAACAGAGCATATGAAATTGTAATACACTGTGATAGGACGATGATGACCAGGCACTGCACGCCCTCACAGGCGAGGACCCAAGAGCAGTCAGGTGAAGAAAAGCCTTCTCTGAGGTTAGGTGATTTTACAAGCAGGATTTAGTATACTTCCTGGACCTCCAAATGCAGGAAAGGCTTACTGTCAGGGCAGAAGCCAGCTGTGTATTCAGTCTTAGTGGGACAGGCTCTCCAGCGGGTACTCTGAACGTCATCATGGTGTAGAGTTTAACAGGGAGGTCCCTAAGAGGATGCCTAAGAGCACAGTCCTCTTGGGACTGTGGGAATTGATTAGAAAAAAAAAAAAGACAATCATAGAGGCTGCCAGAGCACCAAAGCAGCAGAGTTTAAACTAGAGTTTAGAACTCTGATGGTCACCACGCTTTGGAACATTGTCAGATACCTGTGATGACACAAGGGCAAGCTCCCGAATCTAAGAAAATCATGCTAATTTCTCCTTATGATTTTCTACTGCCCAACCTGATTCTCATTTCTACAAAGGGAATCACCAAATGCTAAAATCACCCCCAATAGAGCATTTATTGATTTTTTTCTGATTAAAGAGTAATTACATAATTTAAATATAATTTTGGGGAAAGTTGCCTAAAATAATATTTTCAAAGATCAACGCTAACAGTGGTTGGAAACACACATATGCACGAGTCTCATGGTGACCTTCACATACTCTCTATTCCTCAAAAATAGATCAAATTCTATAATCTGTTTCAAAATATCTTTCAAATTAATTCTATGTTATGAGCATTTCCCTATATCATAAAATATTTTTCTGTAACATGGATTTTACTATGAATATTATTCGACTTAGTTAACCAGCTACACTTTTTAGTGTGACTTGGAGCTTTTCTGAACATGCTCGTGTTCTACTACTCGCATTACTACTGTTATTTCCTGGAAAAATATAATCTAGAATGTGGATTACGGAACCAAGCATTTGTAAGGCCTTTGATGAATACTGCAAAATTACCCTCTAGAAATATCTTGTCCCTTTTACCCCACAGTGGACCCCTCCTTTTAAGATCCTCGTGTTTTTTGGTTTGTTCGGTTTAATTTTTTTCTTTTTTTTTTAGCAACATGGACAATTTAAGTTATAAAACTTACAAAGAATCAATATGTGAAATGAAACATGTATCCACCAGGAGTTTTTCTGTGGCTGTTTCTTACCTGATCTCACAATTTTACTCTGTGAGACAGCCTCTACTAAGAGAACCAATAGTTAGGGTACATCTAATAACTGTCCGAAGATAGAGAAACGTATGTTCTCATCTCCACTCATTCACACACCACTCTTGAGTTAAAACTCAATAACTGTTTCTCAGTCTCCTGCTTTCTAGACTACATACACCTAACCATTTGTCTTTATCACATGAAAACTACTCAATTTCTTTCCTTATTTTTCTGGACCTTTTTTAGACTTTGCCAGCACTGCTATGACTTTTGTTCTGAAGACTAGTATGTACAAGGTACACGACCCCCCTGTTAGTTAAGAATTATGAAGGAATTATTAATTATCTGGGACTGAATTAGTGGAATTAAAGATTATTCATGTGCATTTTGCTTTTAAATTCATAGTTACATTTTCATTCATTTAGTTAATTATGCACTTTGTGGAAACAAATGGGATATTTACTTAAGCTTAGACTAGCACGTGGAAAAATCTTCAAAGGCCAAAATAAGTATCTCTTGTCGGGAAATTGTGAAGGAGCCAGGTGTGCAAAAGGTTGCTTTTCTTCAGGTTGGTGTTTTGGAACAGTCAGTTTTGGACGTGACACAAATAATTCCATCTATGGAAATAAGGGGAGACAAGCTAAAAACGAAGGCAAAATGAGATGACTTTTCCTCATTAAACTTCATGACATGAATCATTAGATTAAGAACTGAGAAATTCTACCTATCACATCACTGCCATCAGGTTAAGATAAGAGCCTCCAAAGGCCAAATGGACACAGTTTGAGGATTATTCTCTCTCTAGTTTAACTGTGCCATCTTTTGCCCCTCTCCTTTTTTATTTTTTACTTTTTTGCGGTACTCGGGCCTCTCGCTGTTGTGGCCTCTCCTGTCGCAGAGCACAGGCTCCGGACGCGCAGGCTCAGCGGCCATGGCTCACGGGCCCAGCCGCTCCGCGGCATGTGGGATCTTCCCGGACCGGGGCACGAACCCACGTACCCTGCATCGGCAGGCGGACTCTCAACCACCGCGCCACCAGGGAAGCCCCCCGCTCCTTTTTTTAACCCATCAGTGCAAATCACTGTTAATTGACCGTGTGAACTGTGGAGTGGCAGCTGGATCAAGCCTATCCCTCCCGTTGGAACACAGACGAGCGTATACAGAGGGCGGTGAACGGTGACAAAGAAGACAAGACATTTCTACTTTCCATTCTGTGATGGAGGGTACCTCACAGAACGGAGAAAACTGACATTTTAGTGTCTTCTTGTGAGGGTGTCAAGGTGGGTAGACTTCTTTCCTTTCCCCTCCAATACGAGCTTGCATCTCTGAATACTAGAGCATTATTTGCAGATTAATTTATTTTGTAGATTTTTGAATCTGGTGTGTTTTCTTTTTGCAGTGTTGCTTTAGGAGAGACCAAACAGAGAAAGGAAAGAACAAGAAAAAAATTCTCATTTGGGTGAGGAACAGAATTAACACACACTGGATTCTTTGATAAGTGGGAGCACAGTCCGTTCAGAGCCAAGTCCCCTAGAATTTTGAAAAGGAGAAGAGAAACACTAAGATATTTCTGTTTGACTTTTGGTAGCATGTTAATTTTTGGTTTATAATTAATTTACCACCACTAACATTCTATGTGGGGGAAGAAAACCAATATTACCCCACAGCATCTCAATTCTCCCGTGGAAGCACATCCAGAATAAATGCTGTCCCTTGATACCGTACCATGAAATACATTTCTAAGAAACCCTTGGAGCCTTTTCCCTGAATTTCCGACAACGTCTGCTCAGGAAACTCTTCAATGAAACCACACAGGTACAGCCTCAGGAAGGAAAAAAAAACAAGACAAAACTACGGCTCCAGAGAGTATTTTCCAGCCAGTTAGCTGGATGTATTCACATTTTTCATATTAACATTTTATTAAACATTTCATCCCAAGAAATGTTTGGGATTGCATCCATAGCATAGGGATTTCTTCCAATATTTTTGACATATTTTTCTGAGACTGCATCCCGATTTCTGTCTTCGTCTCTGTGTCTCTCTCTGTATTTCTCTTTGTCTCTCTCTCTCTATCTGTCTCTCCCTCTTTTAAATCAGTGTCTCCTATATACCATAGAAGGGAGACATTTCTTTAAACCAGGCAGCAGACTCACCCACATTTCAGGATCTTAGAGCATTTATCTTGGTTCTTTACTAGGTCACTTAAATAAATTATTTAACAACACTGAGTCTATTGTTATTACGAATTTTTTACATAGATCTGAATTAGGAAAACCTATCATTTAATAGAAGCAATTATATAGGGAAAGGGTAGAAATCATATAATGGAAATATAGATATTTTCCCCCCTCTAAGGAAAAATAAGCAGGTGTTCCTTAGCAAGAAAGAATTGATTCTCAGATATATTTAGTTCAGTTGGTCAGGGGAAAAGCAAAAGAACAAAAATCAAAAGCATTCAAGTAATTTTATTTTAAAAATGAAAAACCATGTACAAGTACCATTTTTATAAAAATGTATCATGAAAGAAATAATACTGGTAACATTATACTATGATCTTATTTTCTATTCTGTCAGTACTAGCCGGGGTTCTGAATTTCAGGGTCTCCACATATTGGAATAGTTTATAAGTATCATCCAGGAATGATACACCAGGTGGAGAACCATCTGAGACCCAGTTCCTGTTTTCCCCCTGTGAGGCATTTTCTGGCTCCTAGGCAGGTGTGGGGTTGACCAGATACTCCTAAGGAGTCATTCAAGGGCTTGGGTGTAGGGAACACTGAATCCAGGAGACTAGCCCAGTGGGTCTTTTGCACCTGGATTACTATCCTTTATTCGCCTTTTTGTCTGTTACCATTCTTGACAACTTTGATATCCATATAGGAGGATTATCCAACAGCCTATCAGTTCTTTCACTTCTTTAGACTGTACAGTGTCTCTTCACTCATCGCACGTATATGGTTGTTTGCTTACATGGCGTACCCAAGTCTTTGTCATCACCGATAACTATACCAATTCTAAAATCTTAATTTCAAACACTGCTGTCTTTGACCATCCTTTAACTACTAACCCTCCCGTTCACTTACTCACTCCAGCAATTGACTGATCCATCAATACTTTCAATCCATCTGCAACTCTACATTTCAGTTTCCATTAAATCTCTTTGCATGCAAGTGTTGATTTAGGATCAACAATCTATATCCTATGGTCTATAACCAATCTATATCCTATGGTCTATAACCAATCCCTGCATATACCCTTAAATATGCCCAGCAATACCTAACCCTAGTTGACCCATTCAGCCACTTAACGTGTGGATCCAAAGATATGAACACTCCTTGAAGTAACACTGGTGACAAATTCATAATCACAAATAGGCCCCAACATTTCTAGACAATTTTAGCATTTTAATGTCACCTTTTTTCCCTCTCAATGAGGACATTTCCCCACAGTCTCTTTCCTGAAATCTTCAAAATCTTCACTCCTCGTTCTTAGTTGAAGACTTGATTCATACTTCAAAAAGAAAACAGATGCAATCCAGTAAGAACTACCTCATCTTACTACAATCACATCTACCAATCTACCACCATCTGTACCACATGTGATTTCTCTCCCTTTAAAATATACAAACTTCCTTTGTTCTTTTTCTAAGACCATCTATATACTCTGGATCTATTCTCCCTTGACTCCTGGAATTTCTTCCTTTCTCTCCCGCTTCACCTACTTGATCATTCTAATGGTTCATTCCCATTAGTACTCAAATGGACCTTATTATCACCCCATACCCACCTTCAGTTACTGTTTCATTTCTCCATTCCCTTTGCTAGCAACAGTCATC
This sequence comes from Aethalodelphis obliquidens, assembly GCF_003676395.1. Classification (NCBI taxonomy): domain Eukaryota; kingdom Metazoa; phylum Chordata; class Mammalia; order Artiodactyla; family Delphinidae; genus Aethalodelphis; species Aethalodelphis obliquidens. The sequence continues at coordinate 3,624,683 of NW_020837988.1, forward strand.
AAGAGTCGTCTGTAGTCTGCGTTTCTACATTCTCAGCTGCTATTCTGTCTCAGATCATTCCAGCTGGACTTCCAACCCCATCACTCCACAGGTATTCTTCATACTAATGTGACTAACATTAACCTTTCGAAAGGTGATGCTCAACGCTTGGTATTCACTTCAAACCACCTTCCAGCATCACTTGACACAGCAGGCCAATCCCTCTTTCCTGAAGCTCTTGTTCTCTAGATTTCTTCCCAACACAACACTCATCTAGTTTTCTTTTCAACTTTTTCTCATCCTATCACCTTTTCCCCCTCTCTTTTACTTGCTCCTTCTCCCATATTGGACCTCAAAATGTCAGAAAGCCCTAGAGCCCTGCCCTCAACCTTCCCCTCTTTCTCAGCTTTACCTAATTCTTAGGAGACTTCATTCCTCTCCTGCTTTTAAATACTATCTGTACTCTAAAGACTCTCCAAGTTTCATCTCCAGACCTGTCTCCTGAGCTCAAGAATTATGTATCAGACTGCCTATTTGAGAGCTCCACTAGAATACTGAACCGGCATCTCAACAGAACATGGCCAAAGAACAACAGTATTGATTTTCCCCCATGAACTTATTCCAAAGTTTTATACATTTCAGTAAACAATGTCACCTCTACTATGTCATTTAGAAATAGAACCTAAGAATTTTCCCTGCTTTCTTCTTTCTGAAAAGCAGCTCCTCCTTTAGTAAGGCATGCCAACTCTGCCTTCAAAACATTTTATAAATCCAAACACTTCTTGCCATCACACTGCTAAAATTGTGTTGCAAGGTCAAAGTCATCTCTTGCCTGGATTGTTCTGATAACTTTCTAACTGGTCTCTCCAGTTACCTCATCTTACCTTTCCATCCTTGCCTCACTGTTCTCTCCACACAGCAACATGAACGATTCTTTCCAAATTGTGACCCTTCTCACACTCTTCCCCTGCTTGAAACCTTCTAATTATCCAAACACCTCAGCGTGGATTACAAATTCCTAGATGATCTGAAACTTGCCTACCTATCTGACCTCTACGATCTCAATTCTTCCCACGTTCCCACTGCAGCGTATGTTACACTGCTTCCCTTCTGTCTCAATGTTGACATACTGATTACTGTCTCAGGACTTCCATTTGCTATTTCTCTGCTCAGGGCACTTTATTCTCGGAAATTTCCTGGGCTTCCCATCATTGAAGTCGCAGATCCTAAGTAACCTCTTGGGTGATGCCTTTCCTGATCACCTCAGCTAAAATGGATGTCTTATCTCTATCACACTACCCTGTTTTTTTTTTCTCCTTCTTCTTCCTTATAGTACTATCAAAACTGGAGTTATATTACTCACTTTGCGTTCAGTTTTAGGATTTTCTCTTGAACCCAACTAGAATGAAGGCTATTAGAACGCTTTGCTCACTGTTGCATCCCAAAGCCTAGTAAGGAAATTATTATTTTGATTTTTTTAAACTCATTAAATCTGTTCACTGGACCAGCGACACCCACCTCCATTGAGATACAAACTGCCAAGCACGTTTACAAATTCCAGAAAACTTTACAGACTCCAGAAAATCTTCATGCACACTCAGCTGATGACAGCTAAACGATGAATAACAAGCCAGCCCACTGCTTCAGACAATTTTCCGTAGATTAATACAGGACATCTCTACCTCAGAGGGCAGACTGTGCTGGGTCAGACACTGGGACAGTCTGGTCAAGTCCAGCCAAGGTACCTGGATTTCCTTCATTCACTGTGCAGCAATGGGGATAGTGCCCATCAGTGGGGGACCTCCACGCCTTTGGGGTCTTTGGAAAGCAACTGGGTCCTATGAAAGGCTTCTCTGTCCCTCCTTTCCTGAGTGTCAATCTTTAATTTAGAAGAAAAGAAAATTACAGCTCTCTTATTTGGCTGTATTAAAATTTATGGGGCAGGGTGGTTTCCAGGCTGCTGCTACTGCCGGGCACTGCTCTGATGATGAATGACTGCGACATGTCACCAGTGTAGCCGGGCTCTGGTGATGCATTGCAGCAACAAGTCATTCGTCATACATCACTGCCTCAACAGCTGCCCCCGTCCGGGCCTCGCCTGTACACTCCGGCAGGGAGCCCTGGCTCAGAACAAGCCTGTGTTCCTGCTGTACCCCACACGACCACCACATTTACCACGTATTTCTTACTGTTAGCGGGAGGGAAGAAAGATAGTTTTCAGTAGCGAACTCCACTGGAGCATTAAGACTTTTAAAGGTAAAGGGTCCATATACGCTGATGCCACAAGATATTAGCAAAAGGTAATTATAGGAAGGGACTTTACGCTTTTAGAATGCCACACTCATACAAGAATTGTACCATGCATTCTCTGACAGCCATTCTTCTAAGGATTTTACAGGTATTAACTAATTTAATCCTCTAATAGTCCTATAAGTAAGATAGTACTATTATCACCCATTTTATAGATAAGGAAAATGGGGTGCAGCGAGATTAACTTGCCCAATGTCACCCAGCTAAGTAGGATAAACGGTACCTAGATCAAGGCAGCCTAGATCTGAAACCTTTGGTCTCAACCACTGTGTCGTGCTGTATAGACTTTCACGTACCATCCTACCGGTTCTCAGAGGCTTGTACTGACCCCTGGCTTCTAGGGCCAAATAAACACATAGACACAGTCAGGACTTTTATTCAATTGTTGTAATCTGCTTGTTACTAAGAACTATTATCATTGATGATAACACCATTTAACAACTGCTCGTTAGATTCTGGGGCATGTACTAGGTGCTTTGCTTATATTATTTAGGTCTCCCCACCTTGCCATGTATTGTTCTATTTCCTTTCGTTTTCAACTAGAGGGGTCTCGAAGTACACTAAAAACTTTTAAAGATGTTTCCAAAGAAGGCACTTGAAAGGGGAATAAAGAGGGAAGAGCAGATCAGGGACAGCTATAAATTGAAAACGTGAATGGGTGACTGGAAATAATTTCTGTAGGATAGTTGAAATGCCATTTGTCCATATTTTAAATAAATCAACTGTTACAATCAATTCAAATGTCACTGAAACAGAATCTATAGCGTATGCCTGCTTTTTTGTTCCAACTGAAAATTAAAGTTTGATGGGAGAGAAAGTTCACCGTACAGATTCTTTATGATTCTTAGCGTCCAATTCAAACAGGTTGGTTCAAGAAAGAAAAAAATGGTATATTGGATTTCCTTAAAATTAAAAACTTCTCCTTTGTGAATTACACGGCTAAGAGAATAAAGATAAAGTAAAGACAGGCTTCGATTTGTAAAATACATATTTGATTAAGAATGTGTACACAAAATATACAAAGAACTCTCAACAATAAGAAAAGAAACAATCCAGTTTTAAAAATGGGTGTGCACATGGCTGATTCGCTTTGTTGTGCAACAGAAACTAACACGGTATTGTGAAGCAATTATACTCCAATAAAGATCTATTAAAAAAAAAAAAGGCCCCCAAAATGGGCCAAAGATCTGAGCAGACACCTTACCAAAGAGATATACAGATGGAAAATAACTGAAAATATACTCAGCATCATTTGTCCTTAGAGAAATGTAAATAAAAATACAAGATACACTGCACTCATATTAGAGTGGCTAAAATTATAAAAAAAAAAAAAAAAAACGAAAAACCGATGATACCAATGCTGGTAAGGATGAAGAACAATAGAAACTCTCATTTATGGCTGGTTGACATGCAAAATGGTGCAGTCACCTTAGAAGATAATTTGGCAATTCCTTACAAAGCTAAACATGATCTTAACCTACAGTCCAGGAATCATGCTCCTAAGTAATTGCCCAACTGACTTAAAGCTTGTCTCTATATAAAACAAGCACATGCATGGGTATAGTAGGTTTCTTCATTCGGTGGTATTATACGTCCATATAAGGGAATACTATTCAGTAATGAAAAAGAAGATGCTATCAAACCTCACAAAGACAGAGATAACTTTTTTTTTTTCCTCTTGTAATGAGGATTCTATCAAATGTAGTTCTCCCCTTTTCCTCTTACACAGCCTTTCAAGTCAAAATTTGATTTGCATTTGGGTGCAAGTAAATTGCCCAAGATAGAATTTTTTTTTAATACAGCAGGTTCTTATTAGTTATCTATTTTATACACACTAGTGTATACATGTCAATCCCAATCTCCCAATTCATCCCACCACTACCCCCCCCAACCTCTTTCCCCCCTTGCTGTCCATACGTTTGTTCTCTACATCTGTGATAGAGATGACTTTTAAACGTAGATTGCTAAGTGAAGAATCCCAATCTGTAAAGGTTACACACTGTATGTTTCCATTTATATGATGTTCTAGAAATGACAAAGCTAAAAAGACAGTGAACTAAGTGAAGTACGTCAGACAGAGAAAGACAAATATCATATGATATAGCTTATATGTGGAATCTAAAAAAAATGATACTTATTCACACAACAGAAACAGACTCACAGACTTAGAGAATGAACCTATGGTTACCAGGGGGTAAGGTTAGGGGGGAGGGATATATTGGCGGTTTGGGATTGACATGTACACACTACTATATTTAAAATAGATAACCAACAAGAAACTACTGTATAGCACAGGGAACTCTGCTCAATACTCTGTAATAATCTAAACAGAAAAAGAATTTTAAAAAGAATAGATACATGTATAAGTGAATCACCTTGCTCTACACCTGAAACTAACACAACACTGTTAATCAACTATAGTCCAGTATACAATAAAAAATAGAAAAAAAAAGACAGTGAACATATCAGTAGTTGCTAAGGTGTGGGAGTATGTGTTGAGGCACAGAGGGTATTTTTATGGCAATGAAACTATTCTGTATAATATTATAATAATGGATACAGGACGCTAACCATTTGTCAAAACCCACAGAGCTTTCCAGCACAAAGAATGATCTTTAATAAGATTATTTAGGAGTCTGGGTGATCTCAGGATGAAAGCAAACTGTATACCAAATGTATGAAATAACCTTACTCAAGAAGATAGAAAAAAAAAGTACTGACCTAAGTAACTTTGGAAATGAGTTAAACCGTTAAGACTAAAGGCAAAAAGGACTGTTTTTAAGCACTGCCCACTCGTTGATAATATTGGATAATATCACAAAGTATGAAAGAAATACCCATGAGTGTACACTGATATAAATGACTTATTAAATAAGTAAATAGATAGATAAATAAATGCAGAATAGCCAAATCTTCCATGCAGAAGAATTCTAAATAAATTATTTAGACATGCCACAATCATGGAAATGGGCTATAAATCCCACCCCTTAAGTGTGGGATATCTGTTCTGACTTCCTTCCAAAAAGTGTAGCATGGAAAATGGGAAAAAAGAGTAAACTGTGGAGAAACCCGACAAACATCACCTCACCCAGGTGATCAAGATTAATATCAATATTGATGGTGTTTTGAAAAACATCACAGCTAAGAAAAATGGAAGAATACATATGAGCTTCAGAGTTTGTTTTGACAGATATTTTAAAGAACTTTGTAGCTTGAAAAAGAATTCACAGGTGTTAAAAGAACACTTGAAAAAAAAGACAGCATTTTTAAAAAGGGCAGAATATGTAAAATAAAATCAACTGAGCCTGTTTACAGTCTGTTATGCAATTAAATTCTGAGGAAAGGGACTCATACTAAAAAGCAGAGAAAATGTTTTCAGTCTCCTGTTAAAAGGTTACATTATGAAATTCATTGATGACTAAGTTCTGTGATTTAATTGCTACAGGGCTTTGATATTCCGCACACGCAAAGAACCCAGTTTTGAACGGATAAATGAGGACTGCAGGCTGTCTAGAGAAATAAATTTAAAGACAGTATCAGTAGATTATATATATATATGTATATATATATATATATATTTTTTTTTTGCGGTACATGGGCCTCTCACTGCTGTGGCCTCTCCTGTTGCGGAGCACAGGCTCCGAACGCGCAGGCTCAGCGGCCATGGCCCACGGTCCCAGCCGCTCCGCGGCATGTGGGATCCTCCCGGACCGGGGCACGAACCCGTGTCCCCTGCATCGGCAGGCGGACTCTCAACCACTGCGCCACCAGGGAAGCCCAGTAGATGATATTTTTACTTGACTTACTAAAATTAATTATGAATAAAGGCCAAATTGGCACATTCTACTCTGAATACCCAGAAATCCACCTGTACTCTTCCTTTGGGGGCCTTCCATTCTCCATGCATTAAATTATAAATTTTAGTCCTTTGACCCTTTAGGGAAAAGGTTGGAATGTTATGTCAGGACATATAAGCACCCCTATTTTTTATTGGGGTATAGTTGCTTTACAATGTTGTGTTAGTTTCTGCTGTACAACGAAGTGAATCAGCTATATGTATACATATATCCCCTCCCGCTTGGACCTCCCCCCTCCCAATTCCACCCTTCTAGGTCATCACAGTACCGAGCTGAGCTCCCTGCGCTATACCGCAGGCTCCCACTAGCAATCTGCTTTACACACGCCAGTGTATATATGTCAATCCCAATCTCCCAGCAGATCCCACCCTCTCCGCCCCACCCCCGTGTCCACACGTCTGCGTCTCTATTCCTGCCCTGCAAATAGTTTCATCTGTACCGTTTTTCTAGATTCCACATGTATGCGTTAACATACAATATTTGTTTTTCTCTTTCTGACTTATTTCACTATGTGTGACAGACTCTAGGTCCATCCACGTCTCTACAAATGACCCAATAAGCACCCCTATTTTAATATGTCTCAAATATTTTGGAGAATGTCACTGGTGACATGTTCAGCATCATTCTATGTTATGTTGCCTGGCTCATGGAATCCTCCATTGGTTACTTGGTCCCCCAGTCAACTGTCTCACCCCAAGAAGACCAGCTCTGCGTCTGAAAAATATTTAAACAGATCAGAGCTCTGTGCCTTGAGCTGTACCGATTTTGCTGGTTTTATCTCCTTGACATGTTACTGTGTGGTGGAAGAAAATGACCAATTCACCCTCGAATTCCTCAAGCAGGTCTTTTCTGAAGGAAGGGCTAGCAGATTCTTCATTTCTGGGCTGCCACGGCCTCCCAAGCGAGACGTTCCTCCTGAATATTTCCCCCAGGCCAGGCCTTTCATTCCAGGCCGAATATTGAGGCCAGCAATCAATAAGCTGGGTCTGCATCTGCCTTTGACAGAGGGAACACCAGGCTGACACCAGCCAGTCTGGGATCAGCTGTTTCCCTGCCTTTGATCTCCTGTCTAAACTCCCTGGGCGTCTGCTTCGGCAGAGACACAGGCCACGTCATGCTGGTATCTCCTCCAAGGCCCATTGTGGCCATTGTATTTGAGGAGGGGATCGCCGGACAGAGTGACTGGTTACAGCCCTCCCGGACTGCAGGAAGCCTTTTTGATGCGGGGCAGATGATAATGAGAGTCTAATTGAGTGATTAACTACCTCCATGGACTCGGAGGTTTTAATGACACCTCTACATTAAGGTCTGCATTTCCCAGCAGGCCTCCAGTTTGTAACTGTATGGCCATGATATTGCAATTATAAGCCTTTCCTTTAACCAGCAGGGATTTAACAAATGGACTTGGTTAATCACAGCTAGATGGCCCTCACATCTGACTTTGTTGTGAAAAACATGTATAACTTCAAGCACAGGATCGAATTATGAATACAGGCCATTTCAGGTCCATGGTTCCATTCATAATATGAAAACTGAGTTTCAGAAGATCTGGGCAAACTAACCGAACTGCATCATGACCAAAGTTAGCTTCAGCAGAGTAAAAATACCTTCAAAATAAGAACTGGTTTTTAAGAGTGTCCATGCCTATGGTTCTTCAGAGCAATGAGAGTCCGCCTAGATATACTGTCTTTAATTAACTGGGTCTGAAGAGCAGATTAATGCAATGTTAAAAGGAACCAGTCTCAGCGGGTTCTCACAGTGGGAAAGATATCCAGGGCTTTCAATTTACAAGGTCTTATTACAAAAGTTCCCTGCTGTTTTGGTCCCTGGTCTTTCTGCCTGGGAGCAATTTAATGATCTGCTTTAGAGCGGAGAAATGGTCAGAGAGAAAATGTTCAGTGTTATGTGTTAGCGATCAAATACCCAGTGGAATTTACAATGGTAACCAGACACTTCCTTTTCATATCAAAGTAGAACAGGGACAAGGACATCAATACACTTAATTTGAAAAACCCTAATTGAACAAACTGGTAGTCCTCTGTGAATGTTTGCTGGTAACAGGAGGCTGGTATTAGCATGAGGCCAACATAAATGATACGGACGATGAGGACAATGGAAAAGAAAAAGAAGGAAGAAAAGAAGAAGGAAGAAAGAAAATGTATTTAAGGATAAGAATATGACTTTGACTTGCAAGTCGCTTAATAATTTATTCTTCGTTTATTCAACATCATTTGAGAAATATGTATAATTTTCTACCATGCCCCAGGTCTCCCACTGCCTATGCTGGGGAAACATCTGTCCACACGGCTCTTTTGTGGAAGTGATGAATTCACTCATTTTTCCTTCCTTTAGTCATTCAAGAAACTGTTGCTAAGTGGTCATAATTTGACAGGTATTATTGTGCTCTGTTGATAATATTTCAGTTATCTTTATTTCCCAGATTTCCTAAAATGCAAAAGGTCTACAAATATCCTTGGTGAATGACAAATAACTGAATATTGAGTGAAAGATTCCTAACGTGGTTAGCACTGGAAGCACAGTCATAAACATTTATGGTGCAACGTGCTTAAAAATGTAATAGAAATGTGTACACAGCATTAGGGAGCCATGAAAGAGAGGCTTCCCAACTCTGCTTAACTGAGGTAAGAAAACATAGAGGATGTGAAATTTCAGCTGACCGTGTTTTGGTTAGGGCACTGTTAGAGAGGGCAAAAACTGGAATCAGGGGTGAGCTTTGAGCATCTGCTCTTTTATAATACAGATTCTAACATGTGTGAAGCTTACGTTGTACAGACCGGGAAGGCCTTTATTTCCAAAGGACTAGCATAAACTAAATGGCACAAGAAGAGTTTTAAAATCTCACATTTTCAGTCCTCATGCTACAATTATCCCTTAGCTCTAAAGCTTCGTCTTATCTTAGAATAACATATTAGAATAACAGGAAGGTAGGTGAACCAAGCGGCTGTTTACACTTTGAAATTTAAGGAAACACTGAAATTTTAACTCTACCTTCTTATCTGGCCCATGCTTTCATCACTAGAATTCTTCTTTCTTCCAGTAAAAGTGAAAACATTGTCAGGCATGTTACTGCAACAGTCCAAAATGACTTTGAAGTTTCCTCTAGTCTTGTCCGAATATCATAGTCTACTTTCTTAGATTAACCTCTTCTGACCTTTGAACATAGACTTGAGCCCTAAAATATCAAGCTTCCCTTTAGACCAATGGCTTCAGGCTGGATCACTAAAAACTTCCTTCAGGCTCAACTCAAGAATTACGCTTTACACTCACACTGTATTTTAATGATGTTTAAGGGTAGACTTGGTACACTGAGATGTCAAACTTGCTGAGTTCATTGAACTGAACATTGTCAGATCTTTATTTGAAACAATTAAAAAGCATTACACATTATGTAAGACAGAAAATATCGAGAAAAGCACTGCTTCTCTACAAGAATAGTTACTGCAACTTCTTGCTAGAGAATGAGCGTCTCTAACATATGTTTGAACGAACTAGACCACTTGAGATTTTAACCCGTGAAAACCCAGCAAAGCTCTGACCACTGGCTGGTCACTTACATGAAGTGTTATTTGCTGACACCACATAGCGAAACTCGACATTTTAGTGGATAAGGATGTGGCGCTTTCCAAGTGAGTGCATGCAATGAATATGAAAATTGGTGATGACAGTAGCTCAGTAAGTTTATGAGGCATAACTGTCACAGAAAAGTAACACCTTCTAGTGGGAAAGTTGATAAGGGCAGATAATTTGAATTAGGCGAGGCAAAAAGGTCAAAACTGATGACTTTGGAAAAATGTGAAATGATCCTGAATACATTACTTTCATTTGAGGTGTGCTAGGTGCACGATGTAAGGGGTAATGGATAAGGAGGGACTGAGAAAATCGTGTGCTCCAAAGAACTATTTTGTTGCAGAAAATATTCCTGAGCTTCTTTGCTTTTCCTTGACTTTTTTTTTTTTTTTTTTTTTTTGCAGTACACGGGCCTCTCACCGTTGTGGCCTCTCCCGTTGCGGAGCACAGGCTCCGGACGCGCAGGCTCAGCGGCCATGGCTCACGGGCCCAGCCGCTCTGCGGCATGTGGGATCTTCCCGGACCGGGGCACAAACCCGCGTCCCCTGCATCGGCAGGCGGACTCCCAACCACTGCGCCACCAGGGAAGCCCTCCTTGACTCTTTTTAAAAGCATTTTCACTTCTATCCTGGGTCTGTCTTTTGTTTGCGACTTGAAAATGCCTAATAAGATACCCTGCCACGCATGACCTTACAACATGACCTTACAACAGAATCTCTGGTACATAAAGGTTTTCTGTAATTCTTTGGGTTTTTATACAATAATATTTGATATCTCTATTGGTTCCCTAAAGAGGATAAAATCAGAATGAAAATTAAGTCACTGGAATCAATAAAAATGTCGTAACTTATAAAATGTTACTATTAAGAAGCAGCCTTCAAGGTCTTAAAGTTTTGCATGTAAATATTGTATCTTTCAGCGATATTAGGCTATTGCACATGCAGATTTGATCTAATAATTGTGTCTATTCAAACACTGAAAATCTACCTAGGTAGTAGCATTTCTCACCTGTAAATGAACCCTTGTCAGAATCCTCAAGCAAAAGGAGCTCTTATCTTAGTCTGTACAACCTTGGGACCCACACTCTAGCATGAAACTATTATAATCTTATCCAAATAATAGCCTCAAATGAATAGAACATGTCTTTCCTCTTTTAGAAATATGGCTTAGAGAAATTTATCTGAAAACCACACACACACACACACACACACACACACACACACACGCGCGTGCGTGCACGTGCAACCCTTGAACAGGTGATCTGCACAATATGATGTCACACTAGAGCTAGTCTTCAAGTAATCTGTGGTTGGAATGAGGGGGATAAGAAATACTCTAAAGAACATATATTTAAGAGATTAAAAACATTGAACATTCTTCTACCCTGTAGAAAGGATGTTTAAACATTTTAATTCATTAGAAAAAAGTCACTAGCCCTTACTCTTTTGTAAAATCATAGACGATTACAGCCTTGTAACAGTAAGGGAAGATCTTGTACAGGACCAGTACAGAAGGGACCCTGAATATTTAATTTTATAAGTGGTAAGATGAAAGTCCAAAGAGAAGATGTGACTTGTCTGCAATCACAGAGCTATTTTGTGGCTTCACTGAAATCAGAAACCAAAGTTTCTGGATATACCACCCTAGTTTTCTGTTTTCCATATGTTACCCTTACTTCCACTTGATATGAATTTTATGAAAAAAAAAGTAGCATTTCTCCTGGAAGAAAGAAGCTAAAGTCCACTAGCAAGGCTGCTACCAATCTGGGCTAGGTCCGATTGGAATATGGCGGAATGCGGTTTACTTTATTTGGCTGGGAGCATTTCTCTGTAACCTGAGGATTCATTAGTTTGAAGTGCTGGCCTCTTGCCTCTTTCCAAGGCCATTTTAGATGCAAATTGTACCCCAGACATCATTTTTAAGTGACAGGAAAATCTCTGGAGATAACAAGAATCAGTCTGTGAAATTTATGGACCCTTTGCATTTTCTAATCCTTCTTGATGAATAACTCAGTTTCCAGCCAGGGTTTGAACTTAAGAGTTGATAAAGCATCAGTTTAAGCTGCTGGCTACTAAATCAACGTAAGCGATGGCTTAATCAGTCTTTCTACTCCCTCCACTACCTTCCCACAGAATTCCATCAGACTTGTATTGAGTCAGGTCAGCAAGAGACAGATACCCTGACAGGCCATTTGTAGCCCATGGTTAGCATGGTAAGAGTGTGTGGACCAGCAAAATGATGCAGTTCTACTAATGAGGATATCGGTAGTCTTCAGAGCAAGGCTGAAAACCTTGACCTAGAGATTGCTGTAGTTTAGGCAGGAGGAGTATTATGAAAAAATGGGGAGGAGACAGCTAACGACTTTGATCATTTATAGAGGAGATGCCTTTGGTGATACTCTGTACTTATTCTGGTTTTCTAACCTATAATAGGAATGCATGTCTAGGCGAAGAACACACAGCAAATTGGAGGGGCAGTTTACAGACCCTTTCAAGACGGGAAAAAGCGGGAGAGTAGATTTTGAGTGAGGGTGGGTCCTCCTTAGTTATCCTCTCTGGAATTTGATAATGGAAATGTCTTCCGAAGGTTCATCTTCTCCTGGCAAATTGAGAAAAGTTTCCACTGTTCTGAAACCAAAGTTTTGGCATGTAGTTTTAAGTGTAGGTTATGTTATGCAGAGAAATCGTTATTGCCGCTGACGGATGATCCAGTGTGGTAGTTTGTCTTATTAAAATTTTGCTGTCTATATAAGTATGCATTTTAATTATAATTAAAAAAAAAAAAGAGTGTGCCCAGTGTTTAACCAAGCAGATGTCTTTCTATACCCAGACCTGTGAAGAAGCATGGGTGCACTGTGGCTTTTCTGATGCTGTGTGTGGTGGGTAAATTGATATTTTATGACTCTGCTCTCTGTTTTCTAAGCCAGATTCCTGAGGAACATGAAGATGAAGGCTGTCTGAGCTGAGAGGAGGGTCATTGTGATAAGATGTGAATCTTGGGGATCAAGGGGTGGGTTTCTCAATCTTGTTTCTTCGGATCTGAGTGGTTGTCAGAGAAAGTCTGTTAGTAAAGAGCAGAGGCATGATGAACTACTTGACTAAGAAGAGATCCACCATGAGGGGAGAGGACGTCTACTTTTTAGTGAGGATTGATGTTTCTGTACATCCTCTATAGGAAGATGGTTTCCTAAAGCCTTTGCTACTTAAAGTGTGATCCATGGACCAGCAGAACCAGCATCTCCTGGGAGCTTTTAAAAAAATGCAAAAATCTCAGGGCTCTTCTTACTAAAGAAGAACCTGCAATCTAACAAGATTTTCCAGTGGTCCATCTGTATCTTACAATTTGCGAAGCACTGTTCTAAAAGAAAGCTCCACATGAAGATAAATGTTTTTCTTCCTCGAGGGTCTGAGGACTTTTGTGACAGCCCAAGGGTCCGTGGTCAAATCCATCTCCTGGGAGTGAAACGAATTATACTGTAATTTAAATTTTGCAAACCAGTTTTCATATGCATGAGACACCCATTGTGATTTTAAATGATTCAGATAAATTGAGGCTTTTTCTTTCTCTGTCTCCCTCTGTCTGTCCCTCCCCTTCCCTCCTTCCTTCTACAAACCTCTCCCTATCTCTTTCTCTTCCCTCCCCTTTCCTCCCCTCCCCTCCTAACCCCTCCCTTTCTCTGTCTCTCTCTCTCTCTCTCTGATATGGAAAATCAAATCTATTAGTCCATAAAACTTCAGTATTTCAGTGTGAAGACATAACTATTTTCTCTTACTGATTTAAGAACCTCTGTGGAGGCTGGGGGTTGAGAATCTGTATTCTCAGGCACGAATGTAGGATTTTGCTGGCAGAATGAGTGCCAAAGTGCTTACCTGGACAGTGTCCTCAAATATCAGTTACCCAAAACTAAAGCAATAGGGTCTGTTATAGAAATAAAAATACTTTTTCACAATTAAAAATTTAACATTTTAGTTTAGGTTGCACTAAGTTTTCCCTAAATGGGTGGACTTGCAAAAGCAAAACTGATTTTTCATCTTTTTTGGGGAATGTACTTAAGTAGGTACAAAGAACTTTGTGGCCAGATGGGAGTTTGTTTAACAAACCAAAAACTTGCTCTAAAAACCAGGTTCCTTTTTTCAGTGGATTTAAAATAAATTACTGAATAAACAAATATTTACCTTTAGCCAACTGCTATCCTAGGTGAGAGATATGATAGGTTTTTCTAGTAATAATTTTTGCATTTTCAGGTATACACTTAGATCTGCACTGTTTTCATTTCAAACTCAGGGAAAACATCTGTGATTATAGATATAAAGTGGTTTCCCTGTAGCTTTAAAAATATTTTCTTCCAAATTATTTTTCACATCCAAATTTAGAGTAAATGATCCAGTCTTTCCTTTTGATGGCAAAGGGGAAACAGTCAGTATAAAGGAATGCAAATTAGATATACTCAGAGTCAAATTGGATTTCCAAATAATAGTAAACAGTGATCATTACTAATGATAACAATGTTTAGATAAAGGAAATATTGTAACTTTGATGTGTTACTAATGTTGTGTTCTTTTGGGTTAGAATAACAACAGTATTCTTAGATGTAAAATAATCCTATAGATCCTAGAGATGATTGAATTAAAAAAAACTAGAAGGAATAAGCAGCCCATCTTTCAGTTTCTGATTTATATATGGCTGCATCTTATTTCATTTATGATTTCTCTATGACCAGTGTCACAGGAACAGATCTGGAATGAGACACCCCCATTTGTAGTGAAATGGCAATTCACATTATTCTTGTTTATGTCATGTCTCTAGGATGACTAGCTGGGTAGAAGGTAGGATTCATCTATCTATCTATCTATCTACTATCTATCTATCTATCTATCTATCTATCTACTATCTATCTATCTATCTATCTACTATCTATCTATCATCTGTTTATTTTTAGGAGCCACAATAGGTATTTTCTTGGTCTCCAGGAAACAAAATTGACTGTATTTTTGTGTGTGTGTGTGTACAAGTATATTGCCACAAAGGAAACTTGCTTCTTGCTTGGTATTATGTTTTTAATAAACTAAACTAGAAGAAAATAGTTCAATGAAGATACATTTATGATTATTAGGCTGCTCCTTCTACATAGAGTATTAATTTTGAAATCATTATGTATGTTAAATTGCACAGTCAACAAAGTTCATTAGAAAACATTCTATAACATGGTGTTGTATTCTCTAGGTTTAAAAGTATGGCTATAGGGATTTCCCTGGTGGCGCAGTGGTTAAGAATCCGCCTGCCAATGCAGGGGACATGGGTTCGAGCCCTGGTCCGGGAAGATCCCACATGCCGCGGAGCAACTAAACCCGTGCGCCACAACTACCGAGCCTGTGTTCTAGAGCCCGCGAGCCATAACTACTGAAGCCTGTGTGCCTAGACCCCATGCTCCACAACAAGAGAAGCCACTGCAATGAGAAGCCCGGGCACTGCAACAAAGAGTAGCCCCCGCTCACCACAACTAGAGAAAGCCCACGCGCAGCAACGAAGACCCAACGCAGCCAAAAATAAATAAATAAAAGTATAGTTATATAAATTATTGACTTTAGAAAGGGAGATAGAGAGAGAGAGAGGGAAGGAAGAGGCATGCATTTTTGGTGGAAGAGATACCCATGGATCCAGTATTCCTGAATATCATCTAAGAGTTCACTTCTCCTCTTGATCCCCAGAGTCCTCTGTTGCACCAAAATCTCAGCAAGCCTTATCTTTAAGTTTCTAACCAACAGTGCGCGTAAGGCGTTTCCCCAAGAAAGCTTAATAAGAAAACAGATATTAATACCTAAAAGTGACAAAAGTCCTTTCACAACTTAAAGGTATATGGTAGCAATCCCTCAGCAGAGGAAAAGCTTTGAGAATAAACAGAAATGGAATATTCAGATTTAAGATACTGGAACAAGGAGCGAGGACTTTGGAAAAGTCTAGAGCTTTGAATGTTACCAGGCAGCATGAATTCAGCGAGTAACCCAGAATTAGGTACCTAGGGCTAAAGGGAAGGCTTATGAGCTTCTCAGCATTGGGAAGCAGGGCACACCAGAGGCGAGCTTTGCCGTGTTCAGGACTGTGCCGTTGCTAACTCCGTCAGAAACACGCAGGAAGAAAAGTGAAGTCGATGAAATGGTTTTGGAGCTTTTGAAATAGAGGATTCATGTGCCACCTTTTAGTCATTTCTGGCTCTTAAGTTCCTGGGCAAATATGAATAATCCCACAGAGATTACACAGAGTACCAAATGTTTTGAAGCACTATAGCTATAATCGTGGTTGGTCTAGCGATGTTTGCAACCCAGTGACCCCACCTGAAAGTGGTTCTAGAGCAGCTGCCCCTCCCTCTGCTGCATCCCCCCTGGGGCTGTGCCTGCTGCCCATGGCGCAGATGTCACAAGGACCAAGTCTTGCTCCAGAGGCCCTCTTGGCTGGTCTGGCAACTTCAGGAGGGTCAGCTCAAGACACAGTGGTCTTCTTAGTACCTTGACCTTCAGAGTCTCTTCTTCATGACAGGGTGTCTAACTTGCTTAAGAAAGTATATCCCAGAGGCAAGAGATATAACAGGAGTAAACTGTATGGTTTTTTGTTTCTTATTCTTTTATTTTGTTTCAATGCGATATCTGCAGTATGAACTTGAACCCTGCAATGGAGAGTTCCATACCAGGTCTTGGGTTAAAAGGTTTCATGAGGAACACAGATCCACAGCTGGTCTTGAGTCCTATGTACGCCCATGTTTTCCTGAAAACCTACTTGTATAAAGCTGGGTACTCGTGCTCCTCGAGACCTATATAGGATTGGGCACGGGCTTCCCTGGTGGCGCAGTGGTTGAGGGTCCGCCTGCCGATGCAGGGGACGCGGGTTCGTGCCCCGGTCCGGGAAGATCCCACATGCCGCGGAGCGGCTGCGCCCGTGAGTCATGGCCGCTGAGCCTGCACATCCGGAGCCTATGTTGCGCAACGGGAGAGGCCACAACAGTGAGAGGCCCGCGTACCGCAAAAAAAAAAAAAAAAAAAAAAAAGATTGGGCAGGAACTCAACTTCAAGCCCAGGGAAAGCAAAGACCTGCCCCAGTATTTTGTGACTTTTGAGCTCATGACCTCATTTTCCTTTCCAGTCCCACCGTTTCATATCTAAACTCATGAAAGGCACTCAGCAAAAATCTTCCCATTCAACAGCTTTCAATCTGGCAAGAAGACGGTGTTGCTGTAACCACTGCCCTTCTTTAAACTCATAGAAGCAAAAGTCCTGTCACTTCACAATATTCACACTTCTTAGATGAGAGTCTTTGCTTAAATAATTTTACTATTAACTGTATAATTTTTCCCAAGATCATTAACATGTCTGAAGGGATGAAAAATATGTCTTTGCTTCCTCTGGCCTTTTACACCCCAGGTTTGCTCAGTCTTAAGATGGGAGGTGCTATATGGTCTGAATGGTTGTGTCCCCCACCCCAAAATTCATATATTGAAATCTTAACCCCCAAGGTGATGCTATTAGGAGGTAGGGAACTTAGGTAAACGATTAGGTCATATGGGGTGGAGCCCTCGTGATTGGGGTTAGTGTTTGCTCTTTCCTTCTTCCATGTGAAGACACAGGGAAAAGACCACTATGAACCAGAAAGAGGCTCTCACCAAAACCTGAACATGCTGGCATCTTGATCTTGGACTTCCAGCCTTCAGACCGTGAGAAATACATCTCTGTTTATGATAAGCCCCCCAACTTATGGCATTTTATGATAGCAGCCCGAACGGACTAAGACAGGAGGGTAGGTAAGTACTTACTTAGTTTGAAGGAATTTTTAATTTGTTTATGATCTCATCAGAAATTTCTGCTCTGTAGACAATTTTTTAAAAGTTACAATTCTTACGGTGCCAAAAGCATCTCACAGTGCCTTAGAGATTTATCTGTTTAAAAAAAAATGAATAGGGGACTTCCCTGGTGGCAGAGTGGTTAAGAATCCGCCTGCCAATGCAGCCGACATGGGTTCGAGCCCTGGTCCGGGAAGATCCCATATGCCGCAGAGCAACTAAGCCCCTGCAGCACAACTATTGAGACTGCACTCTAGAGCCCATGAGCCACAACTACTGAGCCCAAGTGCTGCAACTACTGAAGCCCGTGTGCCTAGAGCCTGTGCTCCGCAACGAGAGACCAACGCAATGAGAAGCCCGCGCACCACGAGGAAGAGTAGCCCCCGCTCGACGCAACTAGAGAAAGCCCGTGTGCAGCAACAAAGACCCAATGCAGCCAAAAATAAATAAATAGATAGGTGGGTACACTAAAAGAAGACCACCATGGTGCCTTAAATTCATATAGACATGACAAACAAGTAAATGCTGGCTCTTAAGCCCATTGCAATAGAATGATGCAGGTGATTACATGTACTAGTTCTCCAAATTCTTTCTTCCATCATCTGTTGAGTGTATTATAGTTTGTGGGGTTCGACTTTTCCCCCTAGATTTATTTTTACAATTGTATCTTCCTTGGGCACTTACTCATTTTAAATTAGAATCAGAGGAAAGCCTTGCTTGGTATTTAGAATAAATGCACTGTTTAACAAATTGACCCAGAGATAACTGGACGATTGGAGTTGCAAAGACATAGATGAAGTAACACCATGGAAAATACCTGGAATCTTGGTAAGCTCTCTTCTCGTTGAACATGTGGTATCAAATCTCTGGTCCATGGCTTTGCCCAAAAACCCTGGGCAGCATCCGAAAAGAAGGTACTGAAGTGACTTGTCTCTTCCTAATTATATCTTAAAAAAACAACCCTGGTTCAGATATTCTATTTAAATTTGAGAACAGTTTTGTCCAGAAATGTATAGCCCATGTTACACTTAACAAGAAAGTGTTTATCCAAAGAGTTAATACAGATGAGTCATCTCGCACTCAAATGCCAGTTCTCTGGAGGTGGGATTCCCGTAAACAGCCAGACACTTTGAACTTATGGTTTTCACTTTATGTCATCCTCCAGCCACTAAAACAACACAGCACCGTGGAGTTCTTCCCTGCTAAACCCAAACACACCCACCTCATGGAAACTTACTCTGGAAAACTGAGAAAGAAAAGTGTCTTCCTAGAGAAAACTCCTGTTCATCTCCTGGGTATTGACTGATCTTTGCCTGTGAAATGGGAGTTGCACAGCATACTGGTTTTAGGTCAGCGTAACTGGTTCCGGAGAATAGTGAGTTGCTCTTCAAATGTTATCTGCACCTGCAAGCTGGGGATAACTCTTCCAAGAGTGACTTGCTTTCGAGATCTGAAAACCTTTCAGCTCGGCTTCAGGAACTGATTATTTTAAAGAAAAGACCACACAACTACTGAGCCTGCGCTCCGCAACAAGAGAGGCCGCGGCAGTGAGAGGCCCGCGCACCGCGATGAAGAGTGGCCCCCGCTTGCCGCAGCTTGAGAAAGCCCTCGCACAGAAACGAAGACCCCACGCAGCCAAAAATAGGTAAATAAATGGATAAATAAATTTTAAAAAGAAAAGACTTCAAAGCTCCCAACTCAGATTTCTCACCTCACCTCGCATAGACCTTCTGTTGCGATACATTAATTCTTCTTTCATCAGCTTCCCCTACTTGACCATATGCTGCTTGAAGACAAGGGTCTTATTAGTTTTGAAGTCCCAATTCCTAACACAGTACTCCTAACACACAGTAAGCACTCAACGAGTGTTTTGTTGAATAAATGAATGAACGCATGAATATCATTTCAATTTATTGAATTTAACATATAAGAATGGCAATGGTTTTATATTT
Organism: Aethalodelphis obliquidens; assembly: GCF_003676395.1. NCBI lineage: Eukaryota > Metazoa > Chordata > Mammalia > Artiodactyla > Delphinidae > Aethalodelphis > Aethalodelphis obliquidens. Next base: position 3,644,197 of record NW_020837988.1, read on the forward strand.
GAGGACAGCTGATATTAAATTTAAGACTTCCCCTTAGCACTTGTGTAACTCAGAGCAATTTATACAAACTCTGGTCTCAGTTTGGTGGTTGTTGTTTGCTTTGGGTGCGTGTTTGTTTTTTCCTCTAGGGCACTGATAGTAATACTTTGTAAGAAATACTGGAAGAATTAAATTATGATGGTGTCTTTACTCAGAACACAGTCCATTGGAAGCATTCACTAAAATGTGGCTATTAAGGGGACTTTCCTGGTGGTCCAGTGGTTAAGGCTCCACCTTCCAATGCAGGGGGTGCGGGTTCGATCCCTGGTCAGGGAGCTAAGATCCCACATGCCTCACAGCCAAAAAACCAAAACATAATACAAAGCAATATTGTAACAAATTCAGTAAAGAATTTAAAAGTGGTCCACATCAAACAAATAAAAAAACAGAACTTAAAAAAATGTGGCTATTCCTTTAAAATTGTTTTATTGTTATGAGTATTTGGGTATAAGTTATTCAGAGTGCTCTCTCTACTCATCAAATATTCAAGGCAAATCTCCATGAAAATAGTTTGGTAAATGTGGAAATTTTTCATATCCTGAGGAGACAGTGTTAAAGTCTGAAGTAAGTTTTGGCCTAAGATGAGTGATTGAGAACATCAGAACACAGTGTAGAATTTAATCCCTGCCGCAAGCATGGGAAAACCCTGTGCACAGCTGAGATTGCATTTTATTTGTATGCAATGATTTTATCTGTACGTTCCAAGTGATGAGTTAAGGCAGTTAATTGGATTTTTCAGACCTTCAGTCAAACTAACGGAGGAGAGAGAAAAAGAAGAGAGACAGAGAAGGATTTTAAAGCTTGAATAATTGAGATTTATGGCTTCTCAACTGCCATGTCCTTGATGTGTTTTAATCACTTGTAGGATGTGTTGAAGGTAAACTGTTATGAAAAATAAAGAGCAGAAGTTTGTGAAGGATTTATCATGGAAATATATGAAGTAAGTAATCTTAAAAAGTTCTACCGAAGCATGTCTAAGAAGTGATTGTTCCCCTGCATTATTTTTTACAGATACAGAAAATTAAACCACTTTTTAAATTCAATTTCACTAGTCCTTCTCTGTATGTTGCATTCCAAAGCCCCGATTCTAGACAATAAGACAAATGTTTGGTTTTGGTAATACACTTTTTCTGCCTTGTTCTAACTTTGGATTTAGTTTAAGGAACTCTAAGATTCCATACTTACTAACTTGGGTGAGATTCAGTTCTACCGTATGTCAGACAGGCGTAATTATCCCTCTTCATGAGATTGTTAGGAGAATAAATTATTTACACACAACACTCATTCAATTGCTTCTAACTAAATTGCAATTGGTATTTATAAAAGTGAATGGCTTGCAATACAGATCTTCCAAGGAAATGAACTCTAATCTATTCATGACCAGGTCTATCATTATGGCCCCAGAACACTTCATAGCCATCCATCAATGGATGAATGGATAAACAAGATGCAGAACATGTAATGGAATATTACTCAGCCCTGCAAAAGAAGGAAATCCCGCCATTTGCAACAACATGAATGGACCTTGAGGGTACTATGCTAAGTGAGATAAGTCATACAAAGACAAATACAAGTGTTAATATCACTTATAGAAGAACTAAATAAGCTGAACTCATTAAAACAGAGAGTGGGTTGTTAACAGTGACTGGGGGGTGGGGGGAAGAATTTGGGAGTGTTGGCCAAAGGGAACAAAATTGCAGTTAGAAGATGAATAAGTTCTGGAGAACTGATGTACAGCATTATGACTGTAGTCAACAATACTGTATTATATATTTTAAATTTGCTAAGAGACTAGATCTTACATACTCTCACCATAAAAAAGAAATAAAAATTATTTGACCAGATAGAAGTGTTAGTTAATGCTATGGTGGTAATCATATTGTAATATATAAATGTGTCAAATAAACCTGTTGTACACCTTAAGCTAACACAGTGTTATATGTCAATTATGTCTCAATTTATAAAAATCTTTATATTGGAAATGAATTCTCTCTAGATTTAAAAGTTCAAGTTGAAAGATATTTTTCTTCTAGACTTTTTTCCATCACTCATCTTTAAAGACACTTAAAATAACCTGCATATCTCTCCTTTCTAGCAACAACTGCATCCTCTAAGAACAACCATTCTTTGAACCTTTTCTTCCCCACTTCCATTGGTGTGTTCATAGACTGAAAGTCTATTGAGGACTAAATTACAGTAAAGAAGGGGCTGACAGAAAGAGTTATTTGCATTATGTTGGCAAACAAAGATACCTGGCTTTTTGGCTCCTTTTTAATTACCTTGTTTATTTATTCAAAAAGGTAACTAAAGAGTATTTCATTTCCAAGTGTTCAATAAACACCTGACAACGTTACCAAGGATTAAGTTATAGTGCAAAAAAGAGACTAATGCTACACTGCACAGGTAACATAGCTGGTTAATGTAGACGTGGGTGGACGTTTATTGACATATCCCTCTCCTAGATTGAGAAGGGACTTGAGATGTCTGTGCGTACTCTTAATAAGTAGGCTGGTAGGCTGTACTATTTAAACCAACACATATTTTTCTAGCTGAAAATAATTTAATATCTCTATTTAAATCTATATTGTTAATTATATAATATATATTGTTAATTGTCATTTTTAATCAAATGTTGCTACATATGCCTGATCAAAGATCATTAGCAATAATTTAATCTTAAATACAGTTATCATAGAGTTTATGATTTCCGACGCTTCCGGTCCAATTTACAAACTCTAGGTAACTTAGATGAAATGGATAATTTCTTAGACAACACAAACTATTTTATTGACTCAAGAAGAAAATCTGAATATACCTACAAAAGTAAAGAGATTGAATTACTAATCAAAAATCTTCCCACAGAGAAACGCCCAGGTCCAGATAGCATCATAGGTGAATTCTACCAAATATGGAAAGAAGAATTAACACCAATACTGCACAAACTCTTCTAAAAACAGAATGAACAGAACACTTCTAAACTCATTCCACCAGGCTGATTTTACCCTTACACCAAAACCAGACAAAGCATCATAAGAAAAGAAAACTACTGACCAATATATTTTATAAATTTAAACGTGAAATTCCTCAACAAAATTCTAGCAAACTGAATCTGGTACTGTATTAAAAAAACTATACACCGTGAACCTGTCAGATTTACCCAGGAATGTAAGGTTGGGTCAACATAAGACTTTCAACCAATTAAATACAGCATACTAATAGAATAAAGAAAAAAGAACACATGATCATCTCAATAAACACAGAAAGAATATTTGACCAAATCCATCATCATTTTATGCAAAAAGCACTCAACAAATGCTGAATAAAAGGTAACTTCCTCAAACTGATAATCTATAAAAAGACCACAGCCAGCATCATGTTAATGGTGAAAGAATGAAAGCCTTCCTCCTAACTCTGGGATTATGATGAGGCTGTTTGCTCTCACCACTTCTATTCAACATTATACTGGAAATTCAAGCCAGGGTAGTTAGGCAAGTAATTGAAATAAAGACCATTCAGATTGGAAAGGAAGAAGCAAAACTACCTCTATTTGCAGATGACATGAGCCTGGGTGTAGAAAATCCTAAGGAATCCATGAAAATACTATTGAAACTAATAAAGGAGCTCAGCAATTTGCAAGACATAAGATCAATATACAAAAATCTATTTTAATTTTATACACTAGCAATAAAAGTCTGAAATTAAATGAAGAAAATTCCATTTACAAAAGCACCCAAAAGAATAAAATACATAGGGATAAATTTAACAAAAGTACAAACTTATTCTGTGAAAACTAAAAAAATATTGCTGAAAGAAATTAGAGAAAATCTAAATAAATGGGAAAACATCCCAAATTCATGAATCAAAAACCTTATTATTTTTATTTTGTTAAAATGACAATATGCTCCAAAGTGGTCTATAGATTCAATACAATTCTTATCAAAATCCCAAAAAGTTTTTTTTTTTTTGCAGAAAATGATAAGCTGATCCTAAAATTCATATGGAAATTCAATGACCCAGGATAGCCAAAAATAACTAGGAAAAGAACAAAGTTGGAGGACTCATGGTTCCCAATGTCTAAACAATACAGAGCTAGAGTAATGAAAACTGTGTGGTGCCTATACCAGGACAGACACAGATCAATGGAAGAGAATCGAGGGTCCAGTGATACACTCTCACATTTATGGTCACTTGATTTTTAACAAGGGTGCCAAGACAATTCAATACAGAAAGAATAGTCTTCTCAGCAAATAGTGCTGGGACAATCGGGTAGTCACGTGCAAAACACTGAAACTGAACACTTTCCTCACACCATACACAAAAACTAACTCTACATGTAAGAGCTTAAAAGTAAGAGCTAAGACCATAAAACTCCTAGAAGAAAGTCCAGGAGTAAAAATCTTCATGACTCGGGTTTAATAAAGCTTTCTTAGATATGACAGCAAAACCACTGTATTGAAAGGAAAAAAAGAATAAACTGCACTTCGTCAAAAGTGAATGTATGGCGGAGGAGTAAGACCTGGAGATCACCTTCCTCCCCACAAATACATCAGAAATACGTCTACATGTGGAACAGCTCCTACAGAACACCCACTGAACGCTGGCAGAAGACGTCAGACCTCCCAAAAGGCAAGAAACTCCCCACGTACCTGGGTAGGGCAAAAGAAAAAGGAAAAAACAGAGACAAAAGAATAGGGACGGGACCTGCACCAGTGGGAGGGAGCCGTGAAGGAGAAAAGCTTTCCACTCACTAAGGAGCCCCTTCACTGGCAGAGATGGGGTTGGCCAGGTGGGAAGCTTTGGAGCCGCGGAGGAGAGCGCAGCAATAGGGATGCGGAGGACAAAGCGGAGAGATTCCCACACAGAGGATCGGTGCTGACTGGCACTCACCAGCCCGAGCGGCTTGTCTGCTCCCCCACCGGGGCGGGCGGGGCTGGGAGCTGAGGCTCGGGCTTCAGTTGGAGCGCAGGGAGAGGACTGGGGTTGGCGGCGTGAACACAGCCTGCAGGGGGTTAGTGCGCCACGGCTGGCCGGGAGGGAGTCCGGGGAAAAGTCTGGAGCTGCCGAAGAGGCAAGAGGCCATTGTTACCGGTGCACGAGGAGAGGGGAGTCAGAGCACTGCCTCAACGAGCTCCAGAGACAGGCGCGAGCCGTGGCTATCAGCATGGACCCCAGAGACGAGCATGGGACACTAAGGCTGCTGCTGCAGCCACCAAGAAGCCTGTGTGCAAGCACAGGTCACTCTCCACACACCCCCTTCTGGGGAGCCTGTGCAGCCCACCAACGCTAGGGTCCCGTGATCCAGGGATAACTTCCCTGGGAGAACGCAACTAGCAAGACAGGAACACAACCCCACCCATTAGCAGAGACGCTGCCTAAAATCATAATAAGGTCACAGACATCCCAAAACACACCACCGGACGCAGTCCTGCCCACCAGAAACACAAGATCCAGCCTCATCCACCAGAACACAGGCACTAGGTCCCCTCCACCAGGAAGCCTACACAACCCAATGAACCAACCTTACCCACTGGGGACAGACACCAAAAACAACGGGAACTACAAACCTGCAGCCTATGAAAAAGAGACCCCAAACACAGTAAGTTAAGAAAAATGAGAAGACAGAGAAACATGCAGCAGATGAAGGAGCAAGATAAAACCCACCAGACCAAACAAATGAAGAGGAAATAGGCAGTCTACCTGAAAAAGAATTCAGAGTACTGATAGTAAAGATGATCCAAAATCTTGGAAATAGAATGGAGAAAATGCAAGAAACATTTAACAATGACCTAGAAGAACTAAAGAGCAAACAAACAATGATGAACAACACAATAAATGAAATTAAAAATTCCCTAGAAGGGATCAATAGCAGAATAACTGAGGCAGAAGAACGGATAAGTGACCTGGAAGATAAAATAGTGGAAATAACTACTGCAGAGCAGAATAAAGAAAAAAGAATGAAAAGAATTGAGGACAGTCTCAGAGACCACTGGGACAACATTAAATGCACCAACATTCAAATTATAGGGGTCCCAGAAGATGAAGAGAAAAAGAAAGGGACTGAGAAAATATTTGATGAGATTATACTTGAAAACTTCCCTAATATGGGAAAGGAAATAGTTAATCAAGTCCAGGAAGCACAGAGAGTCCCATACAGGATAAATCCAAAGAGAAACATGCCAAGACACATATTAATCAAACTATCAAAAATTAAATACAAAGAACAAATATCAAAAGCAGCAAGGGAAAAATAACACATAAGGGAATCCCCACAAGGTTAACAGCTGATCTTTCATCAGAAACTCTGCAAGCCAGAAGGGAGTGGCAGGACATATTTAAAGTGACTAAGGAGAAAAACCTACAAACAAGATTACTCTACCCAGCAAGGACCTCATTCAGATTTGACAGAGAAATTAAAAGCTTTACAGACAAGCAAAAGCTAAGAGGATTCAGGACCACCAAACCAGCTTTACAACAAATGCTAAAGGAACTTCTCTAGGCAGGAAACACAACAGAAGGAAAAGACCTACAATAATAAACCCAAAACAATTAAGAAAATGGGAATAGGAACACACATATCGACAATTACCTTAAATGTAAATGGATTAAATGCTCCCACCAAAAGACACAGACTGGCTGAATGGATACAAAAACAAGACCCATATATATGCTGTCTACAAGAGACCCACTTCAGACCTAGGAACAGATACAGACTGAAAGTGAGGGGATGGAAAAAGATATTCCATGCAAATGGATATCAAAATAAAGCTGGAGTAGCAATTCTCATATCAGACAAAACAGACTTTAAAACAAAGACTATTACAAGAGACAAAGAAGGACACTACTTAATGATCAAGGGATCAATCCAAGAAGAAGATATAACAATTGTAAATATTTATGCACCCAACATAGGAGCACCTCAATACACAAGGCAAATACTAACAGCCATAAAAGGGGAAATCGACAGTAACACAATCATAGTAGGGGACTCTGACACCTCACTTTCGCCAATGGACAGACCATCCAAAATGAAAATAAATAAGGAAACACAAGCTTTAGATGATACATTAAACAAGATGGACTTAATTGATATTTATAGGACATTCCATCCAAAAGGAACAGAATACACTTTCTTCTCAAGTGCTCATGGAACATTCTCCAGATTAGATCATATCTTGGGTCACAAATCAAGTCTTGGTAAATTTAAGAAAATTGAAATTGTATCAAGTATCTTTTCCAACCACAACACTATGAGACTACATATCAATTACAGGAAAAAGTCTGTAAAACATACAAACACATGGAGGCTAAACAATACACTACTTAATAACCAAGAGATCACTGAAGAAATCGAAATTAAAAAATACCTAGAAACAAATGGCAATGAAAACATGATGACCCAAAACCTATGGGATGCAGCATAAGCAGTTCTAAGAGGGAAGTTTATAGCTATACAAGCCTAACTCAAGAAACAAGAAAAATCTCAAATAAACAACCTAACCTTACACCTAAAGTGATTAGAGAAAGAAGAACAAAAAACCCCCCAAAGTTAGCAGAAGGAAAGAAATCATAAAGACCAGATCAGAAATATATGAAAAAGAAATGAAGGAAACAATAGCAAAGATCAATAAAACTAAAAGATGGTTCTTTGAGAAGATAAAAAAATTGATAAACCATTAGCCAGACTTATCAAGAAAAAAAGGGAGAAGACTCAAATCAATAGATGTAGAAATGAAAAAGGATAAGTAACAACTGACACTGCAGAAATACAAAGGATTATGAGAGATTACTACAAGCAACTCTATGCCAATAAAATGGACCACCTGGAAGAAAGGGACAAATTCTTAGAAAAGCTCAACCTTCCAAGACTGAACCAGGGAGAAATAGAAAATATAAGCAGACCAATCACAAGCACTGAAATGGAGACTGTGATTAAAAATCTTCCAACAAACAAAAGCCCAGGACCAGATGGCTTCACAGGAGAATTCTATCAAACATTTAGAGAAGAGCTAACACCTATCCTTCTCAACCTCTTCCAAAATATAGCAGAGGGAGGAACACTCTCAAACTCATTCTTCGAGGCCACCATCACCCTGATACCAAAACCGGACAAAGATGTCACAAAGAAAGAAAACTACAGGCCAATATCACTGATGGACATAGATGCAAAAATCCTCAACAAAATACTAACAAACAGAATCCAACAGCACTTTCAAAGGATCATACACCTTGATAAAGTGGGATTTATCCCAGGAATGCAAGGATTCTTCAATATATGCAAATCAATCAATGTGATACACCATATTAAGAAATTGAAGGAGAAAAACCATATGATCATCTCAATAGATGCAGAAAAAGCTTTTGATAAAATTCAACATGTATTTATGATAAAAACCCTCCAGAAAGTAGGCATAGAGGGAACTTACCTCAACATAATAAAGGCCATATATGACAAACCCACAGTCAACATCGTCCTCAATGGTGAAAAACTAAAACCACTTTCTCTAAGATCAGGAACAAGACAAGGTTGCCCACTCTCACCAGTATTATTCAACATTGTTTTGGAAGTTTTAGCCACAGCAATCAGAGAAGAAAAAGAAATAAAAGGAATACAAACTGGAAGAGAAGAAGCAAAGCTGTCACTGTTTGCAGATGACATGATACTATACATAGAGAATCCTAAAGATGCTATCAGAAAACTACTAGAGCTAATCAATAAATTTGATAAAGTAGCAGAATACAAAATTAATGCACAGAAATCTCTTGCATTCCTATACACTAATGATGAAAAAGCTGAAAGAGAAATTAAGGAAACACTCCCATTTACCACTGCAACAAAAAGAATAAAATACCTAGGAATAAACCTACCTAAGGAGACAAAAAACCTGTATGCAGCAAACTATGACACTGAGGAAAGAAATTAAAGATGATACAAACGGAGAGATATATCATGTTCTTGGATTGGAAGAATCAACATTTTGAAAATGACTATACTACCCAAAGCAATCTACAGATTCAGTGCAATCCCTATCAAACTACCAATGGCATTTTTCACAGAACTAGAAAAAAAATTCACAATTTGTATGGAAACACAAAAGACCCCGAACAGACAAAGCAATCTTGAGAAAGAAAACTGGGGCTGGAGGAATCAGGCTCCCAGACTTCAGACTATGCTACAAAGCTACAGTAATCAAGGCAGTATGGTACTGGCACAAAAACAGAAATATAGATCAATGGAACAGGATAGAAAGCCCAGAGATAAACCCACGCACATATGGTCACCTTATCTTTGATAAAGGAGACAAGAATATACAATGGGGAAAAGACAGCCTCTTCAACAAGTGGTGCTGGGAAAACTGGACAGCTATATGCAAAAGAATGAAGTTAGAACACTCCCTAACACCATACATAAAAATAAACTCAAAATAGATTGAAGACCTAAATGTAAGGCCAGACACTATAAAACTTTTAGAGAAAAACATAGGCAGACCACTCTATGACATAAATCAAAGCAAGATCCTTTTTGACTCACCTCCTAGAGAAATGGAAATAAAAACAAAAATAAACAAATGGGACCTAATGAAACTTAAAAGCTTTTGCACAACAAAGGAAAACATAAACAAGACGGAAGGACAACCCTCAGAATGGGAGAAAATATTTGCAAATGAAGCAACTGACAAAGGATTAATCTCCAAAATTTACAAGCATCTCATGCAGCTCAATATCAAAAAACAAACATCCCAATCCAAAAATGGGCAGAAGACCTAAATAGACATTTCTCCAAAGAAGATATACAGATTGCCAACAAACACATGAAAGGATGCTCGATATCACTAATCATTAGAGAAATGCAAATCAAAACTACAATGAGGTATCACCTCACACCAGTCAGAATGGCCATCACCAAAAAATCTACAAACAATAAATGATGGAGAGGGTGTGGAGAAAAGGGAACCCTCTTGCACTGTTGGTGGGAATGTAAATTGATACAGCCACTATGGAGAACAGTATGGATGTTCCTTAAAAAACTTAAAGTAGAACTACCGTACAACCCAGCAATCCCACTACTAGGCACACACCCTGAGCAAACCATAATTCAGAAAGAGTCATGTACCCCAATGTTCATTGCAGCTCTATTTACAATAGCCAGGACATGGAAGCAACCTAAGTGTCTGTTGATAGCTGACTGGATAAAGAAGATGTGGTACATATATACAATGGAATATTACTCAGCCATAAAAAGAAACGAAATTGAGTTATTTGTAGTGAGGTCGGTGGACCTAGAGTCTGTCATACAGAGTGAAGTACGTCAGAAAGAGAAAAAGAAATACCGTATGCTAACACATATATATGGAATCTAAAAAAAAAAAAAAGTGGTCTGAAGAACCTAGGGGCAGGACAGGAATAAAGACGCAGATGTAGAGAATGGACTTGAGGACACGGGGAGAGGGAAGCGTAAGCTGGGATGAAGTGAGAGAGTGGCATGTATTTATATATTCTTCCAAATGTAAAATAGATAGCTAGTGGGAAGCAGCCGCATAGCACAGGGAGATCAGCTCGATGCTTTGTTACCACCTAGAGAGATGGGATAGGGAAGGTGGGAGGGAGACCCAAGAGGGAGGAGATATGGGGATATATGTATATTTATAGCTGATTCACTTTGTTATACAGCAGAAATTAACACACCATTGTAAAGCAATTATACTCCAATAAAGATGCTAAAAAAAAAAGTGAACATATGTTCCAAAGGATACCATCAAGAAATTAAAAGACAATTCACAGAATGGGAGATAATATTTGCAAACCATATCTCTGATAAGGTAATTCTATCTAGAATATATAAAGAATTCTTACAACCCAATAATAAAAAATTACACGATTTTAAAATGGGCAAAGTATCTGAATAGACATCTCTCCCGAAAAATATACAAAAGTCCAAAAAGCATATGAAAAGATACTCAGTATCATTATAGGTAAAGGATCTTGATAGACATTTATCCAAAGAAGATGTGCAAATGGCCAATAATCACATGAAAAGATTCTCAGTGTCATTAACCATTAGTGAAATGCAAATCAAAACCACAATTATACATCACAATTTGATAAGATTTTACACACATAAGGGTGGCTGTAAAGAAAACAACAGAAAAATAACAAGTGTTTGGGATGGTGTAAAGAAATCAGAATGCTTATATACTTCTAGAAAGAACGTAAAATGGTAAAGCCACTTTGTGAAATGTTTGACAGATCCTCTAAAGTTTAAACATAGAGTTACCATATGACCCAGCAATTCCATTACTAGGTATGTACCCAAGAGAAAGGAAACCTTATGCCCACATAAAAACTTGTACATGAATTTTTATAGCAGCTGTATTTATAATAGCCAGAAAGTGGAAATAACTCAAATATCCATCAACTGATGAGTGGATAAATACAAGGTAGCACACTGATGCCATGGAATATTATTCGGCACTATAAATGAATGAAAAGTCGATACATGCTATAACATAGGTAAACCTGGAGAACTCTTATGCTAAGTCACAAAGACCACAGATTGTATGATTCTATTTATTTTTAAAGCAAAAGCAAAGATAAACTTCAGTTTGACCTATGCTGGAGTTATCACACATTCTGACATTTAAATGTATAGTGTTTCACTGTATGCACCTAGGAGTAACAGAATGAAAGACATACTAAATTCTATTGCCACTATTTCAGTGGCTAAAGTGTTGTTTTATGGTAAAAGTATTCACTTATGTGAGAGACAAAGCTAGGGTTAATCTATTTTCCTAGGTGGTACAATTAAAGCCTGCATCCTGTATTTTGTAGAATGCTTAACCATTCTTTAAAAATTCTCTGAGCATCTGGCGTGAAACAGAAATATATCTCTTTCTTGAAACCCACAAAAATCTTATTGCTTCTGGGAAGGGTTCATAGCAGCTTCCAGGGTGAGTGATGAAAGTGCTCTTTACCTTGGGTTGTAAATTCCTCCCAGACTTTATTCCTATATGACTAGACAAACCAGCCATAACATATTTCACTGAACATATTATTTCCTCCACCAATATTTGGAAACTGCTATGAGTCACTGTCTGAACTTGGTACTACAGATAGAACATTTGATAGATACAGAGCTAAAGGAATGAACAGGGAGGTAGGGCAGCTAGATAAGTAGACTGAAGTTTATTCCGGAACGTGTATGTGCTATAAGAGGTGAGATGTAAGAAGTTCTGGGACCTCAAAGAAAGGAAGCTAAACCCAATCCGGGTGCTCAGGGAACGCTTCTCACAGATTTTAAATCTTTACCTTAACGAATAATTAGACTCTAAGCAGGATGAAGAGGGGAGTATAATAAAGAAAGGGCATTCTGGACAGAGTAAATTACAAGGTACAAAGACAGGATGATGGGAGAACATGCATGTGTGGCTACCTGCAGACACATGAGAATATTGGGGCACACAGTGGGCAGGGCTGCTGTGAGCTGAAGCAAAAGAGTGGCAACTCTGATGGACTTTTTCCGAGGTGTTCTGAGTTTATGCCAAGGGCACATGTTAATTTTGGAAAGACCACCTTGGCTACAGCAGTGGAAGGTAGAGTATAGGAACATAAAGGTGAAGCCAGGAAGAAAAGTGAAGTCTATTGGTTTACTCAAGAGAAGCTTGAGCCTGAACTAAAGCAGAAATACAAGAGACATAGAGCAATGAATGGATTTTAAAGCATTTAATACACATAACCAACCAAAGGGTAATTTGGATAAGGGGATGAGTGGAATGGAAGATTTAGGGGGACCCCTGGGTTTCTATTTTGTGCAGCTGAAAACAGGATGGTATAGTTTATTGAGAATGTGGGATCGGAGACGCAGTGCCTGTTTGCTACGCGAAACATGCGGAGATGTGCTTTGAAGGTTTTAGTTTGTGGCGTCCATCAAACGTGAAGAAGGCTGTTGGGCACAGAACTCTGTAGTGCAGGATACTCAGCTGCTCTCAGCAGGACATCGGAGAGTAGTTACCTTTCAGCAGATGAGTGGGGAAGAGCTGTGCATGGAAAAGACTAAGAATAACCAGACAGGTTTGAAATAAGCATCAGTGAGTGCCAGAGAATTCAAGGGGTGATGGCTTTTTAAGAATGGAGGGGTCAAAAGTATCAAATCATGGAGGAAGGTCACCTTAAAATAGAACTGAAAAATGCCCATTAGATTTTTTGGCAAAAAGCACACACTAGAATTTGGTGAGAGCCATTTCGTGGAGGTTCCAGGATCAGGCTGGATGGCTGCGTGTGGAGTGAGACTGGCAGGCAAATCAATGCACAGAGTGAATAACCATCATTCAAAGGGTTTTGCGAGACAGAGAGATGGTGACAGGTGGGAGCAGTTGCAGACACGATTTCCTTCATTTTTAAAAAGAATTTTAGGGACTTCCCTGGCGTCCAGTTGTTAGGACTTAGTGCTCTCACTGCTGAGGGCCGGGGTTTGATCCCTGGTCTGGGATCTTAGCTCCCAGACAAGCCATGGGGCACGGCCAAAGAAAAAACGTAAAAAAATCCCCAATTTTCATGGGATATGTGTTTTTGTTTAGATGAAGGAAATGGTCTGAGAAGGAAGTGGGCACTGTTGTTTCAAGACTGAGAAGACATAGCAGAGAGAGGTGTGAGGAGAGAAATGTCCCAGAGCACAGCAAGAAGAATTAAACTGGGGCAGAAGAGGAACTCTTAGAAAAGGAGGATAGAGGGAAAGACAGATAACTAAGACCGTTCCTTATTTCCTTTGGAAATCCCAAACAGTCAAGAAACAATCTCACCGACCGATAATTGATGATGCGATGTCGAAGTGTCTCCTTCTGGCAGGAAGAGCGTATGATTTATAGGATGGAGAACCTGCATTCCTCTCTGCTTGGGGACCATTAGTTGGGGAAAAAAAATAGGCTTGGTGAGTCCAAGAGGTAGAGGGGGCAAATGAACTCGCCCTGGGTCCAATCTCACTATATTTTGATTCTCTATGGAAAAGAACAGATGTTCTCTTTTTCGTTGAGAAAGCACCATGCTTCCTCCTCAAGTACATTTTAAACAGGAGGTTTCAAGAGAGGCCACCCACAGCTCTGATGTTCCCACTGAGAGGAAAAATAAATGCCAAGCCCATGTGCGCTAAGCAAAGAGGAAGAGCTGAAAAAAAAAAAAAAAATCCAACTCTATAGCCAGTCCTGCTTGGCTGGGCTAGTGGCAAAGATTAAGGTTACCAAGTTTTATTATTATTTTTACCCAATAATAGTTCATTGCCATTGACAGTAGGCACCCGAACAACCTAACAACTAGTTAGTAATAGTCCGGTTTACTAAGCCCAGAAAGTCTAGAAAGTTCTTAGAAAAGTATAACATGAATGATATTGAATGTGTGATATATAATATGAATAGTATGAATGATATTATAACATTCATATCATATCAGATTAATAGGATGATGGGGGTGGTATAGACATAATCAAAAATTATGAGCATTAACAGAGGTGACCAGAGGTTTTCCTCATAAGGAAACAGGTGGCTCTGAGGGTCTCTGGAGTGAGAAAAAACATTTAGGTTATAGTACCGGCTACTGACTTTGCCAAATAGAGCCTAGTGTGACTTTTGGAAAATTATTTAACATTTCTATGTATCAATTTTCTTGACCCTAAAATGCTGGCTCTAAAAGCACCTTCTTTATAGGGTTAAATACATAAATACATATGCATATTGAATATACTTATATATTATATTTAATATTATTTTTATTATTATACATTTTTATACTATGTTTGTTCATCGTTATATGTTCTAATCCATCAAGATCCTCCCAGGAAGGAAACTTCACAGATGGTTCATTCATAGAGACACTTGAAAGAAAAAACTACTTACAGAGATAAAGGGGGGATAAGGACACATAAAGGGATAGTAAAGTGTGAAGATAACTGCAGATAACTGTAACTGCAGATAGAGCAGATAACTATTCAAACAGTATTTAGTGTGCAACTTTTATACTTATCACTAGACACATTTCCACTGACATTTAAAAATATGCTTGAACTTACATTTAAAGATGTCTGCAATTTAAATAATAGAGACAAAACTATAACCAGAGGTCAATTAATACAATTTCTTCCTTTTAGTGATAGAGAAAATGGGACACAAGGAAGCCAAGTACCCAGTGTCATATAAATATCTGGAGGGCTATCTTGAAGCCAGGTTTCATAATTCTTACGTCCATGGTGAAATACAGAAGGAATAATTTTCCTTTGATACATCTCCAACTCTCTTATACATTATTTCTCAGTGTTTTCTTGTTGGAAAGCCCTGGCTTATCCCTTTAGTTCCTGGAAGTTCTGGTACATCTGCATGGTCGATTAACTCCATCCCTGGATCTTCCGGATTCTTTTCCTCAGCCTCCTCAAGGCTGTACTCGCTCCCACTGGCATGGAGAAAGCAGAGTGCCTGAAGCACGGAAGCCATTGAATAGTGTCCTGTCTCTTTAGGTGGCAGCTTTGCTGAAACTGGCTCTTCCTCAGGGCGTGTTTCTTGGATGTGAATGGCCAACAGAGTGTATGCGTACTTGCAGGGTAATTTACGGAGGAAAAAAAAGTCGATGTGACACTCAAGTTAAAACACTTGTTAGGCATAGATGGAAAATGAGACACCAAAAGGAGTCTCAGTGTATTAGATCACCCTTTGGGGGGCGGGGGTTCTGGAGAGTAGAGAGAAGAGTTTGGGATATGAGTTCAATCTTGAGATTCTGATAAATGATGTGTCAGGTGTTCCAAGGGAGAATGGATGACAGACAAAGGCCAAAATCTTACATCCTGCTGCATATTAACAACGTTAACGCACAGCTGATATTAACAACGTTCCTTGTTTTCACATCATCCTTGTCTTGTATTTGAGTAGCGGTCAAGTCTTTCATACCAAAGTTTAATGCAGATGCAGGCAGATTGCTGTCACTTGAAAAATAATTGAATAAATAGTCACAAGTAACCTTCAGCTGGTCATGAAGTTATAACCCACTCTGAGCACTACATATTTTGAAAGATAAGCTTAATTCATGGGTAGACAGAATGACCTACTTAAAAATTCACAGTAGTATACTTTTAATGTAACCCAGTCCCTTTTAAGGTTAAATGTGTTTCAATTTATAAAACTATGATTAACCCACAATCTTTACGTTTATAAATTCAAAAATCCCTATATTGTCTCCGTCTGTCTCTCCCAGACCAATTCCCCCCCATTCCAAAACTTAAAAAATAAATGAATAACCCAAGCCTGTAATGGTTTTTTTAATGGTTTAGTTTCTTTGAGTATGATATTTAAATAAAATGTATTATGAAACATTTAATATGTATGTCTGTGTATGCATATATATGATATACTTATTGTTATAATAAATTTAATGTACTATCAGAATTGGAACATGTTTACGAAAAAATCTTTAAAATAAAACAAATCCATCCAGAAGTAAAATTAGAATTAGAACAGGATTGGCTTTAGACACTGAACCTTGATTTATTTATTTCAGACACATGATAAGTGCATGCAATTTTTATCATATATTTTCTAAAATTTTAAACATAAAAGTATGTTTCACATGCAGAACAATTCTTGCACGATATTTTCACGGATTCTTGGATAAAACTGAAATAGAAGATAGTAATGACAGGATGAGGTTAGCATTTTATTTATAAGAACTTCTTCTATAGCTTTAATTTAAAAATGTAACTTCTTTGAACTCTATTAGTACCCCCATCCTCTACCAAATGGACCAAAGGAGAAGGTAGGTGGCCTCTGTCTAAGAATTTAGCAATGCAGGACTGGATTTCATGGAGTTTAAAGACCTTGCCAGGTCACTGCTTATATTGACCATAGTCAAACATCTTGGAGAGGTTAAGATGGTCCGTGTGAGGGCCTGGAAATTGCTTCGCTGTTATTGTTGTTCTTACTTTGCCTCTAAAAGGACCAAAGGACAAGAAGAGGAATGGAGAAGGGAGGAGGGGGAAGCAGGGCTGAACGATAGGGCAGGGGGCTGAAGCCTCAGTTGTACCAACAGCCAATCCTCTTTGCTCAGTGATGTGTTCCCCCAATTCACCTCTGCTTCTTCCAGTTCACCTGTCTCATCATCTCTACCCTTATCTCAGCCAATGATTTCTCTCCCTACTTCACTGAAGAAATAGAAGCCACCAGGTGGGACCAGCCTCAAATTGCCATTCACCTCTATGTAAAAACATGACTTGTATCAGATGAAATGTCTCCTCTCCAAGTATAACTTCTCTTTCTCTGTTATGGATCCAAACCCCTCAAACACCTGGCCTATAGATCCTCTTCCTTTCTAGAGGGTCCTTCCCCTGCCATTTAAGCATGTCTCAAAACAGCATCAAAACTTGTTGAACTTTTAATCGTGTTTCCCTCACATCAATGGGTCTTGAAAGAATCGTCTCCACTGGTTACCAATTTCTCACCTCCAATTCGTTTCTCAACCCTTCTATCTTGGGTTCATCCACTACAAGCGAGTTAAATTTTCTCTTTTCGATTCAACAATGACCTATTGTTTTACTCCAATGAACACTTTCCTTTCCCTCGGCACTTGAGCCCTTTTCGGAACTAGACAATTTTGAGCTTTTTCTCCCTTCCTCCTACCTGGTTAAAGTCTCCTGTTTTATTCTGTCTGCCTTTCTAGAATGATTACTACACCCATGCTGCCCACGCTCTCATGTCAAGCTTTAAACGACTGTATATATTCTCTACTAACATGGCTGATTGAAAGCCCCCAAAGTCACCCAAATTCAAACTGTCTAAAATTCAACCTTTCTTACTTCCCCTCCCTCTTCAAATCGAACTCTTTTTTAATTCCTGATCTTGAGGAAATGGCATTCCTCCTACCCAGCAAGTCTCCTAAGACAGAAATCTGAGACACTTTCCTCCTCACTATCAGCATTTCACGTACCATCAGGCCCTAAGGTCTGTGGCTTCTACTTCTAAATGGCTCTCATATCTAGTCCCTTCTCTGCATCAATGTTTTATTTCAGGTCTTCACCATTTCTTCCCTGGAACAATGCGATCGCCTCCTGCCTCTAATTTAAATCTGATTAAGGTGTCACTCCATCCTACTGTTATAAACTGTAAGGGTGATCCTGTTATCTTCTCACTTGCAATCTTTTTGTTGTTCCCCAGGCATGACAGAGCTGAAGCGAGTAGGTGGGACCTCCACATACGCCCATCATTTGGTATCTGCGTACTTCTAGGAGCTCATCTCCTCGTCCTCCCTTATAAAGCATTCAATGTTTGAGCCATACTGAATTAACTGAAGTTTCTCGAATGAACCCTACTCTAAGGGGCCTCTCAGCATTTTGTGCCTCCACTGCCTCCTTCTGGAATCTCCTGCTACTTTCTCTGCTTCATTTCTACCAGTTTACTGGATTCAAACGCAGAAGCATCTTCTCCAGAATGCCCTCCTGGGACTTCCACGCTGAATTCAATTTCTCTTTTCTGGTTTTTTTTTTTTTTTTATATACTACCTTTTGCATCATTATCATTTATAACACTGCATTTCCATTAGTGAATTAATCACGTGCCTTTTCCACTAAAATGTGAAATCCTCCAAGTCCTTGCCTACGCCTTTCACATATGTATGTTAAACACTTAGCGGAGAGTCTGGCATGAAGCAAACGTTCTGTGTATATTTATTGACTAAACCAGACTACTATAATCCCAGATAAAATGGACAGATGTGTTACAATTACAGACTACACTGAGGTTCAAGTCGGCAGCCGGAGAAACCCAGTCAATTCACTAACAGGTCTTATTTATTATCATGCTGCCAAAGTTAATTTTCTATGTTTGCTTACATCCAAGTTATTGTGCTTGGGATAAAATGGTGACCTCCCGTTTGAATTTCACATATTTTGCTTTTCACAGCAGGGAACTGTACTAAGTCAGCATTTTTATGTCCTAAACTACCTTCAAGACATAAGGTCTTACTTAAAATAATAAATGATCATCCTTCAAGAGTCAATTAGAATCAGAATCATAACGATTTCTTTCTGGAAAGGACAGTCTTGAGAGACATGTATTTCAACTGCAGTTGAACCGACTCATGAATTTGATAATTTTCCTCCTGCTGTGAATGTTAGCTTCCATTCTGCTTTTAGCCCCACATCTATAGTCCTCTGCAACTGCAGAGTCTGCTGCAATAGCCAGAATTGTTATATAAAAACACATCTTTGTTTAGTGACTGTTGCAGTCATTCAGAAACGGTCTGGAAACTATAAAGTTTAGCCAAATGAAAATTTCAAGGATGGAAGTCATGTTATTGTTTTTCCTCAAACATATTGTTTTTAGCCTAGAGCAAAAGTAAACTTTAAGTGGTCCCTGCGGGGAGATCTGACATGAAGTGTTCCTTAAGCTGGAGACGTATCCACAAAATGTAAAAGGGTAAGTGGGGCTCTCCGTGGTACAGAAACTTCTTCACAGACATGTATGCAATGCCTTTGATGGACCAGTTAGTAGGCCCTGCGGATGTAAATGCTAGGTCCTGGGAAATGGTTCCCCTCTGAGAAGATTACTGTATCATGATGAGATTTCATATATGTGTGTATATATATAGTAGTATATATATTCTACTGGGTTGGCCAACCCAATGTGTATATTATACACACATATATATATATATAACATACATACATATATACACATCTGCTAATTTTAATCCGATGTGTTTGATGCTATGATAAATTATAGACAGTGTCCTATGGAAGCACAGATGAGTGACAGTCAGCTCCAGCGTCAGAAAATATTTGCTGAGGGAGCTGGCTAACCATCACACTTTTAATGGAGAGGTTGAGAAAGGAGAGGTTGATGGTTTTATTACATTCCAGAGAATTTGAAGCAGAAGACACACATGGCATGGCATGAAGAATGGAAAAGAATGGGGCACATATCTGGGCAATTTACAAGTGACTTGCTATTACTCAAAAAGAACTGTAGGCAGGGAGAAGCAAGATGGCAGAAGGATGCCAAAGTGAGAAGAGGCCAGGTCACAAGGAGTCTGGGTTCTGTTCCTTCTGGTAACAGGATGCCCTTGGAGGGTTTTCGAGCAGCGGCAAGTCATGGCCAGAGTTTCGTCTGAGGAGAATACTCTAACAGCCACGTGGAAGATGGATTGGATGGAGGAAGCTGGAAGCCAGACTAGAGACGGCTGCAGTACTCAAAGTAACTGATGTTGGGACGTGCTCTAGGACTTGGAAAGTGGCATGAAAAGAAAGACACGCATTTGAGAAATATTTGAGCTGTAGGGCCCAGAAATTGTTTTAAATGAAATCTATAGTCTGTGACATTTATCTGACATTAAATACATTAAAATAATTTATTTCACACCACACCCAATGCTGTTATCATTCACATTCCTACAGTTTCCCATCCCAAGTTGTTTGACTCCACCATTGCCCCAGCAGGCATGCTTACACACACACATGCACACTCATACACACACACACACCCTGGCTGAATATCCTTCACAATGCTCTGCTCAAAGGGTGCAGAGCCGCTCATAATCACATCACAGATGAAGTCGAGAAATTCAAGTTAAGGCCCAGGCACAGCTCTCATGAAGGTTACCTCAACTGGGGAAGTTTTAAAAAAAATGTCGGAGCAGAGATGGAAGAGGGAAAAAGTCACAGGGGAGCTGCGTTATTCTGGATTCTTCATCCCACTTTGAAAGCAAACGCACTGCCCTGGAGCGCTACACTGCAAAGGGAATCAAGGGCAATCACTCAGGTCACATGATCACTGTGGACAGTGAAACCAGATAACAGGGCTGCACTCCTCCTACCCACCCCCTTCCCAAACGCACGGGGTTTTGTCTACACAGACTTCTCCAAATATAGCCCAGGTATGTCGTTTCAGGAGTTAAGCAACCACTACAGTTTGAGGTTTGCCTTTTGGTCCAATTTTGCAGAGTACAGTGTCTCAGTAAATACCAAATGTAAGCGTCTTCTGTTACATGGAGGCTGTCAAACACCAGAGGGAGTTAAGGCTCTCCATCAGCAGCGATGACCCACGTGTTTGGTTTTTAAAAGACTCCCATGAAAAACTGAAATGGGGAAATCAATATGTTCATTTAAAAAAATTTTTAAGGTATATTTTGAATATACAAAGCTGTTCATTTGGGAAAATTCCTATGGTATTTCATTGTTCTTTCTTTCTTTTTTAATTCCTCTGTGAAAATGAAGAATGCAGTTGATGTAAAAACGATTTCTCCCTGTTTTGAAGGAAATTTCTAATGTGCGGAAGTCCCGTCTTTCTTACTGCAAGTTAGTTTGTTTTCAGATTTAGGCAGAGAGAAGAAATTCCTCTCTTCCCTCTTAAATTTAAGCAGACTGTTCTTAAGTGTGTTTTAAAAAAGGCTACAGAGGTAAAACTAGGCCACGGTGGTGATATTAGCTCCAGCAAAAATAGTCTGATTTACACTCGAATGCAGTTATTTCAACTTTTCAAGTAATGTAATCTTAGGGAGACCTTGGTTCCAAAAATATGACAGTGTCTTAAGTAGAAAATCAAACTTCACAGGATCATTTTGTTTCCATTAAATTCCACTCTGGATGTTGCAGAAGGCAATTTCTGGTTTTATTATTGTTAATTCCAAATATAATAAATATTCGTCTCCATCTGAGTTGATTTATTATCATTTAAAATAGGAGACTATTTGAAGCTTTCACTATATAGAAGGTATCATAGGATCTGCTCCAAACTACTGTGTTTTTTAAAACTTTTTCTTTTGCTAAAAGTAGCACGGACTAAATTCTTAGAAAGCATACATTATAGGCATAACATTTTTTGAGGGAACAAGAATAATTCGACTTGCAGTTATTAAAGAATATATCATCAAAATTATAGTTTTGTGGAAAACAATAATAAAAATACATGTGCGGTTATTAGAGAATACTGTCATTACCTACTATCCGTATTACCATTTTATATTTTGTTACTAATATTGAGCTGTTCTCTTCCTAGCTTGTAATTTCCCCATGATTAGGACTTTTTAAATTTGATATAACATCTCCCAGTCAAGTACTGACCTGTGCTATCAAAACTAAACTTAAAAATACCTTTGAGTCTAGTCTATGAAGCCTAATATCCTGTTATTCCTAAAGTAATCTGTCAGTTTCTTCAAGAATGCAGCGGTGATTATCTCTAACGTACTTAGAAAAGGATAGTAAAGTATCTGAACTCCGTTATCACCAGGAGGGAAGCAGAACCTAGTGTTAGCATCATGGCTGGTGAAGACCAAGGGTCTGGATTCAAATTTTCACTCTCCTGCTTGTAACCTCTTTGACTTTGGCCAAGCTGCTTGACAAGTCACGTCTCATTATCTGTACCAAATTATCTGGACCTCTCTCATTTTTATCAACTGTTCACAACAGTGTGAGATTGTAGAAATGTGAGGATTATTGGAATTCGTGATAGGAAATTCTTTGACATGTGTCTCCCATATAATGTTATAAAAGTCTGCCATTTTTATTTTTGTATATTGGCTAACTCACATCACTGTTGGTATTTTTTGAGTGGGGGGAGAGGAAAAGGGGTTGTGGGACGCAGGGAGCTGAGACAGTGGTGTTTATTAGCCTTATTTTAAATACTAAGTAGTATAAAAAGGTCAATATCAGCCTCATTTTAATTAGATTATCTTAACTCGGCTGATGTATGGAACTGGGGATGAGAAATAACATTCGATCAAAAACCGACCAAGAAGGTACTGGGCCTTTCTCATTATATATGCTGAATATGAAGGCAAATGAGTAAAGTCTCTTGAAAGTTAGAAAAAAAACCTTGATACAAAGAACATCTTAGACTTAAGCACTTCATTTGTCATCCCTGGTATCAGATCAGTATTTATCGTGCATCCAATTTGAAATATCTGCACTATTCCTCTCAACGCCTTTCTGAATTTGTCAGAGTTTACATTCAGAAAACATCTTTGCATTCAGATTCAGCAACCTTTCAACACTTGCAAAAAAGGAGGAATGAACACAGAATGGAAGCTGAAATGAAATGTGTCACCATTCTTGCACATGTAGACAATAGGACCCTTTGCAGAAAGTGCTTCATAAGAACTTTAGTGTTTCAGATGGAGTAACCTCAATTCAAATCAGAGTCTATTACAGCAGTGAGTAAAAATATCAATGCTCCTTACTCTGGGGGGAGAAAAAGACATCTTTGCCAATGCTCTAGTCTTAAGGGTTAGTAAGCCTGCCATTTGATTGTCTTCAATCTGCTGTATGAATTGCCTACAAGACTCTTTATCTTCCCCAGACATGATTGATGTAAGCATACATCAACACCAGGGGCTCTACCTTCTCTACCAAGCTTCCCTTAAGAGGATCACCTGCCATGGGGAACAATAAAAGACAGCTGGGACTTTTAAAAAAAATGGGTAAGGGTGGGGAGAAAATCCATCTATTTCACTACTAAACCTCAAATAAATAGATGAGCTTGCTAGCAGTGCCCTCGGGGCTCTAATGTGATACAAATTGATCGACAAATGTTCTCCCTGTAGAGAACTGTGAACAATTCAGCTCAAAAGAGCCAAAGACGGAGTTCAATCTCTTAAAATAGCACACCCTTGGTGCTTCAACCATTTTCCTTTGTTGCTCTTTAATTTGAGACATTTGTCAAGGAAAGAAAATATAAGTCTTCTGGGAATTCCCTTGTGGCGTTACAAAGGATGCAAATCTGGCCTGAGACGTGGCGAGCTTTCCAAGAAAGTCAAAACTCACACTGTTGCTTTTCTCATTTATTGCCCAGTTTTTCAGCTGGAGCTGGAAAATGGTCCCTGACTCCATCTGACAATGCTTTCCATAATGAATATGCATCTAATATGAAGAAAACTTGGACCATATGCTTTAGGCACCCTTAGGATTGCTGCTGGAACCAAAAGACTAATTCTTAATCTCCAAAATTATTTAAAAAGTGTGGATGGGGTGGTATGGAGAAGAAAACAAAAAAGGATCTTGGGCATGTCATCAGGAAGAAGGAAGCTGACGAATCTTGTGGTTTGTTTTGCTTGCTTATCCAGAAGAATGAGATCCTTTGCTGGGATTTCTTATCCAGCTTTATGTTGTTTGGAGCAAACCAATTTCTATTCCATAACCTCAATATCCCCCTCTGTCATATGAAAAGATCAGAGTATATAACTTCTAAGGTCTTTTTGGGAGCTGTGATTTTTATTATTTAATTTTGTTTGGAGACACTTCAGCCCAGAAAATTAGCAAACAAATTGCCAAATGCGAAAAATCTATGAAAAATATAATTTTCTTAATGACTTACAAGAAAACAACAATACCAGGCAATATAAGAAGCCAAAAGCTCATTATGGTTTTCGTAATACATTTTAATTACATTTCTTCATTCCGGCAATCTTTACCTAAAGAAATCTGTGCCTAGATAACAGAATCTCAAGTTGCAGATGGATCCTTTGGTCCTACTTCCCTATTTTGTAGAAGAGGAAGATGTCGGCTGAATTTCAGAGCTCCCAAATTATAGGAGATAGCGAGAGGTGAAGAATAATTGTGAAAAAAGAGGGGCTACAGTACTTCCAAGGCATGTGTGTTCACACATACACTCAGTGCGAAGAGTAATTACTAAAATGCTACTGAGTGAAAGTTGAGTTGAAAAACACTTATATCCTTTCCCTTCAAGGGACTTTGATATGAGGGCTATGATATATACATGTAAATCCAATACATGGTATTATGTCATTAGAGTAGATAGAATGGTGTAAAGGAGGGAAAGCCATTTCTCACGGGGAGAGTCCAGGAAGGCTCTGTAGAGGATGTCATTTGAGATGGGCCATAAAACATGGGCAGTGTTTATATTTTAAAGACATTTTGGGAGGAAGAAACAGAATCCATCCATTTATTCATTCATTCATTCATTTACTCATTCACCCAACATCTGCTGAGCAATGACAATGGAGGAGGCACTGAGTTTGATCCCAGACCACGAGATCAAAGAAAACAAGGTCTTTACCCTCAGGAGGTGGTACTTACTTGAGAAACAGCTAGGTGATCAGTTCACCTATGTCACAAAATATGTGTGAGGAATGGAGGACACAAGACAGGGAAGGTGGGTTGGGATCTAATCAAGGAAGTACTTGAATCCCAGCTTGACAGACAATGAGAAGGTCACAGAGGTTTCTGAGCAGATTTCAGATATAGCCTGACCAACAGGGTGCCTTAAGTAAGAGGCCAAGCGGCCATAAGCAGCACTGACAGGTGAAGCTAAAGTCGATAGAACTCAAGATGGAAAAAGGAAAGAAAAATGAACAGACACAGGTTAACAGTGACTTAGTACCTCTATTTGGAAAGCCTGACTCAGATAATTCCCTTGAATTCCAGAACCAATATTTCTTCTGAAATGGTTCTCCTGAAGGGTTTAAATACTTTACAAATGCAAATGCTTGAAGTCTCAGGGAGACCAGAGGGACTAGATGGTGGGGGGACAGTGAAGCCCAGAGTGGTAGAGGGACTTGTCCAAGGTCACAAAGTGAGTCAGAGCAGAGTCAGGGAAAGGCTCTATGAGTCATGGCGTCCAGCTTCTGCTCTGACCACGAGATGAAGCTCCTCCCCAGCAACAGAGGGAGGACTCACCCTTGATGTAGCCAAACTGGTTCGCTCTCTACATCTCTGGCCTCTGCTGATGGCAGGACCCTGTCTCGTTATGTTTTGTTCCACAGCCCAGAATAAGTTCCAAAGAATAATTCTGGGCTAGGTGGAGAAGTGGTAGCAAGGAGCTGGTTCGCCTTATAATAACTGTACCCGGCCACCCAGTGCAGGCAGCAGGGCCAGAGTCGGAAATGGACAGAGCAGATTCCCACAAGTTTGAAAATCGGGACCATTATTTACACAGTTGAGAAAAGAAGACCATGGATCTCATGGGTCAAGTGAGATGTTGGGAGTGTCTTCTCTTTGTTAATAAACCACTTCTGCTCGGGGAGAGTATATCGGGATGAGGAACGAACATGTTAAGATCCACATGGCCTGAAGAGCTGGTTGACATTGTCATGGACGCTCACTGTTTGTTTGTTAAAATATATACGCTTGCTACCATCTCCCTATCTCTGAAACTCTAATTTACCCTCTCTGGTGAAAAGGATGCTTTTTACTGGGATTATTTTGAAACCTCCAAAGTCAATCAACTCTGATACTCGCCCTGGATAGAAACCACTGTTCGAAAATGCCAGATTTGTAGTATGGGCCCAAATACTAAATTTTCTTTCTTTTCTAAAGGTGACTTGTCCTTGCTATCATTCTTCCTTCGGGTCTTAGAATCTTCTTTTCCTGTTAGTCATGAATGATCACTGCAATTACTGTGAAAATCACATTTTAATATACTTTTTAGCTCACGATATTAAAAACATACTTTGGTCATTAATTGTATAGAAATACAAGTACTCCTTGTACAGATCTGTAGGTGTTACGTGCGGTTCCAAGGTAAACGTATATTTACAAGCGTCTGGGAGAAATGAGTAATAATACATTTTTCCTATGAAAATATCAATTTGGGAAAGCCAGTGTACTCAATAATTCTTTATAGTGGAGGGTGTATTAATACAGTTTCTGTACTTGTACAGGCAAAATATTGCATTTAAAAATTTAAATTTCATTCAAGTGGATTATATACATATTCAAAAATTCAAACAGTCAAAACCACGAAAAGCTCAACTATATTGTTGAGGGATGCATGCATAAGTGATACAAATATAAATAAATGCAAAATCTATTATCACAGAAGTCAGGAGAGCGTTACCTGTTGGGGTCGGGTTGGGAGGAGGTTTTGCTCAGAGAGGGCATGTTGCGGGGGGGTGTCCTAGGGGCTGGCACTGTTCTATTTTTCCATCTAGGTAGGGTCACGCAGATGTTTGCTTTATTATAGTGTTAAACCGTCCAAATACGTTTTACGCAGTCTTCTGTATGTATGTGATAATCCACAATAAAACGTTTCTAGAAAGTTGCATAGTCCCAGATGACTTCATAATGAAAGACAGCTGTTTCTTACTCCACTGGTCCTCATGGATAATTCCTTCTCACTGGTGAAAGCCACTGTAGCTGTTTCTAATGGTACTGATCTTCATATTTCTAAGGCAGATGCCTATATATCTATCTTTAATATTAAAAAATCTTGGGCTTCCCTGGTGGCGCAGTGGTTGAGAGTCCGCCTGCCGATGCAGGGGACACGGGTTCGTGCCCTGGTCCGGGAAGATCCCACATGCCGCGAAGCAGCTGGGCCCGTGAACCATGGCCGCTGAGCCTGCGCGTCCGGAGCCTGTGCTCCGCAACAGGAGAGGCCACAACAGTGAGAGGCCCACGTACCGCAAAAAAAAAAAAAATCTTACACATTGTATTTTCACTTTGCTCTATAGCTGATGGGGAATTAATTTGGGTGCTCATTACTCAACACACACAGGCGTGGGCGGGCCCTTCTCCATCCCCCCTTCTGCTCCCCCGATTTTTTGGTTGAATTAATATTCAGTGCACCTCTTTTTGTGACTAGGCATATTTTGTTTATAGCTGAGCCACCCAGTACTTTAAGACTGCGTGTCATTCTGTTTTGTACATTTTTATGTTCTCATGATAGTTGCGTCTGTTTTGTTTTCCTTTGCTTTTTGTCTTACAGAACCATAACTTACTTGGCTTCAAAGATTTCCAAAAAAGAACCATAAAACTTCTCTCAGTATATGAGTCCCACATTAGATAGTCTATGAGTTCGGGATGTGTGTATGTGTATATGTTTGTGTATTTTTGGGCGTCTTTTTCCCACTGTCTCAGCCTGAGGGAGGTATTGTTTAGGTCTGATACGCTGACTATCTTCCTAAGAACTCCTCTTCCCCAACCGCATGGGAGTTGTCCTCACTTCTTCCCTACCATAAATCCTACAAGTTCCTCTTTTATGGATTACTCCCTTGGAGAATGATGCCAGGAGCTTCCTGAAAAAAAAGATGTATGGCAGGTAATTTTTTGCAAGTTGGCAGGTCTGAAAATATCTCGATTCTACTATTACACCTCCTGATGGTTTGGCTAGGATTATATAGTTTGGGATTTTTTTGTTTAACTTTGAAGACATGTTTCCTCTGTACTCTTGCTCCCCATAATCCCATTCATGGCTTATTTTTGCCTGTGCCTTATCTGTGTTTTTTTTTTTTTTTCTAAAACTTTTAAGATGTTTTCTTTTTTTTCTTTCACTCTCTCTCTCTTTTTTTTTTTCGGTGTCCTAAAATTTTATTATGAGGCACCTTGATATGGATCTATTTTCTTTCAGTTAATGCTGGACACAAGGTAGCAGTTTGAAAAGGAAATTGAGTCAGGAAAAATTCAAGACAGCAAGAGAAATGAAAAGAACACTGAAAAATTTCAGTCTGAAGTTGATGATGAAGCTATGGATTAAATAAATGGAAAGGAGCAGATAGTAGAGCACTACGAAGTCAAAATGGATAGCAGAGGAACAGGCTGAATGTTTTATGGGAGGTCATGGATTTTTTTAATTAGAACTGGTGTTTAGACCTGGTGATTCCAGCTCCACAGGTCCCTGCTTTGACCATTCAACCATGATGCAAAGGAACATCTTGCCAGGGACAGGCTGACTAAATGGTGGGGCCCACTGGAAAATGAAAACGTGGACCTCTTGTCCAAAACTTATCATGAATTTCAAGATGGCCACAGCAGAACATTAAACCAAACATGGGACCCTTCTAAGCATGGGGCTCTGCACTTTATAGAATGGATAAAGCGATTATAATTGTTTCATATACTCAGTGCTTACAATGTTCCATGGACTATTTTAACTTCCCTACATGTATTCACTCATATAACCATCACAAAACCCTAATGAGTTTGCCCCTATTGTTATATCTCTTTCAAAGGGCAGGAAAATTGAGGTTAAGTGGAATTAAGTGACAGCTATTGATCTGAACCTAGATGTTCTGGTTTTCCAGGCCCTTCCTTTGTAACCCCTCAGAATGAATAGGTGAATGAGTGTAGGCAATCACTTATCCAACCTTTCAGAAGGTCAAATAATTTTCAAATGATTATACAAGATTAATTCCCTTTTCCAGAATAAATGCCCACATTTCTGTGTCTGTGCCCATTCTGTTCTTTGTCTAGAATGCTCTTTTCTGATGCATCTGAAGATTGCAATTCTTGTTCATTGTATCAAATGGGAGTCTTTTAGTTATAGATGAAAAAAAAATCAACCCAATCTTGATGAAGAGGAAAGGAGGAAATTACTATTCAGTAATAATGAAAAGTCTATAGATAGCTCCTTGTTTCAAGTATGGCTGAATTCAGGACTCAGAAGGTTACTGGCACCCATAATCCCAGCACTTAATAGCACCTCTTCTGTGCTGGTCCATTTTCAAGCTACTTGTGACCTCAGCAGCCCTAAGCTCATGTCACTACAGAAGCAGATCCTGAGAGCCACACACCCTGCTTCTTTAATAGTGACAACAAATGCCTAGGTTTTATAATATTTACTGACCCTGAAATTGATTAGCATGGGGTTTTATAATTGATTTTGCCTATGTTCATGTCCTCCATCCTGAATACCGGAGTATTCTATTTTTCACACCTCCATCCAATGTGGGTGTTTTTCTTCCTACCTGAATCATGTAGATCAAAGTCAAGGAGCTGGATCCCCACTTCACTCTTACAGTACTTTTATCACGAGAAGAGGCAGTTGACATTGAGATGTGCTAACATATTGAAACACTCCCCATACTCGTTGATAAAGAGCCCCTTCTCCAAGTTCCTGGAAATCTAGCCACTCTCTTAGGATCACCTTGCCCTCTCCAAGATCTATCAATCAGAGGGTTAATGACTAGCACAGCAGAGGGTTTCCAGGACTTTGCTCCAACTGCAAGGTCAGTGTTCATTCAGCTTGGTTGGTAACTGACTTACTGGTTCTATTATATTTTTATATGACATTTGAGAGAAGAGGTTTCATCTTTAGGAAAACTGGAACTTTTAGTGAGAGTGTTTTAGGATTCAATTTGATAGCAGGGCTTCCCTGGTGGCGCAGTGGTTGACAGTCCGCCCGCCGATGCAGGGGACACGGGTTTGTGCCCTGGTCCGGGAAGATCCCACGTGCCGTGGAGCGGCTGGGCCCGTGAGCCATGGCCGCTGAGCCTGCGCATCCGGAGCCTGTGCTTTGCAACGGGAGAGGCCACAGCAGTGAGAGGCCCGCGTACCGCAAAAAAAAAAAAAAAAAGAAAAAAGAAGTGATAGCAGACGGCAGAAAACCCAACTCTCAGTGGGTTAAACAACATAGAGGCTTCTTTCCTGTTCTATTTCTTTGTGTTCTTGTTCTTTTCTTTGTGTTCGTAAAAGCACAGGTGAACAGCCTGGCGCTGGCGTGCCAGCGTCTGAGCTATTGAAGACTTGAGCGTTTTCTATTGTATGGTTCTGCCATTCTTCATAACTAACTATCAGCTTGTGATCCAAGATACTTCTCAAGCCCCAGACATCATTTTGCATTCCATACAGCACGAAGATAAAAAAGGAAGCAGAAGGGCACCCCCTTCTACCCCTTAATGATGCCTCCTGGACACCATTATTTCTCCTAGAAGTCACACATACTATTGCCCTTATATTCCATTGTTTAGGACTTAATCACTGCATCTAGTTCCAAGGGAGAATGTAATTGTAGTAATTATTTCAGAGAACTATACGCCTAGCCAAAGAGTAAGATGCTATTATTGTAGAAGGGAAAAAATCCCAGGTATGAATAGATAAACAGAAGTCCCAACCCCAGCTAATCACTTCATAGTCTTTGACTTACCATGGGAAAAGGACCTTAGGAAGGAAAATAATTCTTCAAGAAAAGTTTGATGGGAGATTGGAATCATAGACCATCCCCTGCAAAAACGGGAAGGAAAGGTCCTTATTTTATACCCCAAGCTGCTGATGAGGGACCATCTAGAAACCATGACTTTTATTCTGAAGGGAGAAAGTGTCTCTTCTAAACTCTGTTTTCCATACCTCCATCCAATGTGGGTGTTTTTCTTTCTGCTTGATCTCAACCACATATGGCACATGAAATACAAGCAGGAGTTGTGTATGTTCAGACTTCTAACTCCCCTGGCTTATACTTGTCTCTCTCTTCTCCAGACTCTTAAAACGCTTGTAGTTTACATGAAGCAATACAATTAATTCATTGAACAAATATATCATGAACATCTGCTATATGTAGAACACTCTTCTCAGAGCCGGTGAAACGTTAGTAAACAAAACAGACACATTTCTTCAAGTATAAAAAGATTAAAATTGCATTAGTAAATGATAGTGTGTTATACTAAGTGTTAGGGGACAAAATAGAATAAGGAATGGGAGACTGGGAGTGCTGGAAGTGGGGACTTGCAATTTTAAAATAAGGTGCCTCACTGAGAAGTTGACATTTAAACAAAGGAGGCAAGGAAATCAGCCACTCAGAAATGTGCGAGAAGAGTATTTTCAGGCCAGGGAGGAAGAAGTTCAAAGGTCCTGAGGTGGGAGCGTGCCCATCCCACGAGCAGTAGTGAGGTCTATATCTGTATGGCTCTACTTGAGTGAGGAAGCGGGAAGTGAGGTTAGAGACTAGACCACAGAGTACTTAGTAGGCTGCTTAAGATTTTGTCTTCTGAGTGAAATGTGAAGCCATGGGAAGGTTTCAGGCAGAGGGGGGGCACCATCTGTTTTAAGTTTTAGAAACATCCTACAGGTTGCAGTATTGAGATTAGACTTTCAAGGAGTCTAAGAAGAAGCAAGGAGAGCCATTAGGAATCTACTTCAATAATCTAAGAAAATATTAGAGAGAGAGAGGAATAATGCAAACAGGATAGAGTGACAGATTGGACATGGAGTGTGAAACAAAGTGGGGACTCAGGAACGACAGCAAGATATTTGGAGACTGTATCTGTTATTTGCCTGAGACGGAAAATGGGTAGCTATTGGAGAAATCTCACTAGTTCAGTCTATTAGACATCCAAATGCAGATGTTGAGCAGCTGTCTGAGGTTCAGTGGAACATCCTGGGCTAGAAATGTAAATGTGGGCATTCATAGCATATGGGTGGCATTTAAAATCACAAATGTGCACGGACAGAAGAATGGATAAAGAAGTTGTGGTACATATATACAATGGAGTATTACTCAACCATAAAAAAGAATGAAGTAATGCCATTTGCAGCAAGATGGATGGATCTAGAGATTATCATACTAAGTAAAATAAGTCAGAAAAAGACAAATATCATACGATATCACTTATATGTGGAATCTAAAAAAATGATACAAACGAATTTATTTACAAAACAGAAACAGACTCACAAGCACAGAATCCTAACCACTGGACCGCCAGGGAATTCCCAAAACAGTTACTTTTTTTAAAAGTTCTATTCTTCCTGGTTTAAATGTGGTTTTTTTTTTTCATTTTATTGTGAAATGTCCTATCCACAGAAAAATGAATAAAATGTGCAATAACGTAAATCACATCTAACTAAATAAACATAATAAAGAAAAAGAATGTCATCTTCAGCTCATCCTGGCTTGTGTAATAATTATTTCCCTTTTTTCTTCACTGTTTTATCACCTATGTATGTTTCTGTAAGCAACAGAATTTAGTTTCATCTGTCTTTGAAATTTATATGAACACAGTCATATTGTCATCCCTTTGTGTGTATTTTACTGTGTGTGTGTGTGTGTGTGTGTATGTGTGTGTGAAAATGTTAACATTTACAGAATCTGGGTGAAGGCTATTTGGGAAAATACTTAATATTGCAATATTTCTGAAATTCTGAAATTGAAAATAAAAAAGAATAATATAATTAATAAAGTATTTTAAATGTGTACTTTCTATCCTAATTGTGCAGTGTTACCTCTGTCATATATTAAGTGTGTGTGTGTGTGTGTGTGTGTGTGTACACACACACACACACATATATGGTCTATTGAGCTATCAAATACTTCTGCATTTATCTATATATTATTTATCTCTGTGCAAATTCCACATTGATGAATTACTATAGCTTTGTAGTATGGTCTGATATCAGGAAGAGAAAGTTCTCCCACATTGTCCTTTATTAGAATTCTTGTCTATTTATGATTTGTGCACTTTCATGTAAATTCTAAAATCTACTTGTCAAGGTCTATCAAAAGGAAAAAAATTGGAATTTTTGTTGGGATTGCGCTAAATGTAGAGATCAGTTTGAGGAGTTGAAGTCTTTACAGTATTAAGATTTCAATCCATGAACGTTATTTATCACTATGTTCGTTTATTTAGGTTTTCTTAAAATTTCTCCGTAACATTTTATATTTTTTTCTCAGAGATATTGCTCCCTTTTTTAGATTTATTCCTTAGTATTCCAATTGTTTATGTAATTGTAAGCAATATTTTAATAATGTATACATTAATGTATATATTATAATATACATTCAGAAAAATAAATGTTTATCATGATGCATTTGCACAAACTCAATACACCCATGAGACCGAGACGCAAATGAAAAACAAGAACATTATCAGTTTCCTAGAATCACCCCTCTTTCTGCCAGTTACCACCCCACAAAAAGAATCACTGTTCTAACAGAATATTTTCGTTTTGCCTGTTTTTGAGCTTTCTATAAATAAATCATACAGAATGGACTCTTTGAGTCTTTTTTCACTTCTTTCATTATGCTTGTGAAATTCATCATATTGTTATGCACAGTTGTAAACTGCTTCCATTTAATGAATTTACACCAATTTATTTATTCATTCAACTGCATTTTAATAGTTCCCAGTTTTTGGTCGTTATCAGTAATGACACTAAGGGCATGCTGATATATGTTTGTTTGTTTTTTAATACATGTGCACAGTTCTGTGGAGTGTACATCCAGGAGTGCAATTTGCGGGTATATAGAACATGCATACATTCAGCTTTACTAGCTGCACCAAATCATTTTCCAAAATAGTTGTACTGATTTACACCTCCACCAGTGCCTGTGAGACTATAGTTCCCTCCACATCCTTGCAATATACTTGGTATTTTCTCTCTTTTCCATTTTAGCCATTCCTTCAGGTGGATAGTTTCATCTCCTTGTGGTTGAGTTTTACGGTACCCTGAGGACTAGTGAGCACCTTTCCATATGTTTATTGGCCATGTGAATGATTTCTTTAGTGAGCTGTCTATTCAATTCTTCTGGCCCATTTTTTTATGGAGCTGTCTATCTTTTTCTTATTGATTTATATGAATTTTTACATATTCTGTATATAAATCCTTTGTCAACTCTATGTATTACAAATATCTTCTCTAACTCTGTGGATTTCCTGTTCCCTATTTTAATGGGGTTATCTGATGAATAGAAACTATTTTAATACAGTCCTACCAATTCCAAGGTAATATCTTTTAGTCAGTATTTACGATTGATTCTTGGGTGCTGAAAAATAATTCTCCAGTTATTTACTGCTGTAGTCTACATGTGTTTATCAAGTCAGATTTGTATATTGTATTGTTCATATCTCACCCTGTTCTTTCTGATATTATTGTCTTCATGAGCTAGCTGTTACCAGGAGAGAGATGCAGTCACCTCCCATTATAGTCAGGAATTTGTCCTTTCTCTTTAGCTAGTTTTATTTTGGCTTAATGTATCTCAAAGCCATGTCATTTAGTCCATATACATTTAGAATTGTTACTTTTTTCTGGTGACTTGAAACTTTTATCACTATAACGTGATTCTCTTTAACACAAAAAGTATTAGTAGTATAAAAGCTATTCATTCTACATCTGCTTTTAGCAAGGGCTTTGGTCTCAACAACGTAGCCTATTGTTACTGGAATGGAAGTCTACATTTAGATCTTTAATCCTTCTGCAACTACTTTTTATATATGGTGTAAAATAGTTTCATTATTTTCCGATGGCAAACCAATTGCTTAGTGCTATTTATTGCTAATTCCTCCTTTTCCCAGCAATTGGTCAGGTCATCTTGTCATATTTCAAGATTCCATATACGAGTGGGCATGTTTCTGGACTCTACTTGCTCCACTGCTGAAACATATGTCAGTGTGTATTAAGGAGCGAAAATTTATGGGAAAGCTGCAACGAAGTTACCTGTAAACAAAGCACCATGATTACAGCGTTGATGGCTTTTACCTGGACTGGCAAACCTGGTCTCTAACTTCGGCAGCCACAAGGGGGCAGGGAAGGGTATTAATTGGGTCAGAAGTCAAGTCCCAAAGCCTTCCCAGGCCCACATCAATCTAGGATTCCAAAAGTCTTCAAAACAGTAATATTGGTATGAAGCAGGAAGATGATATAGAAACATATATGAAATTAAAGGCTCATTTGAATGTTGCTAAATATTATCAATGTACAGTCAGGATACACCTTTTCTATTTTGTAAAGACTTTTATACTATCAACACTAAATATTTTATCTCTGTCATTTTGAGCTATCAAAAAGTATACCCTGGGGCTTCCCTGGTGGCGCAGTGGTTGAGAGTCCGCCTGCCGATGCAGGGGACACGGGTTCGTGCCCCGGTCCGGGAGGATCCCACGTGCCGCGGAGCGGCTGGGCCCGTGAGCCGTGGCCACTGAGCCTGCGCGTCCGGAGCCTGTGCTCCGCAACGGGAGAGGCCACAACAGTGAGAGGCCCGCGTACCGCAAAAAAAAAAAAAAAAAGTATACCCTGGGTTTCCCTGGTGGTGCAGTGGTTGAGAGTCTGCCTGCTAAGCAGGGGACACAGGTTCGAGCCCTGGTCTGGGAAGATCCCACGTGCCGCGGAGCAACTGGGCCCGTGAGCCACAACTACTGAGCCTGCGCGTCTGGAGCCTGTGCTCTGCAACAAGAGAGGCCGCGATAGTGAGAGGCCCGCGCACCGCGATGAAGAGCGGCCCCCGCTCGCCACAACTAGAGAAAGCCCTTGCACAGAAACGAAGACCCAACGCAGCCAAAATAAATAAATTAATTAATAAACTCCTATCCCCAACATCTTCTAAAAAAAAAAAAAAGTATACCCTCTTTTCCACCAAGCAATTGTATGTATCATATATATGATACATTTGTCATATATATAATACGTTTCTGTTTGTAGATACTCACATATATTTCATGATATAAATTATTCATTGTGTAGATAAGTGGGGTTTTGTTTAAATATTTTCATGTAGAGGTTTTCATCTCATATATATATATATATATATATATATATGAGATGTAGTTGAGGGTAAAGAGTATAGGTTTTTAATATCTCTAGTTTTAAATATTTTAGAAGTCTTTAGAAACTTTCATCCTGGTATATCACAGATCTGAATTTGTATAACTCTTTAATCTTTCTGTAACCCCAACTCCAACAGAATCTCCAGTTCAGGAAGACTTGTATTTTAATCAAGTCCAATTAATATTATGAGCTCTAAATAAGCCACCACAGAGTGCCAATTATAACAATATACTATTTTCACTTCTTAGCTGAGGGGAAAGAGTTAGTGGCAGAACCTTGGAAATATTTTTTTTCTGTACATTGAAAGCATATAAGTGAAATGGAATATGATTATTTCAGCCATAAAATTAGCCATGCAGTTCCTGAATGCTTGGGCCATGGGACAAAACACACAATTTCTTGAAAGGAGGCTAAAACATCGTACTGATTATATCAACCTCAAAACAAAGTTTTGATAAATCATTGTCATAGTCATACTAACTCCCAAAGCTGCTGTTTTCTCTACTGAGATTCCACAGAAAACACTTAAAAATCATAGATATTTTAGGTTGTATATGAAATTAAACTCGCTATTGCTTTTCTACCCAAACATTCACTGAAAACTGTGCTCTAGAGCTAAAATTTTAGGAGGAAAATAGCAAACTTGATGATCAAGTCCTTGACCAAGTTACCATCCCAATGAAATATCATTTTTCTTTCCCCACATCATGTGCAAGAGGTTTTTTGCCTATCTGGATTTATTTTCTGCGTCATTTTTCCTGTGTTCCTTTTCAGTCGGAATGCAAACTAATATTGTTTTAAGACTTTTTTCTTCTTTCTTTATTTGTTTACGATGTTCAGCTAGTGGTGGAGGAGAGTGAAAAAAAATGTATGAAAGGTCTAATCACAAGGCTATCTTTTAAATGATACCTTCAAACATCCTGAAATTCTACATTTCCCAGCTCATTCCCTTATTCTTGACGAATATTTCCCTCTTTTTT
This sequence comes from Aethalodelphis obliquidens, assembly GCF_003676395.1. NCBI lineage: Eukaryota > Metazoa > Chordata > Mammalia > Artiodactyla > Delphinidae > Aethalodelphis > Aethalodelphis obliquidens. Next base: position 3,681,433 of record NW_020837988.1, read on the forward strand.
ATGATTCTCAATATGAACAGCACCTGCATGAACATTTCTGTTTGTACATACTCCCATATATTTCATTACATAAATTACATATTGTGTAGATAAGTGGGTATTCTGTTTTTGCTTAAGTGTTTTCATGTAGAGATTTTCATGGAATAAGACAGAAAGGAAATCGATTCTAAACTTGGCTCGTTGCCTAATTTATTTTATTACTACCTTATTTTACACCCAGACACAAGTTTGTTTTCATGGCTAAGATAAAGAAACTGGACAAGCGGTTCCCTTCTGTGGGAATTTGGCCTCATTTATGTGACACCAGATTCCCTCCACCCCTTCCTCACCACCACTAGACTCACCTCTAAAGTGAGCTAAAATATTTATTGGGTTATGAGGGTGAGGATTCTTTTTTCTAAAATTTCATATAAAATAACGGTGCAGTATTGGTCTTGACCAACAGAGTCTAAGGCTCCTTTGTGACCACTAAATGTAGGAAAAACCACAAATTACTGTTGGAGAGGGGCTGGCCTTGGGTTCTGGCTTCAATGACCCCCTCCCCCTAAATTCAAATACCCTGCATCTGTGTAAATAAACATCTCTAGGTGTATGGTAAGGGAATATTTAGCACGAATACGTTTCATACAAAATTAGCAGCAAAGAAAAACTTTAGACTTGTAATTATATGAAAAAAATGTAAGGCATTAGTGTAATTAAGGTGTTTCTTCCTTTTCCCTTAACCAGGTAGAATACGATCCATAGTCTTTTTCACGGAGACTCTCATTGACTGAGTTTCCGAAGCGCTGTTTTTCTTCTTCCTCCCGTGAAGACTTATAATGACACTTTTATTCTGTCAAGTCTAACATGAAAAGTGTATTGGTTATAGATTTAGCATAGTGTTTCTGCCAATGGGATCTAGGGAGCTAATAGATAAGCTTCTTACTTAGGAGGTATTGGCTAGAGGTCTCATAGTTAATCCATAAATAGAAAGGAAATGAATTCAGACAAGATAAAGGCTGAGTTATTTGGCTCTAGAGAGGGTGTCTGTAGCTTTCGCCCTCGTTTTCCCCTCTATTGGCTGTTCTTTTCCTCTTTCCAGGTTTTGGTGTGAAAACTAGTTTTTTGAAAGAAGCATCGAAAATTCTAGCTTGAAGTCTCATTTAGTGAGGTCGTAACTCATAAAAGTGTGCCTTCAGAATTTCTTACTTTTCTTTATCTTGTGCTAGAGTGACCGACCATCCCAGTCTGTCCTGGTTTTAGCACTGAAAGTCGTGCATCCCGGGGACCTCCTCAGTTCCAAACAACCATGCTTAGTTGGTCACTCCACTGCATACACTACGTCGGAACCATTGCCTTACGTCTTCCTGTCTGCGATTTTCTTCCTCCGCATCTAGATCTTCCTGATGATGAAAGCAAGGTCACATCCCGTTTCCTGCAAGTAGTCTTCGATCCTCATTCCCTAACTTTCTGTGGTTCTTAAATTGTGCTTCACACAATCAAGCTTTTCATTAAAGGCTGTCTTGCCTTGCCTGAGAATTATTTTGGACACATTCTCTACCTTTCACCAAGTAGACTCTAACTTACTATGGAATAGAGTCAAGGAGGTAAAAGGGAGCTCGTCTCTGAATCACTGCTGTGAATCAGGCACTGTACTAGGTATCTGGTCTCACTCACAGCACCATACCCTATGAGGCTGGGATCATTGCATCTATTTTACAGAAATCAGTGAAGTTCAGACCGACAGGGTAGTCACTGACCATGCAAACTGAAATCCAGACCTAGCCGGCTCCTTCTGATACACCATACTTAGTGCACAGCAAACACGTCTAATGTTTTTGAAGTTTTCACAGCTCTGAACAAAGTGTGGAGGCCAAAGCACATTCTCAAGTAATACCTGTCATTGTGTCTACACTGCTCTTCCATTTAGATCTACAAACCCATGCTAATGATGGCAGGGAAGAGAATTCTTTTAAAGAATAGTAAATCATAGAAAAATGTGTCTTTTATCCAATTTAAGAAAAGTTGTATTTCATAGATTAGTGTTCTAATATCATAAATGTATTCGCTCTGTGTCTTGTTCTTTTAGACTTAAAAATAAGGTCATAAATGTGTCCTATATCCATAATCTATCTATCTATCTATCTATCTATCTATCACCCATCATCATCTGTCTTTAGGTCTTGTCATCATTTGACTTTTCCCCTGGCTTTCTTATTTTTTCCTTTTTAAAAAATTCTTTAGATCTCCACTACCCAATACAGGAGCCGCTAGCCAAGTGTGGTCATCAAGCACCTGAAACTTGGCGAGTCCAAAGTGAGCCATTCTGTAAAATACACTCCAGATTTTGAAGACATGATAAAAAAATAAGAATGTAATATCATTCATTAGCGACTTTTTATATTGGTTAAATGTTTAAGTGATAACCTTTTGAATATATTGGGTTAAATAAAACATTATTAAACTTAATTTTGCCTGTTTCTTTTTACTTTTTTTAAAATGTGGCTACCAGAACACTTAAAAATGACATATGTGGCTTGCACTGTATATCTATTGACTAGCACTGCTTTGGATAATTTCTAGAGACATCAGGCGATCAATACTTTTTATTCATTTTCCTTTGGGATAATCCCATATTCTAATATAGTCTTACAGAATTTCCCCCAATAAAATGATATATTTAAATATTACATATTAGGTATTTAAATTAATAAAATATCAACATATGTCCCTACTCATGGTCAGACAATGATTTTTTTTTTCTTGATGAAATAACTCATGGTAAAAGGCAAGTTATATAGGTCCCACGAACATAAGTGTGACAGTGAAATTCCAGTATTGTTTTTGAGGCATGAGGTATGATATTCAAAGAAATACATTTAATAAGCCTCTTCTTATTTTGGATTGCTATATGTTTGCCATGGAACGTAACTTTAATCAAATTGACAGTAACTAAAAATAAAGCACAACAAAGTAGTTACTAGGAAGACATAAAACATTTCGGGGGGCAGGGAGAATATTGCACAGTTCAACTACTTTTAAAAACCTTCTTAGATCTGGAATCTGTGACATTCAGACCTGACAAAGTTGTGCAGTCTGTAAAACATATTCTTATCAAAGGATGGCAGTAAGTTGCTTTGTTAAAGCTCTAACAGGAAGCAAAGTGCTGCACTGACTTGTAGCTGGTGTGAAAATTTAGAAATTACAAGCAAATGTATGTTATTTCTAAATGATATAGCTTTCTACAGTTCCATTGCCAAATGCTAGCCAATAGGTTGATAAAAAACCATAGGAGAGGAAGCGGGTGGGGATGGGTTCATTGTGTGTGTGTGTGTGTGTGTGTGTGTGTGTGTGTGTGTGTGTGTGT